>NC_084623.1:61777638-61885775 GCF_033978795.1 Nerophis ophidion | reverse complement strand
TACCCAGATTATGATGGTGTTACTATACACACATATATATATAGATATATATAACATTGGAACCAATTAATTATACTCACCTTAGGATGGGAGGACACATTATACATAAAAACATATGTATATGTACTCATACCTTCATAGCATGCTATAGAAAAGGTAACAACAACTCACATCCCCTCCTTTCTTCCTCTCTGTCTATCATTAAAATCCTGGGACAAAAGATGGAGTGTTTTTCTTGTATTGTTCATCATTGAATGTACAACTGTATATATTTATGATGTTCTATATATGATGCTATATTTTCATTGTATCATACTTGCTTAACAGTACATCAGAGATAATGATGTCTGTTATTTCATTTTGCTGCCATTTTGTATTTCCATTGCAATATTAGTTCACAATGTTTTGTATCCTATTATATTGCATACATTTGAACGATGTTTATTATTACATGATTATTATTCATTGTATATAAGCAGTTATTACTGTGCAATAGCTTTTTGGGACTTCATATGAGCACTGTTTTGAATTTCTACTTGCACTTCTATTATGCCAAAAAAGTTTTATTTTCATGGCCAAGAGTTTAGTGCATTACGGTGACTCCACCCTTCATTTAAATGTTTAAGGCTATTGGTACAGATTTGCCGCATCAATTTAGCAGTGGATTATCCAATCACTGAATTTTGATGTATTTTCTGCTTACTTTTTACGAGTTTCGCCTGAGGAAGGTCTATGACCGAAACGTTGCCGTAAAAACTCGTAACTATACCCATTTTTTCACTCTTTATATCTCTTTATACATCGTTCTATATTTCTTGTTTTGTCTTTTGTTTATTTACCTGTCGCGTTCAGTTGTTCTGTTCCGACTTTCTTTTGGTAAATAAACCGTTCTATTTTGTTATAATTCTTCTCCAGTGGTATTATTAATTCATTCCGTTTTATTATTCGCGTGAAATATTGCATATTTTTTGCAAAAACTACATTTTTTCAACCTCACGCTCGAACTGAAGACCGGAAGTACTTCCCTCGACCTCACTCGAAGGTCCCGCCCATTAGTACCCGGATCTTCCACGTTTTCATCGATAAAACGGTCAAATACCACCAAAAACTTTTTTTGAAAAAGCGAACTCACCTCTTTTTTGCCGACTTGTGCTACCGTGGTACT
Organism: Nerophis ophidion; assembly: GCF_033978795.1. Lineage (NCBI taxonomy): Eukaryota > Metazoa > Chordata > Actinopteri > Syngnathiformes > Syngnathidae > Nerophis > Nerophis ophidion. The sequence continues at coordinate 61,884,610 of NC_084623.1, read as the reverse complement.
TTCCAGCGGTAAAAATCCATCTTTCGCTCGGAAATGGCGGAGTACTACGACGAGGGGTGGGTCCCGGTGAGATCCCGGAAGCAGCGCCGTCAACACCGGCAAAATGTGTCCGCCGAACGACGCAGAAGACCGGATTACCGCTCTTTTGACCGCCAAGATTACCCTGAGGATTACCAGCGACAAAGACCACAGAGATCATATGCTGAGGTGGCGCGAGGACGCGGGGATCTCCGCTTTCAGAGACCGCGTCCTCGCTCTCAGACACGCCCCCGCTCTCAAACACGCCCCTTCTGGTTTGATGGACAGCAGCAGCAGCAGCGCCGCAGGAGCGCATCTCGCAGGTATTTTGGGAACAATTCCCGTCCTCAAAACAATAACAATAACTTTGGCCAGCAAAGATACTATCCACAAAATTACTACACGCCTCCATACTCACCTCCAAGGCGTCCCCGCAATCCTCCTCGTCCCAAAAAGGCGCGTAAACAGCGTCAAGATGCCCCCAGGAGGAATGCACCCCTCAATAATTTCAAAACTGTTATTGAAGGAAATTTAATGGCCAAAAGCTGTTATAATATTATTAAAGTGACACACCACCTTAATAATGTCAAAAAAGACACTCTCCCCAAATCCATCAGCAATATGCGGGAAACACTTGCCACGATGATTCGGCCAGCAGTTTCAAACCCTGAAATAGAGTGTGAAATACGTGGCAATGCCACACAGTGGGCACATCAAACTATTGTCACACTCAAACAACACTACAAAACCACACTCGAATTGGAATTATCCAAATTAACCACATTTATTGAGGAAGACTGGAGACCTGCTTTCCACCTGGCCAAAGAATGGACCAGGAAACACCTGGGACGTAGACTGTTGGGGGACACTCTCCAGGAGGCCGAGGCACTCATCACCAGTGCCTTTGAACATCTGCTGCTCAACACAGATGTGGTGCCCCCCACCCGCCCCTCACCACCCCATGCTGCCACCCGGACATCGGTGGCCACAGTCACGGACCCTGTCGGACCTGACAGGTCCCCGGCTGTGACACGGGCTCCACACCGCCCTCCAACACCGACGGTGACCCGCGTGTCAGTAGCCACAAGCACCGACTTTGGGGGCCCGGATTGGTCCCCTCAAGTGGATCGACCAGCAGACCCTCCACTACGGGTGGCCCCAATCTTCCTCCCCCGCCGGCCGCCCGCTCCGGCTGCCACACCACCACCCATGGAGCAGAGGAGGACACCGCGCCGATCTCCGTGCATCGCGTATGTGGACGACGTCATCCAGGAGCATCCGACCATCCAGCCGCCTTCTCCTCCACGCCGCAGGACCCCGCTTCAGAGATCACCTACGAGACAGGATCGAGTCATCATGGTCCACAGGACGGACCAAGCAACACAAGACACCCCGGTGCAAACGGAGTACGACATCCACTCACCACCGAGAGCCGCAGTTCCCGAGGCTCTCCTCATCGACCTTCGGGATCAGGAGCAGGACAACTTCGACCCCTCCTCCCTGATGTCCCCTCTTAACATCTCTACCTCCAGCGATGAGTCCCAACTCAGCCGGGACCTGAAAAAGGACACAACATCAGAAGGAGAATCCTCATCATCTGGTCCCACACAATCCGTGGCGCCACTGGTGGATTATCCAGACTCACCCCGGCAGGAGCATGACAGCGAAGAAATGGTTGTCACTCCTCCCTCTCACCCTCCCTGCTCACCTCCAGACTGGGTCCCCAACTTTGGTCGCATGACATCTGTCCCAGGTACTTCTTCACCACACCTGACACGTAGTGAAACCTTGGTTACAAACACCTCACCACTACTCTTCCACACATCCAGGGAACCCTCGGTTCCAGACACACCACCACACATACCTGATAGGGCACCCTCTGTGCCAGACACTTCATCATCACACACATCTGACACAGAGGATGAAGACGTACAGGAAGTGTTTAGACATGCTAACACTAATCGCAAAATGCTCGATTGGAGACTCGTGGCCACCAGAAAGATTCTGGTGATCGGAGACTCCAACCTGAGCCATATACCTCCTTTTACTGTGCCCGATCTCCAAATAGACAGCTACCCGGGGGCAAATTTCCGCCACGCGGAAGCCATCCTGTCCAAGACAAGATCCACGGTCCAGGTGGAGGTTCTAGTCCTAGCTTTTGGTATCAACAACCGTGAGCAGAAGGTGAAGGAGACCACACTCAAACAGCTCCAAGGGGCACTCCGGGCAGCCAGGAAGACATTCCCACATGCCCGATTGCTGATCCCCCTGATAAATTTTTCAGCTTCTCTGCCTGTTGAGCAACAGAACAATCTGGAGATGCTGAACGAATATATCAGGAATCATTATGCTCACATCCCGGCCCTGGACAGCCGGGTATTTGATACTCGCAGTGACCTGATCCACTGGACTCGGGACACAGCCGTGCGCATGTTGGAGCACTGGCTCGAATCGTTAAACTAGGCACCCCCAAAATCCCGAAAAATCGGGGGGGTAGTAAGAACGTAGTAAATTTGGCCCTTAGTTTTACGCCAACCCCCTCACAGGTTTCCCTGCTCAACAAGGGCCTCAACTTCATCCCCTCCTCTAATCTGTGTAGTGACTGGCACCAGCAGTTGAGGTTTGACCTCCAGCACTATCACAGACGTGTCAAACTAGCCTTGTATTATGAGAAACAGGACCATCTCATACCCAAACCCTTCACAGCCCGCTCCCACTGGGAGCCCTCACCTGGACTCTTGCCTCCGGAATTCCAGGCATTGGTCCAGGCTGACGGGCTCACATTGTCCGGTTCGGGCTGTGCACCTGCGGTTCCCCCTAACCTGACACGCGAGGAAGTTGAGGCCCTTGATAGTCTTAAGTGCAATAAGCACATTGTGATCAAGCCTGCCGACAAAGGCAGTGCTGTTGTCATTTTTGACAGATCACAATACATATGGGAGGGCTCTCGGCAGTTGAGTGACACTACATATTATAAACCGCTGCCTGAACCTATTTACCCCGAAACTATCCCCATGGTAGAAAAGATTATTCATAATCTACTACTTAAAAAGTTTATCAATTCGAAACAAGAAAAGTACCTCCTTGGTGAGCCGGATCCCCGCCCCCGCAGATTTTACATGCTCCCTAAGATCCATAAGGAGCCAGAGCAATGGAGCAGGCCCCATGAGATACCGCCGGGCCGCCCCATTGTATCTGACTGCGGGAGCGAGACGTATAGAACGGCAGAGTACATCGACCATTATTTAACGCCACTCTCCCTTCTACACGGCAGCTACATCAAGGACACTTACGATTTCATTGATAAGATTAAAAATGTGCACCTTCCCCCAGATGCCATCTTATTTACGATTGATATTGACAGCCTGTATACTAACATTGATATCGAGGAGGGTATCCGGGCTGTCAAAAATGTCTTCCACAGGTATCGTGACGTCAGCAGGCCTGAGAAGGAGCTCTTGGAGCTCCTTGATATTAATTTGAGGCGAAACGATTTTGAGTTCGATGGTCGTTTCTACCTCCAAATTAAGGGCACTGCTATGGGCAAGAAATTTGCACCTGCGTACGCCAACATTTTTATGGCAGAATGGGAGACATCTGCTTTGGCCTCTTGCCCAAAACGTCCCGAACATTATTTTCGGTACCTGGATGACATCTGGGGCGTTTGGACTCACTCTAGTGAGGAGTTCAGCGTGTTTTTAAACACGCTCAACACGCACAATAAAAATATCACCATCAAGTCGACCACGAGTCACACATCCGTCGACTTTTTGGACACCACGACATTCAAGGGTCCGAATTTTGCTAAAACGCAACTTTTGGACATAAAAGTGTTCTTCAAGGAGACGGACACCCATGCGCTCCTTTACAAAAGCAGCTTCCACCCCAAGCACACATTTGCGGGGCTGGTGAAATCCCAACTCCTGAGGTTTCATCGTATTTGTACTAGGCAGGAGGATTTCCTGGTGGCCGCGAAGACCCTCTTTACTGCTCTGAAGAGGAGGGGCTATTCCAGGTCCTTCCTCAGAAGACAGTTGAGGGTCTTCCTGGACCCGAAGGGACCTCCTCCTGGTACGGACATGATTCCTCTTATCACCACCTACTCTCCTTCGGCCGTCAGGGTCGTGAGAAAAGTCAAAACCCATTTCCGTACATTCTCGGAGAGTAGCGGGAGGCTGCAGGGGCACTATGTGGTACCGGCCTACCGGAAGAACCCCAACTTGAATGATATGTTGGTCAGGGCCAGGGTCAGCCCACTGGGAGACCCACCCTCCGCCCAGAGGGACGCCCTTGTCCGACACGCGCCGTGGTTTGTGAACCCCCAGAACCGCAAGGTTTTCCAACCACTGTGTCGTGGCGGACTACATACACAAAACTGTGTTTATGTCATTCGCTGTCAACGATGTGGCAATATGTACGTGGGCGAGACGGGCAATACCTTAGCTAGGAGATTCGCCCAACATAAGTACAACATCGTTAGACGCAAAAACACCAATACTCACCTGGTCCGGCATTTTGTCCGACACGGGTGGTCTGCCGTCCGGGCTACTGTCGTCGAAGCGAACCCCAGATGGAGCCTCGCCCAACGTCGGAGGGCGGAGCACATCTGGATCGCGAACTTGGGCACCAGGTATCCAGTAGGCCTCAACGAGGTATGAGGGGGAGCCATAGGACTGTTGATGGACAGGGCATATTCCTTTTTTTACTTCCCTTTTTATTTTTCTTATATATCCCCCCACCCCCCCTTCCTTCCTAACCCTACCCATTTTTCTTTTTTATAGTTTTTACCATAACCCCAATCCTAACCCTAATCCTAACCCCAACCCCAACCCCAACCCTAAACCTAACCGGCGAGTGCCTCCAGTCCTTACCCGGCTCTCGCTCTGCCTCCCGAGACCTCCATCACCTTCCACTGTGCACAGTACACAGAAAAACAAAAAATTATCCTAGTCACCACAGGAAGGGGTGACACTCTCTCACACATATATACATATATAATACACATATATATATGTATTTTATACCTACCTATTCATAATATACATTATTATATTTCATAACACAATTATACTTACCTTATTATGGTATGACTCATATATATACAGGTATGTACACTTACATACTCACAACAAGTACAACAATTCATTCCACTCACTTTAGAGGATGATGGTGGGACACACAAACTCATATATGTTATATCATATATACATATATATATATATATATATATATATATATATATATACCTATATATATACATATACACACCTATCATAACACCAACAATCAATTATACTTACCCAGATTATGATGGTGTTACTATACACACATATATATATAGATATATATAACATTGGAACCAATTAATTATACTCACCTTAGGATGGGAGGACACATTATACATAAAAACATATGTATATGTACTCATACCTTCATAGCATGCTATAGAAAAGGTAACAACAACTCACATCCCCTCCTTTCTTCCTCTCTGTCTATCATTAAAATCCTGGGACAAAAGATGGAGTGTTTTTCTTGTATTGTTCATCATTGAATGTACAACTGTATATATTTATGATGTTCTATATATGATGCTATATTTTCATTGTATCATACTTGCTTAACAGTACATCAGAGATAATGATGTCTGTTATTTCATTTTGCTGCCATTTTGTATTTCCATTGCAATATTAGTTCACAATGTTTTGTATCCTATTATATTGCATACATTTGAACGATGTTTATTATTACATGATTATTATTCATTGTATATAAGCAGTTATTACTGTGCAATAGCTTTTTGGGACTTCATATGAGCACTGTTTTGAATTTCTACTTGCACTTCTATTATGCCAAAAAAGTTTTATTTTCATGGCCAAGAGTTTAGTGCATTACGGTGACTCCACCCTTCATTTAAATGTTTAAGGCTATTGGTACAGATTTGCCGCATCAATTTAGCAGTGGATTATCCAATCACTGAATTTTGATGTATTTTCTGCTTACTTTTTACGAGTTTCGCCTGAGGAAGGTCTATGACCGAAACGTTGCCGTAAAAACTCGTAACTATACCCATTTTTTCACTCTTTATATCTCTTTATACATCGTTCTATATTTCTTGTTTTGTCTTTTGTTTATTTACCTGTCGCGTTCAGTTGTTCTGTTCCGACTTTCTTTTGGTAAATAAACCGTTCTATTTTGTTATAATTCTTCTCCAGTGGTATTATTAATTCATTCCGTTTTATTATTCGCGTGAAATATTGCATATTTTTTGCAAAAACTACATTTTTTCAACCTCACGCTCGAACTGAAGACCGGAAGTACTTCCCTCGACCTCACTCGAAGGTCCCGCCCATTAGTACCCGGATCTTCCACGTTTTCATCGATAAAACGGTCAAATACCACCAAAAACTTTTTTTGAAAAAGCGAACTCACCTCTTTTTTGCCGACTTGTGCTACCGTGGTACTTTCCAGCGGTAAAAATCCATCTTTCGCTCGGAAATGGCGGAGTACTACGACGAGGGGTGGGTCCCGGTGAGATCCCGGAAGCAGCGCCGTCAACACCGGCAAAATGTGTCCGCCGAACGACGCAGAAGACCGGATTACCGCTCTTTTGACCGCCAAGATTACCCTGAGGATTACCAGCGACAAAGACCACAGAGATCATATGCTGAGGTGGCGCGAGGACGCGGGGATCTCCGCTTTCAGAGACCGCGTCCTCGCTCTCAGACACGCCCCCGCTCTCAAACACGCCCCTTCTGGTTTGATGGACAGCAGCAGCAGCAGCGCCGCAGGAGCGCATCTCGCAGGTATTTTGGGAACAATTCCCGTCCTCAAAACAATAACAATAACTTTGGCCAGCAAAGATACTATCCACAAAATTACTACACGCCTCCATACTCACCTCCAAGGCGTCCCCGCAATCCTCCTCGTCCCAAAAAGGCGCGTAAACAGCGTCAAGATGCCCCCAGGAGGAATGCACCCCTCAATAATTTCAAAACTGTTATTGAAGGAAATTTAATGGCCAAAAGCTGTTATAATATTATTAAAGTGACACACCACCTTAATAATGTCAAAAAAGACACTCTCCCCAAATCCATCAGCAATATGCGGGAAACACTTGCCACGATGATTCGGCCAGCAGTTTCAAACCCTGAAATAGAGTGTGAAATACGTGGCAATGCCACACAGTGGGCACATCAAACTATTGTCACACTCAAACAACACTACAAAACCACACTCGAATTGGAATTATCCAAATTAACCACATTTATTGAGGAAGACTGGAGACCTGCTTTCCACCTGGCCAAAGAATGGACCAGGAAACACCTGGGACGTAGACTGTTGGGGGACACTCTCCAGGAGGCCGAGGCACTCATCACCAGTGCCTTTGAACATCTGCTGCTCAACACAGATGTGGTGCCCCCCACCCGCCCCTCACCACCCCATGCTGCCACCCGGACATCGGTGGCCACAGTCACGGACCCTGTCGGACCTGACAGGTCCCCGGCTGTGACACGGGCTCCACACCGCCCTCCAACACCGACGGTGACCCGCGTGTCAGTAGCCACAAGCACCGACTTTGGGGGCCCGGATTGGTCCCCTCAAGTGGATCGACCAGCAGACCCTCCACTACGGGTGGCCCCAATCTTCCTCCCCCGCCGGCCGCCCGCTCCGGCTGCCACACCACCACCCATGGAGCAGAGGAGGACACCGCGCCGATCTCCGTGCATCGCGTATGTGGACGACGTCATCCAGGAGCATCCGACCATCCAGCCGCCTTCTCCTCCACGCCGCAGGACCCCGCTTCAGAGATCACCTACGAGACAGGATCGAGTCATCATGGTCCACAGGACGGACCAAGCAACACAAGACACCCCGGTGCAAACGGAGTACGACATCCACTCACCACCGAGAGCCGCAGTTCCCGAGGCTCTCCTCATCGACCTTCGGGATCAGGAGCAGGACAACTTCGACCCCTCCTCCCTGATGTCCCCTCTTAACATCTCTACCTCCAGCGATGAGTCCCAACTCAGCCGGGACCTGAAAAAGGACACAACATCAGAAGGAGAATCCTCATCATCTGGTCCCACACAATCCGTGGCGCCACTGGTGGATTATCCAGACTCACCCCGGCAGGAGCATGACAGCGAAGAAATGGTTGTCACTCCTCCCTCTCACCCTCCCTGCTCACCTCCAGACTGGGTCCCCAACTTTGGTCGCATGACATCTGTCCCAGGTACTTCTTCACCACACCTGACACGTAGTGAAACCTTGGTTACAAACACCTCACCACTACTCTTCCACACATCCAGGGAACCCTCGGTTCCAGACACACCACCACACATACCTGATAGGGCACCCTCTGTGCCAGACACTTCATCATCACACACATCTGACACAGAGGATGAAGACGTACAGGAAGTGTTTAGACATGCTAACACTAATCGCAAAATGCTCGATTGGAGACTCGTGGCCACCAGAAAGATTCTGGTGATCGGAGACTCCAACCTGAGCCATATACCTCCTTTTACTGTGCCCGATCTCCAAATAGACAGCTACCCGGGGGCAAATTTCCGCCACGCGGAAGCCATCCTGTCCAAGACAAGATCCACGGTCCAGGTGGAGGTTCTAGTCCTAGCTTTTGGTATCAACAACCGTGAGCAGAAGGTGAAGGAGACCACACTCAAACAGCTCCAAGGGGCACTCCGGGCAGCCAGGAAGACATTCCCACATGCCCGATTGCTGATCCCCCTGATAAATTTTTCAGCTTCTCTGCCTGTTGAGCAACAGAACAATCTGGAGATGCTGAACGAATATATCAGGAATCATTATGCTCACATCCCGGCCCTGGACAGCCGGGTATTTGATACTCGCAGTGACCTGATCCACTGGACTCGGGACACAGCCGTGCGCATGTTGGAGCACTGGCTCGAATCGTTAAACTAGGCACCCCCAAAATCCCGAAAAATCGGGGGGGTAGTAAGAACGTAGTAAATTTGGCCCTTAGTTTTACGCCAACCCCCTCACAGGTTTCCCTGCTCAACAAGGGCCTCAACTTCATCCCCTCCTCTAATCTGTGTAGTGACTGGCACCAGCAGTTGAGGTTTGACCTCCAGCACTATCACAGACGTGTCAAACTAGCCTTGTATTATGAGAAACAGGACCATCTCATACCCAAACCCTTCACAGCCCGCTCCCACTGGGAGCCCTCACCTGGACTCTTGCCTCCGGAATTCCAGGCATTGGTCCAGGCTGACGGGCTCACATTGTCCGGTTCGGGCTGTGCACCTGCGGTTCCCCCTAACCTGACACGCGAGGAAGTTGAGGCCCTTGATAGTCTTAAGTGCAATAAGCACATTGTGATCAAGCCTGCCGACAAAGGCAGTGCTGTTGTCATTTTTGACAGATCACAATACATATGGGAGGGCTCTCGGCAGTTGAGTGACACTACATATTATAAACCGCTGCCTGAACCTATTTACCCCGAAACTATCCCCATGGTAGAAAAGATTATTCATAATCTACTACTTAAAAAGTTTATCAATTCGAAACAAGAAAAGTACCTCCTTGGTGAGCCGGATCCCCGCCCCCGCAGATTTTACATGCTCCCTAAGATCCATAAGGAGCCAGAGCAATGGAGCAGGCCCCATGAGATACCGCCGGGCCGCCCCATTGTATCTGACTGCGGGAGCGAGACGTATAGAACGGCAGAGTACATCGACCATTATTTAACGCCACTCTCCCTTCTACACGGCAGCTACATCAAGGACACTTACGATTTCATTGATAAGATTAAAAATGTGCACCTTCCCCCAGATGCCATCTTATTTACGATTGATATTGACAGCCTGTATACTAACATTGATATCGAGGAGGGTATCCGGGCTGTCAAAAATGTCTTCCACAGGTATCGTGACGTCAGCAGGCCTGAGAAGGAGCTCTTGGAGCTCCTTGATATTAATTTGAGGCGAAACGATTTTGAGTTCGATGGTCGTTTCTACCTCCAAATTAAGGGCACTGCTATGGGCAAGAAATTTGCACCTGCGTACGCCAACATTTTTATGGCAGAATGGGAGACATCTGCTTTGGCCTCTTGCCCAAAACGTCCCGAACATTATTTTCGGTACCTGGATGACATCTGGGGCGTTTGGACTCACTCTAGTGAGGAGTTCAGCGTGTTTTTAAACACGCTCAACACGCACAATAAAAATATCACCATCAAGTCGACCACGAGTCACACATCCGTCGACTTTTTGGACACCACGACATTCAAGGGTCCGAATTTTGCTAAAACGCAACTTTTGGACATAAAAGTGTTCTTCAAGGAGACGGACACCCATGCGCTCCTTTACAAAAGCAGCTTCCACCCCAAGCACACATTTGCGGGGCTGGTGAAATCCCAACTCCTGAGGTTTCATCGTATTTGTACTAGGCAGGAGGATTTCCTGGTGGCCGCGAAGACCCTCTTTACTGCTCTGAAGAGGAGGGGCTATTCCAGGTCCTTCCTCAGAAGACAGTTGAGGGTCTTCCTGGACCCGAAGGGACCTCCTCCTGGTACGGACATGATTCCTCTTATCACCACCTACTCTCCTTCGGCCGTCAGGGTCGTGAGAAAAGTCAAAACCCATTTCCGTACATTCTCGGAGAGTAGCGGGAGGCTGCAGGGGCACTATGTGGTACCGGCCTACCGGAAGAACCCCAACTTGAATGATATGTTGGTCAGGGCCAGGGTCAGCCCACTGGGAGACCCACCCTCCGCCCAGAGGGACGCCCTTGTCCGACACGCGCCGTGGTTTGTGAACCCCCAGAACCGCAAGGTTTTCCAACCACTGTGTCGTGGCGGACTACATACACAAAACTGTGTTTATGTCATTCGCTGTCAACGATGTGGCAATATGTACGTGGGCGAGACGGGCAATACCTTAGCTAGGAGATTCGCCCAACATAAGTACAACATCGTTAGACGCAAAAACACCAATACTCACCTGGTCCGGCATTTTGTCCGACACGGGTGGTCTGCCGTCCGGGCTACTGTCGTCGAAGCGAACCCCAGATGGAGCCTCGCCCAACGTCGGAGGGCGGAGCACATCTGGATCGCGAACTTGGGCACCAGGTATCCAGTAGGCCTCAACGAGGTATGAGGGGGAGCCATAGGACTGTTGATGGACAGGGCATATTCCTTTTTTTACTTCCCTTTTTATTTTTCTTATATATCCCCCCACCCCCCCTTCCTTCCTAACCCTACCCATTTTTCTTTTTTATAGTTTTTACCATAACCCCAATCCTAACCCTAATCCTAACCCCAACCCCAACCCTAAACCTAACCCTAACCCTAACCCTAACCCTAACCCTAACCCTAACCCTAACCCTAACCCTAACCCTAACCCTAACCCTAACCCTAACCCTAACCCTAACCCTAACCCTAACCCTAACCCTAACCCTAACCCTAACCCTAACCCTAACCCTAACCCTAACCCTAACCCTAACCCTAACCCTAACCCTAACCCTAACCCCAACCCCAACCACAAACCTGACACGCCAGTGCCTCCGGCCTTGTTTCGGGTGGCGTCCTGCCTGCGATGATTGTCACTCTGGGTGGCCTGCTCGGTGAGTACAAATCGTTTCACAGTGCGGGTGTCGTGACGTTACAACAAGTCGAACTTTTAGACTTGATTTGAACACATTCCAAATGGAGGGAAAGGTATATCAAAGCAAACATTTTATTGCTTTGGTCAAACATTCCGATAGTCCACGGCGTGTTTGTCCACTATGTGTTGCACATAATATGTCGATTTGACGCTTCACATATGTAGGATGTCATTTTGAGAGTCTTTTGACTCCGCTGTAGTTGTGAGCACTAGCCACGCCCACTGCAGCACACTATATAACCTCCTCCATTTGGAGCCCAGGCTCATTCCCTCTCCGGCAGTTCATGAGATACCCTCCTGCCCGAGGACACATAGGGAAGCCGTCTCGACCACGGGGTTTCAAGGAAGCACCCTTTACCCACTGGAGAAGGAGAAGAGCTCCAGTGGGCGTGGCCCAGCCAGCCTGACGAGGCCTGAAAGGCCGAAACGCGCGTCGCTGGATATTATCCGCATGTGTTTGTCACTTCATTTAAAGCCCCGATTCGATTTCTTCCAGGGTCCTTGGGGTGGCCATCGTTCGGCTTGGCGTCGCCTGGACAGGTTGTGATGGAGCGAGCACACCCTCCTCTTCTCTCTTTTCTTTTTTTCACACTCTCTCTCTCTCTATCCCTCTCCCTCTCCTCTCCTAAACCTAACCTTTACTCTCTCCTCTCCTAAACCTAACCTTTACTCTCTCTCTCATCTCACTCTCTCTCTCTCTCTCTCACTCACTCTCTCTCTCTCTCTCTCTCTCTCTCTCTCTCTCTCTCTATCTCACTCTCTCTCTCTCCTAACCCTAACCCCAACCCCAACCACAAACCTGACACGCCAGTGCCTCCGGCCTTGTTTCGGGTGGCGTCCTGCCTGCGATGATTGTCACTCTGGGTGGCCTGCTCGGTGAGTACAAATCGTTTCACAGTGCGGGTGTCGTGACGTTACAACAAGTCGAACTTTTAGACTTGATTTGAACACATTCCAAATGGAGGGAAAGGTATATCAAAGCAAACATTTTATTGCTTTGGTCAAACATTCCGATAGTCCACGGCGTGTTTGTCCACTATGTGTTGCACATAATATGTCGATTTGACGCTTCACATATGTAGGATGTTATTTTGAGAGTCTTTTGACTCCGCTGTAGTTGTGAGCACTAGCCACGCCCACTGCAGCACACTATATAACCTCCTCCATTTGGAGCCCAGGCTCATTCCCTCTCCGGCAGTTCATGAGATACCCTCCTGCCCGAGGACACATAGGGAAGCCGTCTCGACCACGGGGTTTCAAGGAAGCACCCTTTACCCACTGGAGAAGGAGAAGAGCTCCAGTGGGCGTGGCCCAGCCAGCCTGACGAGGCCTGAAAGGCCGAAACGCGCGTCGCTGGATATTATCCGCATGTGTTTGTCACTTCATTTAAAGCCCCGATTCGATTTCTTCCAGGGTCCTTGGGGTGGCCATCGTTCGGCTTGGCGTCGCCTGGACAGGTTGTGATGGAGCGAGCACACCCTCCTCTTCTCTCTTTTCTTTTTTTCACACTCTCTCTCTCTCTATCCCTCTCCCTCTCCTCTCCTAAACCTAACCTTTACTCTCTCCTCTCCTAAACCTAACCTTTACTCTCTCTCTCATCTCACTCTCTCTCTCTCCTCTCTCACTCACTCTCTCTCTCTCTCTCTCTCTCTCTCTCTCTCTCTCTCTCTCTCTATCTCACTCTCTCTCTCTCCTAACCCTAACCCCAACCCCAACCACAAACCTGACACGCCAGTGCCTCCGGCCTTGTTTCGGGTGGCGTCCTGCCTGCGATGATTGTCACTCTGGGTGGCCTGCTCGGTGAGTACAAATCGTTTCACAGTGCGGGTGTCGTGACGTTACAACAAGTCGAACTTTTAGACTTGATTTGAACACATTCCAAATGGAGGGAAAGGTATATCAAAGCAAACATTTTATTGCTTTGGTCAAACATTCCGATAGTCCACGGCGTGTTTGTCCACTATGTGTTGCACATAATATGTCGATTTGACGCTTCACATATGTAGGATGTTATTTTGAGAGTCTTTTGACTCCGCTGTAGTTGTGAGCACTAGCCACGCCCACTGCAGCACACTATATAACCTCCTCCATTTGGAGCCCAGGCTCATTCCCTCTCCGGCAGTTCATGAGATACCCTCCTGCCCGAGGACACATAGGGAAGCCGTCTCGACCACGGGGTTTCAAGGAAGCACCCTTTACCCACTGGAGAAGGAGAAGAGCTCCAGTGGGCGTGGCCCAGCCAGCCTGACGAGGCCTGAAAGGCCGAAACGCGCGTCGCTGGATATTATCCGCATGTGTTTGTCACTTCATTTAAAGCCCCGATTCGATTTCTTCCAGGGTCCTTGGGGTGGCCATCGTTCGGCTTGGCGTCGCCTGGACAGGTTGTGATGGAGCGAGCACACCCTCCTCTTCTCTCTTTTCTTTTTTTCACACTCTCTCTCTCTCTATCCCTCTCCCTCTCCTCTCCTAAACCTAACCTTTACTCTCTCCTCTCCTAAACCTAACCTTTACTCTCTCTCTCATCTCACTCTCTCTCTCTCTCTCTCACTCACTCTCTCTCTCCTCTCTCTCTCTCTCTCTCTCTCTCTCTCTATCTCACTCTCTCTCTCTCCTAACCCTAACCCCAACCCCAACCACAAACCTAACCCTAACACGGGGTTTCAAGGAAGCACCCTTTACCCACTGGAGAAGGAGAAGAGCTCCAGTGGGCGTGGCCCAGCCAGCCTGACGAGGCCTGAAAGGCCGAAACGCGCGTCGCTGGATATTATCCGCATGTGTTTGTCACTTCATTTAAAGCCCCGATTCGATTTCTTCCAGGGTCCTTGGGGTGGCCATCGTTCGGCTTGGCGTCGCCTGGACAGGTTGTGATGGAGCGAGCACACCCTCCTCTTCTCTCTTTTCTTTTTTTCACACTCTCTCTCTCTCTATCCCTCTCCCTCTCCTCTCCTAAACCTAACCTTTACTCTCTCCTCTCCTAAACCTAACCTTTACTCTCTCTCTCATCTCACTCTCTCTCTCTCTCTCTCACTCACTCTCTCTCTCTCTCTCTCTCTCTCTCTCTCTCTCTCTCTCTCTCTCTCTCTCTATCTCACTCTCTCTCTCTCCTAACCCTAACCCCAACCCCAACCACAAACCTGACACGCCAGTGCCTCCGGCCTTGTTTCGGGTGGCGTCCTGCCTGCGATGATTGTCACTCTGGGTGGCCTGCTCGGTGAGTACAAATCGTTTCACAGTGCGGGTGTCGTGACGTTACAACAAGTCGAACTTTTAGACTTGATTTGAACACATTCCAAATGGAGGGAAAGGTATATCAAAGCAAACATTTTATTGCTTTGGTCAAACATTCCGATAGTCCACGGCGTGTTTGTCCACTATGTGTTGCACATAATATGTCGATTTGACGCTTCACATATGTAGGATCTTATTTTGAGAGTCTTTTGACTCCGCTGTAGTTGTGAGCACTAGCCACGCCCACTGCAGCACACTATATAACCTCCTCCATTTGGAGCCCAGGCTCATTCCCTCTCCGGCAGTTCATGAGATACCCTCCTGCCCGAGGACACATAGGGAAGCCGTCTCGACCACGGGGTTTCAAGGAAGCACCCTTTACCCACTGGAGAAGGAGAAGAGCTCCAGTGGGCGTGGCCCAGCCAGCCTGACGAGGCCTGAAAGGCCGAAACGCGCGTCGCTGGATATTATCCGCATGTGTTTGTCACTTCATTTAAAGCCCCGATTCGATTTCTTCCAGGGTCCTTGGGGTGGCCATCGTTCGGCTTGGCGTCGCCTGGACAGGTTGTGATGGAGCGAGCACACCCTCCTCTTCTCTCTTTTCTTTTTTTCACACTCTCTCTCTCTCTATCCCTCTCCCTCTCCTCTCCTAAACCTAACCTTTACTCTCTCCTCTCCTAAACCTAACCTTTACTCTCTCTCTCATCTCACTCTCTCTCTCTCTCTCTCACTCACTCTCTCTCTCTCTCTCTCTCTCTCTCTCTCTCTCTCTCTCTCTCTCTCTCTATCTCACTCTCTCTCTCTCCTAACCCTAACCCCAACCCCAACCACAAACCTGACACGCCAGTGCCTCCGGCCTTGTTTCGGGTGGCGTCCTGCCTGCGATGATTGTCACTCTGGGTGGCCTGCTCGGTGAGTACAAATCGTTTCACAGTGCGGGTGTCGTGACGTTACAACAAGTCGAACTTTTAGACTGATTTGAACACATTCCAAATGGAGGGAAAGGTATATCAAAGCAAACATTTTATTGCTTTTGGTCAAACATTCCGATAGTCCACGGCGTGTTTGTCCACTATGTGTTGCACCATAATATGTCGATTTGACGCTTCACATATGTAGGATGTTATTTTGAGAGTCTTTTGACTCCGCTGTAGTTGTGAGCACTAGCCACGCCCACTGCAGCACACTATATAACCTCCTCCATTTGGAGCCCAGGCTCATTCCCTCTCCGGCAGTTCATGAGATACCCTCCTGCCCGAGGACACATAGGGAAGCCGTCTCGACCACGGGGTTTCAAGGAAGCACCCTTTACCCACTGGAGAAGGAGAAGAGCTCCAGTGGGCGTGGCCCAGCCAGCCTGACGAGGCCTGAAAGGCCGAAACGCGCGTCGCTGGATATTATCCGCATGTGTTTGTCACTTCATTTAAAGCCCCGATTCGATTTCTTCCAGGTCCTTGGGTGTCCATCGTTCGGCTTGGCGTCGCCTGGACAGGTTGTGATGGAGCGAGCACACCCTCCCTCTTCTCTCTCTCTTTTTTACACTCTCTCTCTCTCTATCCCTCTCCCTCTCCTCTCCTAAACCTAACCTTTACTCTCTCTCTCATCTCACACTCTCTCTCTCTCACTCTCTCTCTCTCTCTCACTCACTCTCTCTCTCTCTCTCTCTCTCTCTCTCTCTATCTCACTCTCTCTCTCTCTCTCTCCTAACCCTAACCCCAACCCCAACCACAAACCAACCCCAACCCCAACCCCAACCCCAACCCAACCCTAACCCTAACCCTAACCGAAACGCGCGTCGCTGGATGTTTGTCCGCATGTGTCGTCATTGCATTTAACGCCTGTCTCGGATTGCTTGCTTTTCAGGGTCCTTTCAGGGGGTCTCGCTGTGGCGCAGGCGTTCCCGATTCGGATTGCTTAATTGCAGAGTCCTCGGGATGTCCTGCGTTTGGGCGGGGGCGTGGCCTAGGCAGACTGTTGATGGACTGTGCACACTCCTCCCTTCCAACTACCCTTTCCCCGACCCTACCACTAAACCTAACCACAAGGACACTTGTGATTAAAGGCTTTTTCTAAATAAAGTTTCATTTATATTTATTTGAATTGTATTGTATCCACAATTTCCATTTTATCCATTCATAATGATGATTACAACCCAGGCACAACTCAGGAAAATAAAAAAGAGAAGACAACCAACGCGAAAGAACGATTAGGAGCAATAAATAAAAGAAAATATCGGGATGACAAGGTGGATCATGGTGATGAGGTGCAACAGGAGCAGGAATGGGAATTGATCAATATTTAAAGGAAAGTAATAAGAGTGATTAGAAGGCAAAAACTTAAATAACAGGCAACTAAAATATAAAGAACACAATAACAGTTCCACCTTTGTGTACACATATACAAACTTTGTTGTCTCATTAGGAAAAGTCTCCTCAGCTTCATTAAAAGTCTTATTAACACAGTTGTCTCTCTCTCTCTCTCTCTCTCCCTCTATATATATATAAATATAAATATATATATATATATATATATATATATATATATATATATATATATATATGTATATATATATATAGACAGGTGTCATACTCCTTTCTTGAATATCAGTATCATTAGGTTGTCAATTGGGTCCTTCAGGATTATGAACGGTCATCTTCTGTGATACTTGGTCAAGCTCTAGAAGTGTCCAGGATGGGACAGCCGGCGGTTCAGTTTTGGTAGTTTGTCCAGCAGCTCAGTTAGTTGTGTGAAGGTTGGCCTGTGCGAAATTGCAAAGGACCAGCAGGCAGAAAGGATCTCCTGTTGTAGAACCACAAAAAAAAAAAAAAAAATGATGGAAAAGCACCTGTAAATTATTTGTAGGCTTACAAATCAATTCCAGGTATGACTGCTTGCAGCAACAAACGGTTATCATGACTGTCAGAATTCCTGTATATCTTTCATTCTTTATTTAATTCCTATGGTTATGGAATTATTTTCTTGAGGAGACAGACAGTCACAACATGGTGTGGCACATATTCCTAGTTCCTTCTTACAACATGTCTGAAAAGGAGTAGGAAGAAACATAACTTATTGATTCCTATATCTGTTACCTAGCAATTGCTTGCACTTTGTTTTGTTTTTTACTTCATGTGCTCAATCAGTGACACAAACAAATAGAAACATAATAATGATACAAATATATCAAATATTAGTCAGGCAAGATGTCATTGAAATAATGAGATGTGTGAGATTTTCACTTGTGGATAAGGTCCAAGTGTCGATCAGGATTCTTCTTTTTTGAAAACACTTTGAACAGTTGAAGAAACCGGATCATAGTAGTACTTTGCTTGATGTATTGGTCTAATCCATTCATTAATTCATAACAATTTATAGAGAAATAATGTATTACTCTCGTAGAGAAATTCATATTTGTAGTAGTTTTACAAGGTTGCAAGAATGCGTATTCAGTATAAGTGTTAGGGCTGTGAATCTTTGGGTCTCCCACGATTCGATTCAATATCGATTCTTGGGGTGACGATTCGATAATATATCGATTTTTTTTGATTCGATTCCAATTCTCATTTCAAAAACGATATTTTTCCGATTGAAAAGGATTGTGTATTCATTCAATACATAGATTTCAGCAGGATCTACCCCAGTCTGCTGACATGCTAGCACAGTAGCAGATTTTTTTTTTAAACTTTTATAGTTGTAAAGGACAATGTTTAATCAACTGATTGCAATAATGTCAATTTGTTTTAACTATTAAAGGAAGCAAAAATATGACTTATTTTATCTTTGTGAAAACATTGGACACAGTGTGTTGTCCCAGCTTATGAGATGCCATGCAAGTGTAAGCCACTGTGACACTATTGTTCTTTTTGATTATTTTTATAAATGTCTAATGATAATGTCAATGAGGGATTTGTAATCACTGCTATTGTTGTGATCCGATGGTCGGATCATCACCATATTGTTATTTTTGTTCCATTTTTATATCACTCTGCGGTTTGACATACTTAGTTCCTGTTTCGTTCGTTTCCATGGTCACTCATTAGTTTCAGCTGCTACTCTCTTTTCCAGCACACCTGTCTTTACTAATCACCACCTGTTTATAAGCCAGCGTTTTCTGTTCACTGATTGTCGGATCTTAGTTTGTTCACATACATCTGTTTACGACTTGTCTCTCACTCTCGTTTTCGCTAGCTCTCACGCTAAGCTTTATTTTTATTCCTAGCTTTCACGCTAGTTGTTTTGTATTTCCTTTTGTGTGCCCTTGGGTTTCAGTTTGTTTGTCCTAGCTTTCCATGCTAGCGCTTTTATTTGCCTTTTCTATTTGTATCAGTGTTTTTGTTCATAGCTCCTTGTGTTTAATAAATCCCTTAGTTCTTACCTTTTTGCTGTGTTCTTGCTGACGCATCCACGGAGGACCGAATCCTGCATTACAATGCCACACAAGCGTAACAGTAAGATCCGACCAAAGAATGGTTCCTTCGCGTCTGGCAACCACGAGGACGCCTTCGATGAAGGTACATGGATTGTGTTTCGGGCGATGGAGGCAGAGACTCTCCGATGCAACCCGGATGAAAGTATCATGTGGGGTCCGGATGGAACCCTGATCCCCATCGATGTTTCCCGGTCCGGTGAGTTTCCCTCCCGCAGCGCTCGCGCTCGTCCGCGTAGGCGGAAGCCGCGAACGATGGCTTCGTCCCGTGACAGTGACTTTCCCACTCCATGCCTCCCTCCTCATAAACACAGCAACCTACAGTCCGCATACAAAACCCCTACACCATTGTTTGGGGACCCAATAACACACTTTGCTAACAGTTTTACCGACTGGGCAAATTCTCAACTTGTGTCCCGCGCAGATGACGTCATTTCGTCGACGCCTCCCGGTAACGCAAACCCGTCCTCCGTTGATGACATCATCAATGAGGAATTTTTTTGGGAAGATTCTCTTTCTCATCCATTTTCAAATGACAATAACATTAATAATAAAATACAGAATTTCCAGGACATTTTTGCTTTTTATTATTCTGGTAAATCCCAACCATCTGCTTTTTCAACTCCACCTGTAAAACCTCATTCCCAGCCCAAGTCCAAGGTTTTTTCTCCCTTTTCAAAGGGACACTCTGGACAATATAGAGGGGAGGAGTCTGCCCGCCTCCAAACCTCCCACCACCCTCCCTTATGGTCAGTCCCTGACCACAGGGAACGGGTCTGGGATTCCCGTCTGGAGGGGGGGGCTATGGCCTATAGCTGTGTTGCGGAGGTAGCGCAGACGCTACCATTTCTTAAAACTGTCAAACCGCAACCTCCTATGAGGCCACCCTTACCTGTTTTTCGGCCCGTTAAACCGCTAGCTCCTCCTAGGCCGCCGCCACCTGTATTCCGCTTAGCTCTTCCTCGTAGACCTCCTCCACCTGTGTTTCCCCCGGCCAAGTCTCAACGGCCTTGTAGACCTCCTCCACCTGTTTTTCCCCCGGCCAAGTCTCAACGGCCTTGTAGACCTCCTCCACCTGTGTTTCCCCCGGTCAAATCACAACGACCAAGTAGACCTCCTCCACCGGTGTTCAGACTTGCGAGGTCATTACCTCCAGCACGTCCTCCACCACCGATGTTCGGCACTGTCCCTAACCTGGTTTTTACACCAAAAGTAGACTCTCGCCTGGTTTTCACACCAGAAGAGGTTCCTAACCTTGTTCCCACACCAGCTTCGGTCTCTCGCCTGGTTCACACACCAGCACCGAATCCTAGTCTGGTTCTCACGCCAGCAATCGACTCTTTCCTGGTCCTCGCACCAGCACCTGTTCCTAAGCTGGAACCCACTCCAGCACCAGCCTTAAAGCTGGAACCCAGTCCAGCATTAGCTCCAAAGCTGGAGCCCACTCTATCACCAGCTCCAGAGCTGGAGCCCACTCCAGCACCAGCTCCAAAGCTGGAGTTCGCACCAGCTCTTAAGTTGGAACCCACTCCAACACCTGCGTCGACAACTGCGGTTTCCACGCCGACTACTACGCCTTCTTCCACGACGCCGACTACTACGCCTTCTTCCACGACGGCGACGACTACGCCGACCTCCACGACGGCGACGACTACGCCAGACTCCACGACGCCGCCTTCTTCGGCTGCAGCACCTGCACCTCGGCTGCAGCCAACGCCTCCTCCTCGGCTGAAGCCAACGCCTCCTCCTCGGCTGAAGCCAGCGCCTGCTCCTCGGCTGAAGCCAGCGCCTGCTCCTCGGCTGAAGCCAGCGCCTGCTCCTCGGCTGAAGCCAGCGCCTGCTCCTCGGCTGAAGCCAGCGCCTGCTCCTCGGCTGAAGCCAGCGCCTGCTCCTCGGCTGAAGCCAGCGCCTGCTCCTCGGCTGAAGCCAGCGCCTGCTCCTCGACTGAAGCCTGCGCCTGCTCCTCGACTGAAGCCTGCGCCTGCTCCTCGGCTGAAGCCTGCGCCTGCTCCTCCGCCGGCCTCTGCACCTGCTCCTCGGCTGAAGCCTGCGCCTGCTCCTCCGCCGGCCTCTGCACCTGCTTCGGCTGCAGCCCCCGCACCTTCGTCTGCTGCTGCCAAGCCTCCTCCACGTCTGCCACAGGTGTGGCCTCTGCGAGGTCGTCCGCCTCGCCGTGCACCTCATCCTGCAAGGCGGCCACTGATGTGGCCTTTTCAAGGTCGGCCGCCAAAACTTTTTCGGCAGCGGCGTTCCATCCGCCGCCGCCACATTGCTATTCCTCGGTGGATTCGGGGACACGCGACCTGGTGACCCTCCGCCGTGACCTCCCTCCGCCCTCCCTTCTTCTGCGGATTTTCTTGTTGTGGGGAGGGGGTTCTAGTTTTTCTTTGCATTCTTTGTTGTATTTTTTTTGGACATCTGGTATCTGTCTCTTTTGGGGGGGGATACTGTTGTGATCCGATGGTCGGATCATCACCATATTGTTATTTTTGTTCCATTTTTATATCACTCTGCGGTTTGACATACTTAGTTCCTGTTTCGTTCGTTTCCATGGTCACTCATTAGTTTCAGCTGCTACTCTCTTTTCCAGCACACCTGTCTTTACTAATCACCACCTGTTTATAAGCCAGCGTTTTCTGTTCACTGATTGTCGGATCTTAGTTTGTTCACATACATCTGTTTACGACTTGTCTCTCACTCTCGTTTTCGCTAGCTCTCACGCTAAGCTTTATTTTTATTCCTAGCTTTCACGCTAGTTGTTTTGTATTTCCTTTTGTGTGCCCTTGGGTTTCAGTTTGTTTGTCCTAGCTTTCCATGCTAGCGCTTTTATTTGCCTTTTCTATTTGTATCAGTGTTTTTGTTCATAGCTCCTTGTGTTTAATAAATCCCTTAGTTCTTACCTTTTTGCTGTGTTCTTGCTGACGCATCCACGGAGGACCGAATCCTGCATTACAATGCCACACAAGCGTAACAGCTATGCTGAAATGATAACTAATATTGATACTGTTGTTGATAATATTCACTACTTTTGTTTTGTTCTGTGTGGTGTTTGTGTCTCCTCTCAATTGCTCTGTTATTTGCAGTTCTGAGTGTTGCTGGCTCAGCTTTGCCTTTGGAATTGGATTGCATTGTTATAATATTGCTGTGTAGTGGTTTGTTGGATTGATAAAAAAAAAAAATCGATTTTTTAAAAATGAGAATCGATTCTGAATCGCACAACGTATTCGAATCGATTCTTTCCCACACACCTAATAAAGATAAACACATGAAAGGCAATGTAAAAAAATTAGCAGGTAAAAGTTTATTTAAAAAAAAATATGTCAAAAGTCTTAGTTTTAGACTCACCGTAACTTCCTTGCCCAGAGTGGAATCTTCTAGCACCTTCTTGATGCCCTCGCTGCTGCCCACTAACCAGATTTTAGCTTCCATGGGCTGGCTGATCATCGGCCACGTTCTGAAATGCAGCTCATGCCAGATTGTGCTGCAAAGAAAACATGAAGTCAATTAAAATACAGTCTTTGGGGTCATTGCAAACACAAAATTGTATTTTCTGTACAAACAATTAGTGTAGTCGGTGTTTCTTCATTATCATCACACATGGTGGGGGGAAAACATATTATCCTCTCATCTCCTTCCAGTCTACACTTTCTATGGTAGGCTTCTTGTAGCAGAGACACATAACCCTAACCCTAACTCAAGAAGAAAAGATTCAAAGTTCTAAATGATTTAGTGTTGATTGTAAATACGAATGTGATCCCCTACCAACCAGCAAGAATTCTAATACCCACGGAGCAGAATCATCCGCCCACAGTTCTGTAACAGCACTTGTGACATTCCCAAATGAACTGCTTCTGATGTCTCCCTCCCTTCTCTTCCTTGTGGACCTATCTGCTCAACTTCACCACTGGACACACTGACACAACCCTCTGTTGGTTCCAGTTTTACCACACAAAACAAACAGAATACATTTCCCTGAGTCACTGTAAATGAAAGCCACACACAGTCCCACATTGGCTCCGTCCGAGGATGCCCGGCATCACACAACTAGCGTATTTCCTTCAATAGCCGCCGGGCATGTCATATGCGCCTGCCTTGAATTACTGCCGGGCAAAATTTGCTTACAAAATTAATAAGCGCATGCTTACTTTTACCGCCGGGTCAAATTCGTAACGTCACGGGTGATGCTTCCCCTGCTGTTATTTTCAAAATGGCGGAGGAGTTTTCTTTTACTTTAATAAGTGTAAACTAGGGCTCTTGTTCCACGGCCATACAGATCACACTAATGGTTGTGATATAAAACAATTTTAACACTCTTACTAATATGCGCCACACTCTGTGAACCCTAACCAAATAAGAATAACAAACACATTTCTGGAGAGTATTGGCTCTGTGGCGCGTAATAAACGCAGCATAGGGATTACCCCTAATGCCGTGTATCCGTGACTCTTGGATATATTAGACACGTGCCCCCAACCCCGCCCCCCCTCACCGTGCGTTGGTTGAGGTGGGCGGGGTTGGGGGCGCGTGTATAATATATCCAAGAGTCACGGATGCACGGCATTATGGGTAATCCCTATGCTGCGTTTATAATGTGCCACAGAGCCAATGCTCTCCAGAAATGTGTTTGGTGTGGGTTCACAGAGTGTGGCGCATATTAGTAGGAGTTTTAAAGTTGTTTATATCACAACCATCAGTGTTAAAGTTATGGCTGTTGACCAAGTATGCATTGCAATCTCGTATAAGAAACAGCGAAACGCATTTGCCTGGCATGCACGTAGACAGCATGATGTAAAAGTGGGCGCGATGAAATGCTGAAGAGCAGTGGTCCCCAACCACCGGGCCGCAGACGCAGAATAATTTGTTCCCTTTTTTTTTCTTTTTATCTCACTCAATGTTTTACTGCATGCCATGGGTAAGCGCAGAGGTGAGAAGAGGTTTTAAAATTATTAGCGCCTGTCTACTTATACCGCATGCTTTGATAAGCGCAGGAGTGAGACGAGGTTTTAAATTAATTAGCGCCCCGGAGGCTATTCAAGGAAATACGGTATATGTCAATGCCACAGCTGCAACCCCTTCTTCATCATCACTTTCATCTCTGTCAATACTTACCACCTGTCTGGAGATCAAGGTATAGCTGGAACACAGCTTTCTCCAACTCAACAGCTCCAAAACCAAGTCATCCTGGTTAGGGTTAGGGTCAGAAATCCTCTTCAGACCAAATCATTACCAATTGCCAGCATTCCCTTTGTTCATATGTTATCATAGTGGTCCTACTTGGTGCTTGTATTAGTTATATTGCTTATTGTTTTCAATTGCTTATCTTATTGTCTCTATTTTATTTCCCTACTACTGTCCACCTTCTACTGGATGAAATATTTCCTCACAACCCCACCCAACTCACTTCTCCAAAGTGGGCTGGCTCAGGGTGGAGGACAGAGTAAAACAACTTGCACTGAGCCTAGTCTATAAAATCCGCTACACCTCCCTGATACCCAAGTACATGTCAAACTACTTCCTTAACATAAATGACCGCCATAACCACAACACCAGGGGGAGCGCCACAAACCACGTTAAACCCAGATTCCCATCTAACAAAGGTTTTAAGTCATTCTCTTTCTATGCCACATCAATGTGGAATACACTCCCAAAAGGTATAAAAGTAAGTGCATCTCTACATTCCTTCAAAAGCGCTCTAAAACAACACCTCCAGGCAACTTCAACACTTTACTAATACCCTCCTCCATTCACATCCCATCTCCCCGGATTATAAACAACCTAATGTAAATAATCAAATGTACTTCTAATGTATATACTGTACTTGTTCTTATGCTATGTGAACTGACTATGTTCTCTGCTGGCTGTACATATCCTACTAAGTCACACCTACACTCTTTCAATGTCCACATTTCTCTGTTGATGCAATTGTTGATGACTGAAGTACTGATATCAACCAAAGCTCCTCATCCCACCCCCCGGATTGTAAATAATGTAAATAATTCAATGTATATACTATGATGATTAACTTGTGTGATGACTGTATTATGTTGATAGTATATATTTGTACCATGAACTGATTAATGTGGACCCCGACTTAAACAAGTTGAAAAACTTATTGGGGTGTTACCATTTAGTGGTCAATTGTACGGAATATGTACTGAACTGTGCAATCTACTAATAAAAGTATCAATCAAAAAAGTATCAATCAATCAGTGGGGGGAAATGGGTACCACTTTCCTCAAACCTTCTCAGCATTGGCTCTCGTCCTCCGTACTCCCGATACACTTCAAATATTAGTGCATTCTACCAATCAAACATAATATTCAAGATCATGGATGACAAACTTCTGTTTGGTACCAGGAAAGGATGGATTCAATTAGACATATTAATGGTGGAGTATGAAGGCAAGGACTTCATCTGACTTTGTTAGATAAATGTGAAATAAAGGAGGCAGCAGACGAGTGGAAGGAAGGTAAATAACATCAAATAATAACAAAGAAATTTCTTACATGTTGTAAAAGTAGTCAGTGACAATATATTTGTGTAGTTATTAGCCTAAGCCCCAGGAAATGGAATGCTAATGCTAACAAGCTAACGCTAAGGCTGTTGTATCTGTGTTTTCATGAGATAAACACTGGCATTTATTATTTATATAAGCTTATTTACAGATGAACACTGACATGTATTATTTATATGTTTGCAGATAAATATTGACATTTATTATGTATATATTGTTATTTACATACAAACACTGACATTAATTATTTGTATATTGTCACTTACAGATTAAGACTGGCATTTATTATTGACACATTGTTATTGGCAACACTAAAATTGGCCCTAGTGTGTGAATGTGAGTATGAATGTTGTCTGTCTATCTGTGTTGGCCCTGCGATGAGGTGGCGACTTGTCCAGGGTGTACCCCGCCTTTCGCTCGATTGTAGCTGAGATAGGCGCCAGCGCACCCTGCGACCCCAAAAAAAGGGAATAAGCGGTAGAAAATGGATGGATGGATGTTATTTGCAGATAAACACTGACATGTATTATTTATATATTGTTATGTAAAGATAAACACTGGCATTTATTATTGATGTATTGTTATTTGAAGATAAACACTGACATTTATAATTTATATATTGTTATGTAAAGATAAACACTGACATGTATGATTGATATATTGTTAATTGCAGCTGAAATTGACCAAAAGGAATCCCCTGACCCTCATGGATGAATCATTTACTGAGAGGATGACTTTCTGTCTGTAGGACATTGCAGACAAAAGCCTGACTTAAATCATAGACTTTTGTTTATTGCTTTCTATTTCATGAACAAAGAGTGACCTAACATGGTGTGTTAATTTACATTGTGTCAGTGTAGAAATATAGTAAACCACTCCGCCATATGTCGTCAGCCTGATTTGTAGAAACTACCTGAACTGGAAACACAAACCCCAAACATCTACAGGAACCAAACATTCCGGGGACTAGAAGTCACAGGAACCAAATGAAAAGAGCCAAATGACAATGAAGTATACTATAGTCTATTCGAGGGTCATGACCATGGTTCACCATGGTCATGGTTTTATTTTTCTACCATGGGTTTACCGAGCCCTTCCTGACACCTTGAGGTTACCACAAGCCACTGACACTCTGAAAAAACTCTACAGAAGTTTGTGTTTAAAACAATCATTTAGTTCAGACTTACCTTTTCAACTTCCGTTTTATTTCACATAAGCTGCTTGTTTGTGTTCCCCTTTTGACTAAAATGGGACTTGAAAAGATATCTGTGTAACAGATGCACTACACATTTGGCGTATCATAATTGTTACTTTCTTATCCAGACCTGAGCACGTGCAATCTTGCATGCAGCTCTAGATCTAGATCTTGTATTTGTGCATGTTTGACACTCTTTTGACCAAGTTTCTGGTCAAACAGACATGACTCAATTCTGTGTTGCATCACAATATTTGTTATCCAAGTTGGATCCTAAATGTTTGTTAGTCACACTGTGAGTTTAGTGTCAGTGTACATGCAATAATTAGCATATACATTTATCAAATATAGAAAGTTTTCCTGATGAACACATTACTTGATCAGGCATATTCCAATCAGAAAAACAACAATACCCAAACGCGTAAACATCTGCAGCTTTGGAGAACGGCAGCTGGTCTTCGTCAATCTCTGGGCTCATTTTACGAACAATCTCTGGCGACAGATAGTGGATCCAGCCTCGGGGTATCCTTAAGACGTTAATGACTCTTGTCCTACAAACATTTCGGAAGACAATAAGCAAGGGCAAGGCACACATTGATTAGTTGGTATCATCATACCTACGCTCCTGTACCACCCCAGACATCCCGATTAGGCCAAAGTCTGTTAGAACCACTCTGTTGGAGTCATAGAACACATTCTTGGACTTCAGGTCTTTGTGAATTATGCCTTTAGCATGCAGGTAGCCCATGCCCTGTAGAAGTAATGTCAAATAGACAAATCATATTTAACACAATCTCTGTTCTGCAGTTTGATGCTTCTTACCTTCACAATCTCTTGTGCAATCTGTCTGGTGTTATTCAGATCCAACAAATGACCCCTTTCTCTTACAAGAGAGTATAAAGTCACACCTTTACAGAAACTGCAAAAAGAATGATGCATCCTTGAAAATGTTTTTGTCTCATACAGAAATTGTTATTACAAATGTAAAAACACTTGTTTCATCATATTTCAAAGCTCTATTCAAACTGTATTTGTGTATGCACATTTGTGATGTGTGTTTGTGTGTGCGCCCATTCATATTACGATTACCCGGAAAATAGGGCTTTATTGCAGTTTGTACTATATTCTTACATGTTTGGTCCCTCTTCAATTTGGAATTCAATTCATTTGCAGACTTAAAGAATTGCAGTCGCAGATGAGATATTATAACAGCTGGTAACGTAATCACATATTAGTCTGAGACAACACACAGTTGGAATAAATAATATTAAAAAACAACAGAAGTTAATGATTTTAATATCATATGTATTTAGATGCTTATTTAATTACATTACACATGTATGTAATATTTATATAGGTACACTAACTTTACAACTGTATATGTTTATAGAGTTCTACACATTGTGTTTATATATGTATATATATCAATTTGTCCTCTGCATCTGACCCATCCCCTTGATCACCCCCTGGGAAGTGAGGGGAGCAGTGGGCAGCAGCGGTGGCCACGCCGGGAATCATTTTTGGTGATTTATGTTGTGTTTGTTGTATTCTACTTGCCTCCTCATCTGGTGTGTCAGTGTTTTCCCCCAGTCTATTGGCCCTCACTAGGCACACCTGCTGCCAATCACGTCCCGGTAGTATTTAAGCGCTTCACCGCCAGCTGGTCCTTGCCGACTATAGTTCCTGAACTCCACTCTGACACGTCCCTCTCGCATTCAGCTCCCCTGGTATGTTGCTCTCGTATATTCATGTATTTTGACCTGGTTGTGTTTTTGTTTTTTCTAGCCTCCTTGTTTTGAGGACTAGTTTTGCCACGCTGTGTGCGCCCTGGCCTATTCCCTGCCAGCCTCTGAGAGAGACTACCTTTGTTATATTTCCCATGGTGTGCACGTTTGTCCCATCTTCCTTAGTTACCATTTTGACGTATTAAATATTTAGTTTCTGTCACTATCGCTAACCTTGCCTCCATTCTCTGCATCTCGGGGTCCACCCTTGAACTATATATATATATAGATATATATAACCATAACAGATTTAACCCCCAATTCCAACCCTTGATGCTGAGTGCCAAGCAAGGAGGCAATGGGTCCCATTTTTTAATAGTCTTTGGTATGACTCGGCCAGGGTTTGAACTCACAACCTACCCATCTCAGGGCGGACACTCTAACCACTAGGCCACTGAGTAGGAACAGAAATATACATTTTTCATGAGTTGAAGTCAAAGATGTCAAACTTTGACTATATACACAAAATACCTATTCCTTTCAAATATTGTTTACAAAAGTGTCTAAATCTGTGTAAGTGAGCATTACTTCTTTGCCAAGATATTCCATCCCACCTCACAGGTGTGGCATATCAAGATGCAGATGAAACAGCATGATTATTTTACAGGTGTGCCTTAGGCTGCTCACAACAAAAACCAAATCTAAAATGTGCACTTTTGCTTTATTGGGGATCAGGGGGGTCAGTATCTGGTATGACCACCATTTGCCTCATGCAGTGCAACACACCTCCTTGGCATAGAGTTGATCATGTTGTTAATTTACTTATATTCTATTGTATTCTTTTGTAAACAATATTTGTAATCGGAATGTAGTTTTTCTGATCAAAAACCATGTTTCATGTTAAGATGGTGTTTACCAGGTGGCCTCGAACAAAATAAAGGCCTTTCCATTCATTTGAATCGAGACGATCGAGTCAAGGGAGGAGTTATTTCCATTAAGAGCACCATAGTTATATCCTAAGAAAATTCCTATTGGTGGTTAGTTGTGTATATCTGAGAGGTGTGTATGTTATTTAGTTCTCAGAGGCGTCTACCTGGTGACAATGGCAAGGTGGGGCGGGGCCATGCAGGCACCCATGAACAGGATGACGTTCTCGTGTCTGGTCTGCCTGTAGTTCATCACCTCCTCCTTAAACAGCTTCAGGTGCTCCTGGTTGTTGCCATCAATCTCCACAAGGCGAATGGCCACCTCGCCGTGCCAGCGACCCCGGTACACCTTGCCCCAACGACCCTAGAGAACAGAAGTCACACTCAAAGATTCCCTCACAACATTCTTCTCCAGGCTGTCAGAAGGATGAGTGCCCATGATAACGTTGGCGTGGATGAAGTTCCACAGCAGACACAGGAAGACCAGGTACTGTTGCCGTCAGTACAAGTTTCACAAAGTGCTGCACAGGACTTACACACACATTTAGACAACAATAAGGAGTCAATTGTAAAAAACATGGAACTCAAAAGCGAATCAATATGGCAACGGAAAAAAAAAGCGACTAAAATCACACAACTCACATGCTGGTTTAAAAGCCAAGGATTACAAATATGTTTCACAATCTGATTTAGAAGTCATGGAGGGAGCGTCCGAATCAAACGAAGGAAATCATTCCAAAGTTTTGGAGCCACAGCAGAAAATGCACAACCCGCTCTGGATTTTTTGCAGATCTTTGGGACGACAAGAAGAAACTGATCAGCTGACCTCAGAGACTTTGAGGGGGGTTTTGATTGATTGATTGAAACTTTTATTAGTAGATTGCACAGTTCAGTACATATCCCGTACAAGTGACCACTAAATGGTAAAACCCCAATAAGTTTTTCAACTTGTTTAAGTCGGGGTCCACCTTCATCAGTTCATGGTACAAATATATACTATCAGCATAATACAGTCATCACACAAGTTAATCATCATAGTATATACATTGAATTATTTACATTATTTACAATCCGGGGGGTGGGATGAGGAGCTTTGGTTGATATCAGTACTTCAGTCATCAACAATTGCATCAACAGAGAAATGTGGACATTGAAAGAGTGTAGGTGTGACTTAGTAGGATATGTACAGCCAGCAGAGAACATAGTCAGTTCACATAGCATAAGAACAAGTACAGTATATACATTAGAAGTACATTTGATTATTTACATTAGGTTGTTTATAATCCGGGTAGATGGGATGTGAATGGAGGAGGGTATTAGTAAAGTGTTGAAGCTGCCTGGAGGTGTTGTTTTAGAGCGCTTTTGAAGGAATGTAGAGATGCACTTACTTTTATACCTGTTGGGAGTGCATTCCACATTGATGTGGCATAGAAAGAGAATGATTTAAGACCTTTGTTAGATGGGAATCTGGGTTTAACGTGGTTTGTGGCGCTCCCCCTGGTGTTGTGGTTATGGCGGTCATTTACGTTAAGGAAGTAGTTTGACATGTACTTTGGTATCAGGGAGGTGTAGCACATTTTATAGACTAGGCTCAGTGCAAGTTGTTTGACTCTGTCTTCTACCCTGAGCCAGCCCACTTTGGAGAAGTGTGTTGGAGTGAGGTGTGACCTGGGGTGGAGGTCTAAAAATAGCCTGACTAGCTTGTTCTGGGATGTTTAGAGTCTAGATTTGAGGGTTTTGAAGGTGTTCTACTCATTTTGCCCTGACAACTTTTTTTGTTATTGCCAAACATTTCCCAATCTAAAAAAAACATCAAAAAGAGTGTTTTTCTTTACCTTGCCTATAAGCTCGCCGAGCTGCAGTTCCTCGTACGGGATGTCCCATTCCTGTAGGTAGACGCTGGTCTGACTGGCTTTACCATTGATGCCCCGCCTCCAACGTCCAGCGGTCCCACGGCGGTGGACTGAAGAGGGCAGATCATCCAGCCCGTCTTCATCAAAGTCCACCACGGAGAAGCTGTCATCCCCAGCCGGATACTCAACCCCTGCCTTTTGGCCCTGCTCCTAAAACCAACACAAACAGTGAGGGCCTAGAATCCCTAAGAGCACCCTGGAAAGAAAGACTGATGTCGCTCATGTTTAGTGAGGAATTATTTGTTCAGTATGAGGCACTTTGAGACATTCTCCACAGACTGTATCCCTTACTGATTATTATACAGAATGAACATTGTGTCAGTCACAGGTACAAGCGTGAAATGGACTGCTGCTACTCACCTGTCCTTTTACCTGTATCGGAGTAACGGCTGACTGAGAATCTCTGACAGACGAAGAAAGAAAACAAGGAAACATTACACGGACGTCTACAACATTTATCACTCGACGTTTGTGTTTTCTTCCTACCCAGAGTCATTGGAACTGTCGGACTGCTGACCACCAGTCGACATGGAGTCTGTAGTATCTGTTGAAGAAAGGACTTGATGTTGACATCAGTGTTCATGAAGGAATAAGATCTTCTTTGTGTACACTTTTGACAATTTAGACGCCGTATTACTTCAAACAAGCTAAATCATTGGATAATAATCAGAAGTAGCTTCATTCATCTGCTTTACAGAAGGAAATTTGAAGACTACGGACAGCTTTTTCAATGAAACCATCCGTTTACTTGTTCAGGAAGTGATCATGACTTAGTACTTGCTATTTTGGGCCTCATTTAAAACCATTGGCAATTGATGTTGAATCATACAATTGAAACAATTCTCTTTACAGTTGGATCAGTTTGTATAAATGTGAGCTCTTTTGAAAACTTCATTCCCACATTTGCTGTGAAGAGGCCGCTACCCTGTGGAACACCACAGGACAGTGTATTGAACTGAAGTACTAGTTCAAGTTAAGTTGTTGTCTTTCACTTCCATAACTCTTCATTCAATTCAAAGCTGAGTTAATGAAGCCATAAGTTGATATTCAACACCAAGAAAGTTGCAAAAGTCGAGCCAAAATGAAGATACACCATGCCCTCAAAACATTTTGGACCTGAATCTGTTTGAGCCTCTAATCAGAAAGTGACTAATCAATATTGTGTACAACAGTCAGGACTGTTAGCTGCAAAGTGTGTCTGTGTTCGTGTAAACATCAATGATCATCCCTGTCTTCAACTTCCGCAAATATTATTAACTTTTCTCTTTTTACAAATGGAAGCATTTTTGTAATTTTCCGTGAATTGAGAAGATGGCCTTCATCCGGTCGCTGATAGAACAAATACCCCACACAACGCTTGTAGTTTGTCTCGCTGATTATTAGAGAAGACAAAATAAAGTGATTTTTGAATTACATTTATCAGTCATAGCAGATAGCATCTTATTCTAATTGCATTGTATTTTCAACTCAAATATTCCAACCATTAGCCATGTCACGAGGTCTTAAAACCATTTCTCCATATGCTGTCAGAAATTCTGAAAATAGAGAGAAAACATGTATTTCTTGCCCATAAGTTAATTAAATGTAGTTCATAAACTGCCTTAACTAGCAATCATGTTCATCTGTTCATTTTGTACTTACTTACCTTCTAGCAAAGGTGGATTTATTTGCCAATCATCCACCAGTGTTCCAAATAACTGTTCAATTCTACAGCATTACTTACATCATTACTCTTACCAGTAATTCGTCACTTTTGTGTATGTTACAACGTCGATTCTGAAACTTATATTATTATTATTAAAACAGCATTAGAAGCACAGCGAGTTCAAAACAGTAAGTAACTTTTTACTAATGAAAGCAACAAGCAGCAGCAGCAAACGCTAATGACCTCAACACCAAATAGAAGAAGAATGAACATGGTTGTCATTGTTGTGAAAGGAGCCTGCTAGCAAACAACACAAAGACATGTGTCAGTGAGACCAGCGGGCTGACCTGGGAAGTGAAAGCTGCCATGCCGGGACCCCCCAGGTGGTGTGTTCAGTGAGGGTGTGGCGCTGACGCTGGCTGGGTTACTCTGCTGAGAAGGTGCTGGGGAGGAAGGTGTGGAGGAGGTGGTAGATGATGGGTTACTGCTGGAGTCCAGCTGGACTGGAGCGACAGCCGAATCCTGCGGGAAAGCACACACGCTATTGGTAGCATCCTCTTACTTACCCCACGTCTTGGGAAGGCAACACAAAGAATACATACTCCTTTGGCCTTGGGTAGAGTGGCAAACTGAAGAGGGAGTTTGGCTGCGAGATCCACTCCATTATTGATATCTGAAGGTACGGATTCTGCTCTTGGCACTACAAGTCAGATGCAACATGAAGATTGTCAACGCACACAAGAAGTATTCTGTGCATCCTTGGCACTACAAGTCAGATGCAACATGAAGATGGTCAACACACACAAGAAGTATTCTGTGCATCCTTGGCACTACAAGTCAGATGCAACATGAAGATGGTCAACACACACAAGAAGTATTCTGTGCATCCTTGGCACTACAAGTCAGATGCAACATGAAGATTGTCAACGCACACAAGAAGTATTCTGTGCATCCTTGGCACTACAAGTCAGATGCAACATGAAGATGGTCAACACACACAAGAAGTATTCTGTGCATCCTTGGCACTACAAGTCAGATGCAACATGAAGATGGTCAACACACAAGAAGTATTCTGTGCATCCTTGGCACTACAAGTCAGATGCAACATGAAGATGGTCAACACACACAAGAAGTATTCTGTGCATCCTTGGCACTACAAGTCAGATGCAACATGAAGATGGTCAACACACACAAGAAGTATTCTGTGCATCCTTGGCACTACAAGTCAGATGCAACATGAAGATGGTCAACACACACAAGAAGTATTCTGTGCATCCTTGGCACTACAAGTCAGATGAAACATGAAGATGGTCAACACACACAAGAAGTATTCTGTGCATCCTTGGCACTACAAGTCAGATGCAACATGAAGATGGTCAACACACACAAGAAGTATTCTGTGCATCCTTGGCACTACAAGTCAGATGCAACATGAAGATGGTCAACACACACAAGAAGTATTCTGTGCATCCTTGGCACTACAAGTCAGATGCAACATGAAGATGGTCAACACACACAAGAAGTATTCTGTGCATCCTTGGCACTACAAGTCAGATGCAACATGAAGATGGTCAACACACATAAGAAGTATTCTGTGCATCCTTGGCACTACAAGTCAGATGCAACATGAAGATGGTCAACACACAAGAAGTATTCTGTGCATCCTTGGCACTACAAGTCAGATGAAACATGAAGATGGTCAACACACACAAGAAGTATTCTGTGCATCCTTGGCACTACAAGTCAGATGCAACATGAAGATGGTCAACACACACAAGAAGTATTCTGTGCATCCTTGGCACTACAAGTCAGATGAAACATGAAGATGGTCAACACACACAAGAAGTATTCTGTGCATCCTTGGCACTACAAGTCAGATGCAACATGAAGATGGTCAACGCACACACGAAGTATTCTGTGCATCCTTGGCACTACAAGTCAGATGCAACATGAAGATGGTCAACACACACACGAAGTATTCTGTGCATCCTTGGCACTACAAGTCAGATGCAACATGAAGATGGTCAACACACAAGAAGTATTCTGTGCATCCTTGGCACTACAAGTCAGATGCAACATGAAGATGGTCAACACACACAAGAAGTATTCTGTGCATCCTTGGCACTACAAGTCAGATGCAACATGAAGATGGTCAACACACACAAGAAGTATTCTGTGCATCCTTGGCACTACAAGTCAGATGCAACATGAAGATGGTCAACACACAAGAAGTATTCTGTGCATCCTTGGCACTACAAGTCAGATGCAACATGAAGATGGTCAACGCACACACGAAGTATTCTGTGCATCCTTGGCACTACAAGTCAGATGCAACATGAAGATGGTCAACACACACAAGAAGTATTCTGTGCATCCTTGGCACTACAAGTCAGATGCAACATGAAGATGGTCAACACACACAAGAAGTATTCTGTGCATCCTTGGCACTACAAGTCAGATGAAACATGAAGATGGTCAACACACACAAGAAGTATTCTGTGCATCCTTGGCACTACAAGTCAGATGCAACATGAAGATGGTCAACACACACAAGAAGTATTCTGTGCATCCTTGGCACTACAAGTCAGATGCAACATGAAGATGGTCAACACACACAAGAAGTATTCTGTGCATCCTTGGCACTACAAGTCAGATGCAACATGAAGATCGTCAACGCACACACGAAGTATTCTGTGCATCCTTGGCACTACAAGTCAGATGCAACATGAAGATGGTCAACGCACACACGAAGTATTCTGTGCATCCTTGGCACTACAAGTCAGATGCAACATGAAGATGGTCAACACACACAAGAAGTATTCTGTGCATCCTTGGCACTACAAGTCAGATGCAACATGAAGATGGTCAACACACAAGAAGTATTCTGTGCATCCTTGGCACTACAAGTCAGATGCAACATGAAGATGGTCAACACACACAAGAAGTATTCTGTGCATCCTTGGCACTACAAGTCAGATGAAACATGAAGATGGTCAACACACACAAGAAGTATTCTGTGCATCCTTGGCACTACAAGTCAGATGCAACATGAAGATGGTCAACACACAAGAAGTATTCTATTTTATACACACGTGTCAGTTAGGGTTGGATGTATGTAACAAAGTACCAACAAACTAATGAATTATTGTATCAGATTATTGTATCAGATATTGGACTATTTTAGTGGCACACTGATAGCAGTGAGCTAATGCTAGCTTACCCTGTAATGTTGTTCCTTCTGCTTGGTCCCAAACGTGCTAAAAATAAATTCTAGATAATAATTCACGAATCTCTCACCTGCTAGTAGACAAATGTGGCCATTGACCGACATGCTGGTCCACTTACACGAAAAAGAGACAAAAATACGCTAGTTGTAGCAACTTTTTTTTTAACCCTTAGTGAGGATTGTGACTGAATCGTCATCTAAATGGAATTATGTGAGCTTCCAGCAAGAGTGGAAATATTACAGTAAGTGTTTGTTTAATTTTTCATTATTATTGTTAGTTTGTATGTTTAGCACCTAGCAATGCTGCTAATGATATAGAGTCACAATGAAACTACATCTGTTTAGCACTCGGCTTGTAAAACATACTGCTCATCCTCTTTGTCCTTGGGCTCAAACATATAAGGTTCTGGATCATAATTTGTCGAAAAGTAATCGGTGGATCTCACTAAGTCTGTTTGATTAGCATTGTTGTTGATGGGGAAGAGATCTGTGGTTCCTCCTCTACTTCACAGATCACCTCGTTATCTCTCAAAATCTCTCTGGAATCTCTGTGAGATCGATACTATTTTGATCATATCTATCAACTCGCAAACTTTGTAAGTCTTTCAGTGTCATAAATCAGATATATATGATAATAGTTCCAATACAGAGGCAACATGTTTTTCCACTGTACAGCTACTTTAAGTTCCAGAAGCACAAATACCACAATGTTACCAATTGTTTTGTCTTTCATTGGCATTTCTGGAATATATTGCGCCAATAAGAAGTCTGAATGAGTATGTTGTTACATTTCCCTGCTTGTGGAGAGTGCTTACATGTGGGAAATAATATCCGACAAGACGGAGCACCCTTGGTACATTTGTTGTGGCACTTGAACCTGTAGAGAGAAAAATGGAAGGACGAATGACAATCTTCAAAGGGAAGAAGACTGACTATTGAATGTCTTACTTGCAGTGTTTACACTTCAGCCCAAACATCATGTTCCTGCCACACACCTGGCATGTCTGGGAGAGCCAAGACTTGGTTGAAAACCTGAAAGGACAGACAAGAATCACATTTGTACTGAGGGAATTCCATGCCAGCCTTTCCCATTCTTTCTTTTTTTGGATGTGTTCACAATCAACATTTTTGGTCGAGATGACGATTTTTCTTTTTTGTGCTTAAGCTCGTTTCTTTTGTTTAAACAATGGTATGTAGCATCCAACACCACAGATGTGATACATCATCTAAGTCTTTATGTTTTATAAACATGCTAAGGTCACATTGTGTTTGCTTTACTGGCTATCAAACATGTCCAGTTCTCTGATCTATTGTATCATATTGGAACTCGAAAGTCGATCACATCTGATCCCCAAAAATGTGATTGGTATCGCAGGCCAAAAATGTTGATCAGGACATCCCTCATTTTTGGGCTTGATTATTTATAGCCACCATTTTTTTTCAGGGGTGAAATTATTTTGTATTATCTTTTTAACTAGATTTGAGTGAACCTTGTACATTTTTAGATTATTCAGCCATGTTAAATCATATACATACTCCTGCACTCATATTTGGTTAAGTATACCTTAATTTGCTTTTCGTATACACATCTGTCTGGATATTTGACCTTGCTCCTTGACAAAATAGGTAGAGGTTAATGAGTGTACAAAGCAAACGCCCTGACCTCAATTTGGCTCAGTGTGCCAAACACTGCACCTACAGGAAACAGATGTTTGAACAATAACGAACTTAACAGGAAACCAATCAAACACTGCACATACAGGAAACAGATGCTTGAGCAACAACCAACTTAACAGGAAACTAAGAGTAGTTCCTAGACACGACACACATAGCAACTGACGTCAGTCGGTAGACTGACCAATCAGATAACCACTGGCACAGGGTATATAAGCTACTGTACAACAAACTCTCAGACAGATCGCTTTGGGTTTTCCTGGTACTACTGTTCAAGTGTACTATACGATCTCCGCTCTCTGCAGACTGCGTTAAATAAAATACTTGTACTTGACTCAACTCCTGCCTCCTCGAATTGTTTTCCTGCTCCCGGCCCGGGTGAGACGGCACTAAAAATGCGTCTCAACAATTTGGGGGCTCGTCCGGGATACAGGGAGTTGTGAGGAGAACATCGAGAGGACCATTCGGACCTAAAAAATTTCTTCATGGACAAAGGACAAAGACACTAGCCGGCACTTACAAATAAGGTAAGCAGAAACCTGTTAAAACAAATTCTGCATATTGGAAACTACTAAAATAGTGTCCTGTCCTATGTACTTGTAAGAAAACATAAAAACTAAAAGAGTCAGTAGAAGTGTAAATAACTTCGATACAGGAGGAATACACAGTAACCTCGAGAGTGGCGTAACTCCACCTGAGATCCGACGGGGTCCAGGAGCGGTTAGTACCGCGGCTGGGTTAGAGTCCCGGGGGTTGAGGTCCCTAAATTCTAGTTGTTGTTACGATATGAAAACTCCAAAAACGTTTGGGAAAATAGGTTTATAAACCTTGGAGAGATTGAAATATCGCTGTATAAAACT
Source organism: Nerophis ophidion (assembly GCF_033978795.1). Taxonomy (NCBI): domain Eukaryota; kingdom Metazoa; phylum Chordata; class Actinopteri; order Syngnathiformes; family Syngnathidae; genus Nerophis; species Nerophis ophidion. Next base: position 61,845,616 of record NC_084623.1, on the reverse strand, counting down.
CCTCAAAACAACAAAATAGGTTGTTTTACGTGGGAAAAATGAGGGGAGAAGAAAAATACAGTCGAAGGAAACTGCAGTTGAAAACAGAGACTGAGTAGTCTTTCGATAACACAACTTTAAGCTAAAGAAAATACTGTGTGGGTATCGAAGGTGTATGTGACACTAACTTTGTGTGTGTATTTTAAGTGTTGTTGAGGTAAGAAGGGAAGTGGGGAGAATAAGACTCTGAGTAAATCGTTGTGTGAATACTCGTTGTGTGCTGGGTCTGCGGCTGATGAACTGACGGGATACCTAACGGTGCCAACGAACGTCGTTCATTCGCTACAGTTTAGGGCGGGGTGGGCGGTGAAGACCGTCCATATCTGACCAACAGACACGCAGCGAGGGCTGAACCACCCAGTTGATAAGCGAGACATCTTATCTTTGGAGTAAACGCTGTGATTCTTGTGATAGGACACCCAGTGGGAGACCGGACCGACCTTTAGGGCCGGCCTAGAAGCTTGTCTCTCAGAGAACTGCAGTGGGCTAACGCAGCTATCTCCGGGAAGATTGTTGTCGCAATAAAACTGTGGAGCTCAGAGTCTAGTTAAAAAATGGAAGGAGAGTTTGATAGAGAAATAGATGATGATGGATGGGGCCCGGTCAGCCCACAGCTAATGCCCTAGCTGCTAGATCAAAGCCAACAGATAAAGAGAAGAAAGTAACAAAAGCAAAACAAAAATTAGAACAACTTATTCAGGACATGGGGAAAACATTGGAACATATAGGGCCCTTAGGACAATTGATACTTGATAAGATGAACACAGCAGCTATAAAGAGAGATGAAGTGGAAGAGCAGGGAAAGATTGCAGGTTTGTTGCAGAAGTCCAGTTGGAGGAAAAAAGGAGCGCGACTGGGAGAAGGAGCGACGGGAGTGGGCTGAACTGTTCACAATTCCTTGAGACAAAAAAAATGCCTGGTTAAGTGTGTGTGTATAGCAGTGTGTGTGTGTTGTATGTAGTGACATGACATATACACATGTCATGTGTGTGTATAGCAGTGTGTGTGTTGTATGTAGTGACATGACGTATAAACATGTCATGTGTGTGTATAGCAGTGTGTGTGTGTTGTATGTAGTGACATGACATATAAACATGTCATGTGTGTGTGTTGTATGTAGTGACATGACATATAAACATGTCATGTGTGTGTGTTGTATGTAGTGACATGACATATAAACATGTCATGTGTGTGTGTTGTATGTAGTGACATGACATATAAACATGTCATGTGTGTGTGTTGTATGTAGTGACATGACATATAAACGTGTCATGTGTGTTTATAGCAGTGTGTGTGTGTTGTATGTAGTGACATGACATATAAACATGTCATGTGTGTGTGTTGTATGTAGTGACATGACATATAAACGTGTCATGTGTGTTTATAGCAGTGTGTGTGTTGTATGTAGTGACATGACATATAAACATGTCATGTGTGTGTATAGCAGTGTGTGTGTTGTATGTAGTGACATGACATATAAACATGTCATGTGTGTGTATAGCAGTGTGTGTGTTGTATGTAGTGACATGACATATAAACATGTCATGTGTGTGTATAGCAGTGTGTGTGTTGTATGTAGTGACATGACATATAAACATGTCATGTGTGTGTATAGCAGTGTGTGTGTTGTATGTAGTGACATGACATAAACATGTCATGTGTGTGTATAGCAGTGTGTGTGTTGTATGTAGTGACATGACATATAAACATGTCATGTGTGTGTATAGCAGTGTGTGTGTTGTATGTAGTGACATGACATATAAACATGTCATGTGTGTGTATAGCAGTGTGTGTGTTGTATGTAGTGACATGACATATAAACATGTCATGTGTGTGTATAGCAGTGTGTGTGTTGTATGTAGTGACATGACATATAAACATGTCATGTGTGTGTATAGCAGTGTGTGTGTTGTATGTAGTGACATGACATATAAACATGTCATGTGTGTGTGTAGCAGTGTGTGTGTTGTATGTAGTGACATGACATATAAACATGTCATGTGTGTGTATAGCAGTGTGTGTGTGTTGTATGTAGTGACATGACATATAAACATGTCATGTGTGTGTATAGCAGTGTGTGTGTGTTGTATGTAGTGACATGACATATAAACATGTCATGTGTGTGTATAGCAGTGTGTGTGTGTTGTATGTAGTGACATGACATATAAACATGTCATGTGTGCCAGCTTTACAGCGATGTTGTTATTTTGCTGTTTGTTATTATGTATGTTATGTTGTAGCTATCTCAAATACTTTTGTCAAATTGTTCTGGCCTGAAATACATTTTTTGTCTTTGTGTGTTGTATGTAGACCACATTGCTTAGCAGAGTTGAGGGATGCAAATGCATGTCAAGTTGATCAACAGATTGTATTATCCTCCATCTCCAGTGCAATAACAGTACTGACATGAACAGATTGTATTATCCTCCATCTCCAGTGCAATAACAGTACTGACATGAACAGATTGTATTATCCTCCATCTCCAGTGCAATAACAGTACTGACATGAACAGATTGTATTATCCTCCATCTCCAGTGCAATAACAGTACTGACATGAACAGATTGTATTATCCTCCATCTCCAGTGCAATAACAGTACTGACATGAACAGATTGTATTATCCTCCATCTCCAGTGCAATAACAGTACTGACATGAAGGCTAAAAGGGCATTCATGGGAGCCTTAAAATAAAAGAAGAAACCAAATAGTTACTTTTCACAGTAACACATTACTTTTTGGTTTAAGTAACTGAGTTAGTAACTGAGTTACTTTTGAAATAAAGTAATTAGTAACTGTAACTAGTTACTGATTTTCAGTAACTAACCCAACACTGGTCATAAGTGCAGCAAATTTAATTCAAGGAATATCCTTTTACCCGAGAAACCAACAAGCGGTATTGCACTAAAATGAATCCAAGATCAAATAGAAACAGGCAGAATCACATTGTAATGTACGCACATGTACGCCATGGGAATATTGAACAACAAATCCAAGACTGAAGTGACAAACTTGCCATCCAAACAATAGCCCGTTTGTTGACAAGTTCTGACTGCCATGGAAGCACATCCAATCCTTTTATTTAGCAGCGGTAACACTAAAGGGAGAAAATATTTACCAGAGCTGCCGTCAGAGCCGACAAAGTGTGCTGCTAACTGTTAAAGTGAAAAAACACAGTTCTGTTGAAACCCTGGATGATGTCACACAACAAAGTGTGGCGCTAACTGTTAAAGTGAAAAAACACAGTTCTGTTGAAACCCTGGATGATGTCACACAACAAAGTGTGGCGCTAACTGTTGAAGTGAAAAAACACAGTTCTGTTGAAACCCTGGATGATGTCACACAACAAAGTGTGCTGCTAACTGTTAAAGTGAAAAAACACAGTTCTGTTGAAACCCTGGATGATGTCACACAACAAAGTGTGCTGCTAACTGTTAAAGTGAAAAAACACAGTTCTGTTGAAACCCTGGATGATGTCACACAACAAAGTGTGGCGCTAACTGTTAAAGTGAAAAAACACAGTTCTGTTGAAACCCTGGATGATGTCACACAACAAAGTGTGGCGCTAACTGTTAAAGTGAAAAAACACAGTTCTGTTGAAACCCTGGATGATGTCACACAACAAAGTGTGCTGCTAACTGTTAAAGTGAAAAAACACAGTTCTGTTGAAACCCTGGATGATGTCACACAACAAAGTGTGCTGCTAACTGTTAAAGTGAAAAAACACAGTTCTGTTGAAACCCTGGATGATGTCACACGTCACTAAAAGAACAGACTCCACACACTGTGCTCTTATGTTAAACATCTCTCTAATGCATGTGCCAGATATTTAACCTTTTGTTTTTTTAACTTTCCCTAGTAATTGATTACATTGACCAAGAGTGATTTTTTTTTTGGTCAAGTAACGAGTAACTACTATTGATTACTTTTTAAAAGTCATTTTGAGAACACTGCTGGTGAGTAGCGTTATCAGTAAAATAACTTTGGAACTCCCCATTTGTCTGAATACTGGGACTCTTCTCAGTTGTCATGGCCAGCACAGCACATCTAATACTAAAAGTTGATATTTTCCAAAGAATATGGCTATTTCTTATCCTAGCTGGCCATTGTTATACACGTGATGCAGAGTGGGTGTGGTACCAAGCTGTGTTTAGCAGGCAGATCAATGTCTCGTGTGTGGTACCAACCTGTGTTTAGCAGGCAGATCAATGTCTCGTGTGTGGTACCAACCTGTGTTTAGCAGGTAGATCAATGTCTCGTCTTCCTGCATGAGGTGAACTCCTTTGCACAGCCAGGTCTGTGAAACATCAGCACTGTGTGACACTGCCAACAAATGTCATGTCCATTTAGGGAGACTCACTGTCCAGTTGGCTGGGCGCAGTAGTTCTGCTGTATGGCGCTGAGGCAGGGACACCGCTGGGTGTGCGGGAAGACCACGAGTTTGAATCCTCTAGACTGCTGCCACAGCCATTGAGCTGAATAGCAGCCAAAGCCTTCTTCCTCCTACACAGACAAACAACTGCTAGTGACGCGCATTTGACAGCAGAAAGAGTCCATTTCATGCCCGACCCAAATTTAGACAATAATGCAGTAAATTATCTTTATATCAAACTTAAAAATGATATGCTGTTTTTCACAGATTAAACGGCAGTGGGGTGTCTTTCTAACATGTTTGTGACATGTTGGACAGTAGTTGGGTGTCTTTCTAACATGTTTGTGACATGTTGGACAGTAGTTGGGTGTCTTTCTAACATGTTTGTGACATGTTGGACAGTAGTTGGGTGTCTTTCTAACATGTTTGTGACATGTTGGACAGTAGTTGGGTGTCTTTCTAACATGTTTGTGACATGTTGGACAGTAGTTGGGTGTCTTTCTAACATGTTTGTGACATGTTGGACAGTAGTTGGGTGTCTTTCTAACATGTTTGTGACATGTTGGACAGTAGTTGGGTGTCTTTCTAACATGTTTGTGACATGTTGGACAGTAGTTGGGTGTCTTTCTAACATGTTTGTGACATGTTGGACAGTAGTTGGGTGTCTTTCTAACATGTTTGTGACATGTTGGACAGTAGTTGGGTGTCTTTCTAACATGTTTGTGACATGTTGGACAGTAGTTGGGTCTCTTTCTAACATGTTTGTGACATGTTGGACAGTAGTTGGGTGTCTTTCTAACATGTTTGTGACATGTGTGACTAGTTGGGTGCCTTTCTAACATGTTTGTGACATGTCGGACAGTAGTTGGGTGTCTTTCTAACATGTTTGTGACATGTTGGACAGTAGTTGGGTGTCTTTCTAACATGTTTGTGACATGTGTGACTAGTTGGGTGCCTTTATAACATGTTTGTGACATGTTTAACAGTAGATGGGTGTCTTATTAGCATGTTTGTGACATGTTGGACAGTAGTTGGGTGTCTTTCTAACATGTTTGTGACATGTTGGACAGTAGTTGGGTGTCTTTCTAACATGTTTGTGACATGTTGGACAGTAGTTGGGTGTCTTTCTAACATGTTTGTGACATGTTGGACAGTTGTTGGGTGTCTTTCTAACATGTTTGTGACATGTTGGACAGTAGTTGGGTGTCTTTCTAACATGTTTGTGACATGTTGGACAGTAGTTGGGTGTCTTTCTAACATGTTTGTGACATGTTGAACAGTAGTTGGGTCTCTTTCTAACATGTTTGTGACATGTGTGACTAGTTGGGTGCCTTTATAACATGTTTGTGACATGTTGGACAGTAGTTGGGTGTCTTTCTAACATGTTTGTGACATGTTGGACAGTAGTTGGGTGTCTTTCTAACATGTTTGTGACATGTTGGACAGTAGTTGGGTGTCTTTCTAATGTGTTTGTGACATGTTGGACAGTAGTTGGGTGTCTTTCTAACATGTTTGTGACATGTTGGACAGTAGTTGGGTGTCTTTCTAACATGTTTGTGACATGTGTGACTAGTTGGGTGCCTTTCTAACATGTTTGTGACATGTCGGACAGTAGTTGGGTGTCTTTCTAACATGTTTGTGACATGTTGGACAGTAGTTGGGTGTCTTTCTAACATGTTTGTGACATGTGTGACTAGTTGGGTGCCTTTATAACATGTTTGTGACATGTTTAACAGTAGATGGGTGTCTTATTAGCATGTTTGTGACATGTTAGAGTCAAAACAGCCCATAGGTAATATGCACACCTGTCAACATTATGGAACATTGCCCAGGAAAATGGGTGGAACATGTTCATCATCATTAAAAAAATAAAACTTAGATAACAAGGGCTCCTAGCGGGACTTGAACCCGCGTCCTTTGAATCACAACGTTGCATCACTACCACTGCAATTGCTTGTTAACATGCATGATATCTTGATAATTGAATGATGTGGCTAAATGTATTGAAAATGTTTAGAAACAATGTCCCTTCCGTCCACCGTAAGCACACAGGTGGTATGTGATAGTCCACACTTGTCCGGTAGACCAGCTCACAGCCAGGTCAGGGGAGACATTCAGAGCAGCTATTGTCAATTCAACAATTGCTGGGCCTTCATTATTGTGGTCCATCTGATGGCAGACATGGCTGCAATTCTCTCCTTCTGAAGGATGACGACAAACCAGAAGGCGACTGAAAAAGGCACTTGCTGAGTCGTTTGGTTGGTGGTGCGTCCAGGGGTAGGCTTGTCAGGGCCAGAGAAATAATGGCCCTCTGTAAATTGTCTTATAAAGATTGGGGGCCAGTCCATGAAGGATGACGCTCCGCAAGGTTCTTTTCCATCACAGGCATTGTTTCAGGTCTGTTTCTAACCCCACATCTGCGGTCCCTCCCAAGGGCTCTCATTGTTTCCATTGGGTTTTTTTCTCACCCGGATCTGGGTTTAGATCTGAGGGTTGTGGCTCTTTGATGCATTTGTGATAAAGGCCTATACAAAAAAACTTTGACTGATTGGCACATATGGAGCAGTATATATGTCATTTCTGGATATGTATGGACAAGCTTTCAATTCTTGGATAAATTCACTGACTTTTTGAGTAAAACACAGGCCTCTGTTGTTTACTTATTGGGTTTTCTGATTGCTTTGGAATGTAAAATAAATCTTACCCATTTCTTTTATCAAATCCAGCTACCCATTTTCTACAGCTTGTCCCTATCGAGGTTGCAGGGGGGCTGGAGCCTATCCCAGATGCATTTCCTTGTACACCGTGGACAAGGAAGGCGGGGTAGAACCTGGACAAGTGTCCACCCCCATGGCAGGGCCAACACAGACAGACAGACAACATTCACACACTAGGGACCATTTAGTCTTGCCAATCAACCTATCCCCAGGTGCATGTGTGTGGAGGTGGGAGGGGCCTATCCCCAGGTGCATGTGTTTGGAGGTGAGGAGAAGCCAAGTATCCGAGGGGGATGAGGAGACCATGCAAACGTTACACAGATCCAGAGCCCGGTGATGGAACCCAGAACCTTATTGTGAGGCATAGGCACTAACCCCTGTTCAACTGTGCTGTCTTTTATATGGAATCACTGAGAATAAACCAATCCCTCATTCATTGTCAGCCTGATATGTATCAACTACGCTGAAATTTGAAGGGTTGTGGAAACCCATACCACACAGGTCCACATGCACCAAAGTCAATGATTGTGGTCTTTAGGTGAAAAAGAGGCGAGATGGTTGCTGAAGCTGTCAAAGATAACATCTGATCCCCACTCAGGATGACTAGAGTTGGCTTCAAAAGAAAAGCTACTCCAGTCTGCAAAGTGAAAAGGTCAAAGTGATGGACTTCCTAACGATACCAGAAGATATTACATATCTTTAGGGTTATCAGGGGTGACTTTGTTGGTGGTCTCTACTGAGCAGGAGGGATGTCAATGTGTGGTTTTGTACCCAATCATCCCACAACACTTCAAAGACAAGCAGGAATGCAGTGCTTCTACCTACTTGGGGTTTGCAGGCTCCTCAATCCGATTGGCCAGCTGTGACTCATGACTCTTGCTTTGTTTCAGAAGAGTGGGGGAAGACAGCGGCTGTAACAGTTTGCAGGAAGGTGGTGTATGGACAGTTCTGGCAGGGCATGTCTGTGAAGCTTGGGCACTCGGCGGTTTACTCGGCTCCAATGAGAAGGCATCAAACATTTCCTCAGTGGGTACGTGAGGAAGGTTTTCATCTGAACATGGAAGCACTGACACGGAAAATAAGCGGCCATGGTTGACTGCGGGCTCCTGGGAGTCAGGCGTCACATCTCCACCTTGGTTTAAAGACACAAGAGGTTAGTGCAACCCAAATTCCACCTAATCCAAAAGAATATCATTTCATGTTATGAACCATTTGACAAAATCCACTTTCTGAATTTCTCAACATAGTCCATTAACTGTTGGACCAAACCTAACAAACAGAACAGTGGTACCTAAACCCTGGACTTACGAGTCCACCGCCCTACCAATGGTGTGACATATGAGTCGCCTCTCTGCCATTTTTTTGTTTTGACTTAAATAGAAAGAAGAAGATGATATTTAATTGAATGGTAAATGGGTTATACTTGTATGGCGCTTTTTTATCTTCAAGGTACTCAAAGCGCTTTGACACTAGTTCCACATTCACCCATTCACACACACATTCACACTGATGGCAGGAGCTGCCATGCAAGGCGCTAACCACGACCCATCAGGAGCAAGGGTGAAGTGTCTTGCTCAAGGACACAATGGACGTGACGAGGTTGGTCGTAGGTGGGGATTGAACCAGGAACCCGAGGGTTGCTGGCACGGCCACTGTAAGCATATTGTTTTAGAACAACATTTCTCAACGAGCTATTGCAAGGAATTTAGGGATTTCACCATCTACTGTCCGTATAATCATCAAAAGGTTCAGAGAATCTGGAGAAATCCCTGCACGTAAGCGATGATATTATGGGCCTTTGATCCCTCAGGCATCAGTGTGTAAAGAATATCACCACATGGGCTCAGGAAAACTTCATAATACCACTGTCAGTAACTACAGTTGGTTGCTACATCTGTAAGTGCAAGTTAAAACTCTACTATGCAAAGCGAAAGCCATTTATCAACAAGACCAAGGAACGCCGCCGGCTTCGCTGGGCCCAAGCTCATCTAAGATGGACTGATGCAAAGTGGAAAAGTGTTCTGTGGTCTGACGAGTCCACATTTCAAATTATATTTGGAAACTGTGGACGTGGTGTCCTCCGGAACAAAGAGGAAAATAACCATCCGGATTATTCTAGGCGCAAAGTTGAAAAGCCAGCATGTGTGATGGTATGGGGGTGCATTTGTGGGTTCTTCCGAGGATGTTGTAGTCGTAATGATTTGTGCAGTCCTTTGAGACATTTGTGATTTGGGGCTATATAAATAAACATTGATTGATTGATTGATTGATTAGTGGCCAAGGCATGGGTAACTTACACATCTGTGAAGGCACCATTGATGCTGAAAGGTACAAACAGGTTTTGGAGCAACATATGTTGTCATCCAAGCAACGTTATCATGGATGCCCCTGCTTATTTCAGCAAAACAAGTGTTACAACAGCGTGGCTTTGTAGTAAAATTGAGTGGGTACTTTCCTGGCCCGCCTGCAGTCCAGACCTGTCTCCCATGGAAAATGTGTGGCGCATTATGAAGTGTAAAATAGGACAGCGGAGACCCCGGACTGTTGAAGGACTGAAGCTCTACATAAAACAAGAATGGGAAAGAATTCCACTTTCAAAGCTTCAACGATTAGTTTCCTCAGTTCCCAAACGTTTATTGAGTGTTGTTAAAAGAAAAGGTGATGTAACACAGTGGTGAACATGCCCTTTCCCAACTATTTTGGCACGTGTCGCAGCCATGAAATTCTAAGTTAACTATTATTTGCAAAAAAAAAAGTTTATGAGTTTGAAGATGAAATATGTTGTCTTTGTAGCATATTCAACTGAATATGGCTTGAAAAGGATTTGCAAATCATTGTATTCTGTTTATATTTACATCTAACACCATTTCCCAACTCATATGGAAACGGGGTTTGTAGAAACGTTATATCTTGCTGTGCTTTTACTCCTGAATCTGGTTAACTGTGAGGTTCGATAACTTAATGAGATCTTTTGAAGTTCTCAGGTGACAACTTTAGGAATTTGCTGTGCCAACACTTGACAGTTAGCATTTTTCAAGATGGATTACATTTTGGAATGGCCGCCACATTGTGGGGTTTTGATGTATTCAAAGCGAAGTAAAACACTTGAAGACCGACCTGACGGTAAATGTTCCTCGTCTCTCCTGACTTCACGGACAGGACTTTGGTGGATAGTTAACAGTTTTTACATAATAACCGCCTAAGGGAGGCATGTCTTGGTGTGTCTCTGAGCGGTGGTGGACTGAGTGGACACTCCACCCCTGACAACAGTTTTTGGATAATAACCGCCTACGGGAGGCATGTCTTGGTGCGTCTCTGAGCGGTGGTGGACTGAGTGGACACTCCACCCCTGACAACAGTTTTTGGATAATAACCGCCTAAGGGAGGCATGTCTTGGTGCGTCTCTGAGCGGTGGTGGACTGAGTGGACACTTCACCCCTGACAACAGTTTTTGGATTATAACCGCCTAAGGGAGGCATGTCTTGGTGCGTCTCTGAGCGGTGGTGGACTGAGTGGACACTCCACCCCTGACAACAGTTTTTGGATAATAACCGCCTAAGGGAGGCATGTCTTGGTGCGTCTCTGAGCGGTGGTGGACTGAGTGGACACTCCACCCCTGACAACAGTTTTTGGATAATAACCGCCTAAGGGAGGCATGTCTTGGTGCGTCTCTGAGCGGTGGTGGACTGAGTGGACACTCCACCCCTGACAACAGTTTTTGGATAATAACCGCCTAAGGGAGGCATGTCTTGGTGCGTCTCTGAGCGGTGGTGGACTGAGTGGACACTCCACCCCTGACAACAGTTTTTGGATTATAACCGCCTAAGGGAGGCATGTCTTGGTGCGTCTCTGAGCGGTGGTGGACTGAGTGGACACTCCACCCCTGACAACAGTTTTTGGATTATAACCGCCTAAGGGAGGCATGTCTTGGTGCGTCTCTGAGCGGTGGTGGACTGAGTGGACACTCCACCCCTGACAACAGTTTTTGGATAATAACCGCCTAAGGGAGGCATGTCTTGGTGCGTCTCTGAGCGGTGGTGGACTGAGTGGACACTCCACCCCTGACAACAGTTTTTGGATAATAACCGCCTAAGGGAGGCATGTCTTGGTGCGTCTCTGAGCGGTGGTGGACTGAGTGGACACTCCACCCCTGACAACAGTTTTTGGATAATAACCGCCTAAGGGAGGCATGTCTTGGTGCGTCTCTGAGCGGTGGTGGACTGAGTGGACACTCCACCCCTGACAACAGTTTTTGGATAATAACCGCCTAAGGGAGGCATGTCTTGGTGCGTCTCTGAGCGGTGGTGGACTGAGTGGACACTCCACCCCTGACAACAGTTTTTGGATTATAACCGCCTAAGGGAGGCATGTCTTGGTGCGTCTCTGAGCGGTGGTGGACTGAGTGGACACTCCACCCCTGACAACAGTTTTTGGATTATAACCGCCTAAGGGAGGCATGTCTTGGTGCGTCTCTGAGCGGTGGTGGACTGAGTGGACACTCCACCCCTGACAACAGTTTTTGGATAATAACCGCCTAAGGGAGGCATGTCTTGGTGCGTCTCTGAGCGGTGGTGGACTGAGTGGACACTCCACCCCTGACAACAGTTTTTGGATAATAACCGCCTAAGGGAGGCATGTCTTGGTGCGTCTCTGAGCGGTGGTGGACTGAGTGGACACTCCACCCCTGACAACAGTTTTTGGATAATAACCGCCTAAGGGAGGCATGTCTTGGTGCGTCTCTGAGCGGTGGTGGACTGAGTGGACACTCCACCCCTGACAACAGTTTTTGGATTATAACCGCCTAAGGGAGGCATGTCTTGGTGCGTCTCTGAGCGGTGGTGGACTGAGTGGACACTCCACCCCTGACAACAGTTTTTGGATAATAACCGCCTAAGGGAGGCATGTCTTGGTGCGTCTCTGAGCGGTGGTGGACTGAGTGGACACTCCACCCCTGACAACAGTTTTTGGATAATAACCGCCTAAGGGAGGCATGTCTTGGTGCGTCTCTGAGCGGTGGTGGACTGAGTGGACACTCCACCCCTGACAACAGTTTTTGGATAATAACCGCCTAAGGGAGGCATGTCTTGGTGCGTCTCTGAGCGGTGGTGGACTGAGTGGACACTCCACCCCTGACAACAGTTTTTGGATAATAACCGCCTAAGGGAGGCATGTCTTGGTGCGTCTCTGAGCGGTGGTGGACTGAGTGGACACTCCACCCCTGACAACAGTTTTTGGATAATAACCGCCTAAGGGAGGCATGTCTTGGTGCGTCTCTGAGCGGTGGTGGACTGAGTGGACACTCCACCCCTGACTACAGTTTTTGGATAATAACCGCCTAAGGGAGGCATGTCTTGGTGCGTCTCTGAGCGGTGGTGGACTGAGTGGACACTCCACCCCTGACTACAGTTTTTACATAATAACCGCCTAAGGGAGGCATGTCTTGGTGCGTCTCTGAGCGGTGGTGGACTGAGTGGACACTCCACCCCTGACTACAGTTTTTGGATAATAACCGCCTAAGGGAGGCATGTCTTGGTGCGTCTCTGAGCGGTGGTGGACTGAGTGGACACTCCACCCCTGACTACAGTTTTTACATAATAACCGCCTAAGGGAGGCATGTCTTGGTGCGTCTCTGAGCGGTGGTGGACTGAGTGGACACTCCACCCCTGACTACAGTTTTTACATAATAACCGCCTAAGGGAGGCATGTCTTGGTGCGTCTCTGAGCGGTGGTGGACTGAGTGGACACTCCACCCCTGACAACAGTTTTTGGATAATAACCGCCTAAGGGAGGCATGTCTTGGTGCGTCTCTGAGCGGTGGTGGACTGAGTGGACACTCCACCCCTGACAACAGTTTTTGGATAATAACCGCCTAAGGGAGGCATGTTTTGGTGCGTCTCTGAGCGGTGGTGGACTGAGTGGACACTCCACCCCTGACTACAGTTTTTGGATAATAACCGCCTAAGGGAGGCATGTCTTGGTGCGTCTCTGAGCGGTGGTGGACTGAGTGGACACTCCACCCCTGACAACAGTTTTTGGATTATAACCGCCTAAGGGAGGCATGTCTTGGTGCGTCTCTGAGCGGTGGTGGACTGAGTGGACACTCCACCCCTGACAACAGTTTTTGGATTATAACCGCCTAAGGGAGGCATGTCTTGGTGCGTCTCTGAGCGGTGGTGGACTGAGTGGACACTCCACCCCTGACTACAGTTTTTGGATAATAACCGCCTAAGGGAGGCATGTTTTGGTGCGTCTCTGAGCGGTGGTGGACTGAGTGGACACTCCACCCCTGACAACAGTTTTTGGATTATAACCGCCTAAGGGAGGCATGTCTTGGTGCGTCTCTGAGCGGTGGTGGACTGAGTGGACACTCCACCCCTGACTACAGTTTTTGGATAATAACCGCCTAAGGGAGGCATGTCTTGGTGCGTCTCTGAGCGGTGGTGGACTGAGTGGACACTCCACCCCTGACTACAGTTTTTACATAATAACCGCCTAAGGGAGGCATGTCTTGGTGCGTCTCTGAGCGGTGGTGGACTGAGTGGACACTCCACCCCTGACAACAGTTTTTGGATTATAACCGCCTAAGGGAGGCATGTCTTGGTGCGTCTCTGAGCGGTGGTGGACTGAGTGGACACTCCACCCCTGACAACAGTTTTTGGATAATAACCGCCTAAGGGAGGCATGTCTTGGTGCGTCTCTGAGCGGTGGTGGACTGAGTGGACACTCCACCCCTGACAACAATTAGTCGGAGGCTGAAGAATCCGACAGTTTCAACTAAGAGGACAAACATGCAGATCCACTGTGGACTGTGTTAGTAAAAGTAGCTCATTGGTGTGTGGGCCAAAAATCATTTTAAAGGCAGGTTAGAATTCCTTTAAGTTCCATGAACTGGATACAGCCAAGTTTTTGGTGGATTACTCCGACACGTTTGTCCTGTTCACTTTCGGATTATTGGAATTTGACTGAAAAAAAGAATGTTGCAGTTGGAATTCCTAATGCATGGGCAGGAAATGAGAAGAGGAGTGTCCCACCAATCAGGTTCTTAGCTCACCTTTGTCCGTGGGACTACTAAGACAGGCGAGGGCGGCCGGGAGGTGAGAGCCATCCTCAAAGCTGGAGCCGAGACGTTTCATTGTGTCTTGCACTTCACTGCTGGACGTCTGCAGCACTGAGAACTTCCCCGTGGTGGCCTGCAGGACACGAGGAACACCTTCATGTCAGGGGGAGAAGAAAACATGAGCAGTGTGCAGGGACCTACATAGGTCGGAACCTAAGGCCCTTTTCCACCGCAGGAACCGTCCCGTCCTCTGGTCAGTGAAATATCCCCAGAGTTTCCAGCAAAACCCAAAGTTCACAAGACCTGGTTTATTTCTTAGTCGCAGGGTGGTAGTCTGAAAAGGGGCAGGCACTGATTGGTTGAACACAGTTTGGGTGATCTTAAAACCTTGTATTTTATACTCAATTTCAGCGGCCATGACACTGACTTGTTTACGTCGTTTTTCTTGTGTATTTTTTTTTTTTAACAAACCTGACAATGGAGAGAAAGAAGTATTTAGTTGCAGAAACATTTCTGCTAAAGAATGCTGATCAGTGGAACTATCGTGTTGTGCTTTTACTCAGCTGCAGTCTTCAAACTAGTAAGCAGTCGAGAGGAATCAAGTATTTGCCAAGAGTGCGTTGTGGAGATGACCAAGGTTAAAGTCTTTTTAAATGCAGACCAGCGAGTAGGCAGCGTTCAATAAAAAAGTTGTTTTCAAGTTGAAACAAACAAACAACGTGAGAGCAACAGGGAAGTGCTCTGACTGGACAGACGATGAAGAAAACCAAACAAAATGCTGGAACACAGCAAAAACACTTACAAAAGCCAAAAGCAGTGAAGTTGGCAGCCTGTGTAAATGCTACATAAAAAGAGAATTATTTTCAACTTATATTCAATTGAATGGACGGCAAAGACAGGATATTTACTGTTCACACTCACAAACTTTGTTATTTGTTGCAAATATTAGCTCATTTGGAATTTGATGCCTGCAACATGTTTCAAAAAAAGCTGACACAAGTGGCAAAAAAGAGTGAGACAGTTGAGGAATGCTCATCAAAGACTAATTTGGACCATCCCACAGGTGAACAGGCTAATTGGCAACAGGTGGGTGCCATGATTGGCTATAAAAGCAGCACCCATGAAATGCTCACTCATTCACAAACGAGGACGGGGCGAGGGTCACCACTTTGTCAACAAATGCCTGAGCAAATTGTTGAAGAACAACATTTCTCAAGCAGCTATTGCAAGGAATTCAGGGATTTCACCATCTACGCTCCGTAATATCATCAAAAGGTTGAGAGAATGTGGAGAAATCATTGCACGTAAGCCAGGATGTCAGGCACCTTGGATCCCTCAGGCGCTACTGCATCAAAAAGCCACATCAGTGTGTAAGGCATATCACCACATAGGCTCAGGGACACTTCAGAAAACCACTGTCAGTAACTACAGTTGGTCGCTACATCTGTAAATGCAAGTTAAAACTTTACTATGCAAAGCAATAGCCATTAATCAACAACACCCAGAAACGCTTTGCTGGGCCCGAGTTCATCTTGTCATGATCGGTGGTCTGGATTATGTTTTTGTTATTTTCTGTTTGTTTCGGACTCCTTTAGTTCCTGTTTGTGCACCTCCTGAGTTTAGTCACCATGGTTACTTATGATTTTCACCTGCCTCTTGCGTTGGAGACACACCCGTTTGTAATCAAGAGACACTATTTAAGCAAGCCTTTGTTGATCACTCGTCCTGGCTTCATTGTTTCCGTCACGCTTATGCCAAGTAAGTTTTGTTTGTTCCATGCCATAGCCTATGCTAAGTCTTAGCTTCCTGTTGTTGTTTGTCGGTATTTTGCTAGTTGGGTGACTTCTGTTCAATAAATCAAATCCTACCTTCACGTCTTTGTCCGGAGCCGTCAGTTTTGCGTTCTGGGAGAACGAATCGCTGTAAGCCGACCCCCGCCGTGACACATCTAAGATGGACTGATGCAGAGTGGAAAAGTGTTCTGTGGTCTGACGAGTCCACATTGTGGATGTCGTGTCCCCCGTACTAAAGAGAAGAAGAACCATGAGGACTGTTCTCGGGTGAAAGTGTTCTAGGCAGCATGTGTGATGGTATGGGGGTGTATTAGTGATTGTTGTAGGGTGAAAGTGTTGTAGTCAGCATGTGTGATGGTATGGGGGTGTATTAGTGATTGTTGTAGGGTGAAAGTGTTGTAGTCAGCATGTGTGATGGTATGGGGGTGTATTAGTGATTGTTGTAGGGTGAAAGTGTTCTAGGCAGCATGTGTGATGGTATGGGGGTGTATTAGTGATTGTTGTAGGGTGAAAGTGTTGTAGTCAGCATGTGTGATGGTATGGGGGTGTATTAGTGATTGTTGTAGGGTGAAAGTGTGGTAGTCAGCATGTGTGATGGTATGGGGGTGTATTAGTGATTGTTGTAGGGTGAAAGTGTTCTAGGCAGCATGTGTGATGGTATGGGGGTGTATTAGTGATTGTTGTAGGGTGAAAGTGTTCTAGGCAGCATGTGTGATGGTATGGGGGTGTATTAGTGATTGTTGTAGGGTGAAAGTGTTGTAGGCAGCATGTGTGATGGTATGGGGGTGTATTAGTGATTGTTGTAGGGTGAAAGTGTTCTAGGCAGCATGTGTGATGGTATGGGGGTGTATTAGTGATTGTTGTAGGGTGAAAGTGTTGTAGTCAGCATGTGTGATGGTATGGGGGTGTATTAGTGATTGTTGTAGGGTGAAAGTGTGGTAGTCAGCATGTGTGATGGTATGGGGGTGTATTAGTGATTGTTGTAGGGTGAAAGTGTTCTAGGCAGCATGTGTGATGGTATGGGGGTGTATTAGTGATTGTTGTAGGGTGAAAGTGTTCTAGGCAGCATGTGTGATGGTATGGGGGTGTATTAGTGATTGTTGTAGGGTGAAAGTGTGGTAGTCAGCATGTGTGATGGTATGGGGGTGTATTAGTGATTGTTGTAGGGTGAAAGTGTTCTAGGCAGCATGTGTGATGGTATGGGGGTGTATTAGTGATTGTTGTAGGGTGAAAGTGTTCTAGGCAGCATGTGTGATGGTATGGGGGTGTATTAGTGATTGTTGTAGGGTGAAAGTGTTGTAGTCAGCATGTGTGATGGTATGGGGGTGTATTAGTGATTGTTGTAGGGTGAAAGTGTTGTAGTCAGCATGTGTGATGGTATGGGGGTGTATTAGTGATTGTTGTAGGGTGAAAGTGTTCTAGGCAGCATGTGTGATGGTATGGGGGTGTATTAGTGATTGTTGTAGGGTGAAAGTGTTCTAGGCAGCATGTGTGATGGTATGGGGGTGTATTAGTGATTGTTGTAGGGTGAAAGTGTTGTAGGCAGCATGTGTGATGGTATGGGGGTATATTAGTGATTGTTGTAGGGTGAAAGTGTTGTAGTCAGCATGTGTGATGGTATGGGGGTGTATTAGTGATTGTTGTAGGGTGAAAGTGTTGTAGTCAGCATGTGTGATGGTATGGGGGTGTATTAGTGATTGTTGTAGGGTGAAAGTGTGGTAGTCAGCATGTGTGATGTTATGGGGGTGTATTAGTGATTGTTGTAGGGTGAAAGTGTTGTAGTCAGCATGTGTGATGGTATGGGGGTGTATTAGTGATTGTTGTAGGGTGAAAGTGTTGTAGTCAGCATGTGTGATGGTATGGGGGTGTATTAGTGATTGTTGTAGGGTGAAAGTGTTCTAGGCAGCATGTGTGATGGTATGGGGGTGTATTAGTGATTGTTGTAGGGTGAAAGTGTTGTAGTCAGCATGTGTGATGGTATGGGGGTGTATTAGTGATTGTTGTAGGGTGAAAGTGTTGTAGGCAGCATGTGTGATGGTATGGGGGTGTATTAGTGATTGTTGTAGGGTGAAAGTGTTGTAGTCAGCATGTGTGATGGTATGGGGGTGTATTAGTGATTGTTGTAGGGTGAAAGTGTTGTAGTCAGCATGTGTGATGGTATGGGGGTGTATTAGTGATTGTTGTAGGGTGAAAGTGTGGTAGTCAGCATGTGTGATGGTATGGGGGTGT
The DNA here is from genome assembly GCF_033978795.1 of Nerophis ophidion. Taxonomy (NCBI): domain Eukaryota; kingdom Metazoa; phylum Chordata; class Actinopteri; order Syngnathiformes; family Syngnathidae; genus Nerophis; species Nerophis ophidion. The sequence continues at coordinate 61,827,413 of NC_084623.1, read as the reverse complement.
ATTAGTGATTGTTGTAGGGTGAAAGTGTTGTAGTCAGCATGTGTGATGGTATGGGGGTGTATTAGTGATTGTTGTAGGGTGAAAGTGTTGTAGGCAGCATGTGTGATGGTATGGGGGTGTATTAGTGATTGTTGTAGGGTGAAAGTGTTCTAGGCAGCATGTGTGATGGTATGGGGGTGTATTAGTGATTGTTGTAGGGTGAAAGTGTTCTAGGCAGCATGTGTGATGGTATGGGGGTGCATTAGTGGCCAAGGCATGACTAACTTACACATCTGTGAAGGCACCATTAATGCTGAAAGGTACATCCAGCTTTTGGAGCAACATATGTTGCCATCTAAGCAATGTTATCATGGACGCCCCTGCTTATTTCAGCAAGATGATGCCATACCACATTCTACATGTGTTCTCCAGCGTGGCTTCATAGTAAAAGACTAGACTTGCCTGCCTGTAGTCCAGACATTGAAAATGTGTGGTGCAATGTGAAGGCTAAAGTATGAGGCAGGAGACTGTTGAACAACTTAAGCTGTACATCAAGCAAGAATGGGAAATAATTCCACTTCAAAAATGTGTCTCCTCAGTTCCCAAACCTGCACTGAGTGTTGTTCAAAGCAAAGGCCATGTAACACACTGGTCAAAATGTCCCTGGGACAACTTTTTTGCAATGTTTTGCTGTCATTAAATTCCAAGTTAATGAATATTTGTAAAAATTAAAATAAAGTTTATTGGTTCCAACGTTAAAAATGTTCTTTGCAGTCTATTCAATTAAATGTAAGTTGAAAAGGATTTGCAAATCATTGTATTCTCTTTTTATTTACAATTTACACAATGTGACAACTTCACTACTTTTGGGGTGTTGCACTTGCACTGTGTTCATTGTACATATTACATATTGTTATGAAGGTGTCTGTTACTACATGATATATATATATATATATATATATATATATATATATATATACTTGCAGTGTGTATATTGTACATATTACATATTGTTATGAAGGTGTCTGTTACTACATGATATATATATATATATATATATATATATATATATATATACTTGCAGTGTGTATATTGTACATATTACATATTGTCATGAAGGTGTGTGTTACTACATTATATATATATATATATATATATATATATATATATATATATATATATATATATATATATATATACTTGCAGTGTGTATATTGTACATATTACATATTGTTATGAAGGTGTCAGGTTGAATTAACAGTATATTTACTAACTATGTTACTGTTGTTTTATGACATGGAAATAAAACAAAAAAAAATACATCTAAAAAATAAATCTCTTCAGGTTGATTGCAAAAGTCAAATCAAATGCAAACGCCACAACACAACAACATAAATCCACATCACAACAACTATTTGACAAAAGATGACAATAAAAAGAGAGAACGAAAGTGACAGCAAACAAGTTTGGGCGATTCAGTAGAAAAGGGCGTAATGAACAAAGCTGGAAAAGTAAGTGCAGTTAATTACTTTTTCAGATGTCAGCTGTCACTTCTCACGTGTCCAACGCGTCCTTTGTGACGTCAAAGTGGAGTTGTGGCTTTATTTTATTGTGTTGTGGCATTTGTGTTTGTTTGATGATATTTTCTTGTGGTGTTTGCATTTGTTGTGACCTTTGACACAGAAGGACTCGAATGACGTCAGGCGTCCTTTTCAATAAAAGTCTTCAACTTCATTTCAAAGTCTGTCCTTGAATCCAATCTTTCCTATTTTTAGTATCAATAAAATCATTAGACTGCCTTAGAAATCGATGTTGGATGGATAAATATCGATGTGGTTCAATCCAAGGAATAAAGATGAATGCATGGATTAATCATTGCACCTCTATTTGATATCTCTAGAAGCAGTCTACATGCCAACAAGGAGTTGTTTCTTTGGAGACATACAACAGTCAGTTTTCCCTCTTTCAGCCAGAACAGTCTGATACTTGAATGAACATCTCCAAGACCTTGCCCAGCATCAAAGATCTTGACACTCTTAGCAACTCCCCCTTTGTGACGGATGTTCCACTGTTAGCAACTCACTGAGTGTGACGTATGTTTGATAGTTAGCGACTCACCCACTTTGACGTATCTTTGATAGTTAGCAGCTCAGAGTGTGACGTATGTTCGACAATTAGCAACTCAAAGAGTGTGACGTATGTTCCACTGTTAGCAACTCACTGAGTGTGACGTATGTTTGATAGTTAGCAACTCACCCACTTTGACGTATCTTTGATAGTTAGCAGCTCAGAGTGTGACGTATGTTCGACAATTAGCAACTCAAAGAGTGTGACGTATGTTCCACTGTTAGCAACTCACTGAGTGTGACGTATGTTTGATAGTTAGCAACTCACCCACTTTGACGTATCTTTGATAGTTAGCAGCTCAGAGTGTGACGTATGTTCGACAATTAGCAACTCAAAGAGTGTGACGTATGTTCCACTGTTAGCAACTCAGAGTGTGACGTATGTTTGATAGGTAGCAACTCACCGAGTGCAATGTATGTTTGACAGCAACTCAGCGAGTGTGACGTATGTTTGACAGTTAGCAACTCAGCGAGTGTGACGTATGTTTGACAGTTAGCAACTCAAGAGTGTGACGTATGTTTGACAGTTAGCAACTCAGCGAGTGTGACGTATGTTTGACAGTTAGCAACTCAAGAGTGTGACGTATGTTTGACAGTTAGCAACTCAGCGAGTGTGACGTATGTTTGACAGTTAGCAACTCAGCGAGTGTGACGTATGTTTGACAGTTAGCAACTCAGCGAGTGTGACGTATGTTTGACAGTTAGCAACTCAAGAGTGTGACGTATGTTTGACAGTTAGCAACTCAGCGAGTGTGACGTATGTTTGACAGTTAGCAACTCAAGAGTGTGACGTATGTTTGACAGTTAGCAACTCAAGAGTGTGACGTATGTTTGACAGTTAGCAACTCAGCGAGTGTGACGTATGTTTGACAGTTAGCAACTCAGCGAGTGTGACGTATGTTTGACAGTTAGCAACTCAGCGAGTGTGACGTATGTTTGACAGTTAGCAACTCAGCGAGTGTGACGTATGTTTGACAGTTAGCAACTCAAGAGTGTGATGTATGTTTGACAGTTAGCAACTCAGCGAGTGTGACGTATGTTTGACAGTTAGCAACTCAGCGAGTGTGACGTATGTTTGACAGTTAGCAACTCAGCGAGTGTGACGTATGTTTGACAGTTAGCAACTCAGCGAGTGTGACGTATGTTTGACAGTTAGCAACTCAGCGAGTGTGACGTATGTTTGACAGTTAGCAACTCAGCGAGTGTGACGTATGTTTGACAGTTAGCAACTCAGCGAGTGTGACGTATGTTTGACAGTTATGCTGCGTGATTTTTCAATCCAATTGTCTTTGTAACTTTCTCCGTTGTATCCTTGAGGTGTTGAACAGAAGAGTTTGATGATGTCTCCACAAAGAGGCGGCCAACATGACGTGTGATAGCAGGCGTAAGAGACTTGACTGCAACAACAGAGGCATACCAAGACCTGGGCAATGCCTGGGCATGTCTCAGGTGTGTTTACAGCCAACACAGCCCAGACAATACATAGCTCTAAACAACTGCTTTATGTGCTAAATATCATCTAGTTGTGTTAATAGTTTGTTGTACACGCACAGACAGACAGACACACACACACACACACACACACACACACACACACACACGCCTGAAGGTAAAGAGAAGAGGGCAGCTGAAAGACTGAATGGGAGGCGTCAGAGTCCACACTAACAGGTACGTGGTTACCATTGTATGCCAAAAACAAAGCACAGCAAATAGAGAGTGTCTTGCTGAAAAAGTTCCACAAGCCTCAGACAGGTGAAACACACTCACGCACGACAAAAGTGACCGCACGATTGCCTGATAGAGCAGAAGTATTTCCACCAGGAAGTACTTCCCTCAGAATGTACAGTACACACCTTACCATGTGGGCAGGAAGTGCAGGACATCCGAAGGCCTGCTGTCATAATCCAGGTGTTGCTAAATCGACACAAGGACAGAAATCTTCCCACAGCTCCTAACTCACCTTGTTTCCCCGCCCCTTTCACTCCCTCCCAACCTCAGCAGGTCTTGGTTGTTCTTCAGGTGCATTCAAACCTTGAAGGCCCACAAAGCACACAGGAAGACCTGCTTGGACCATCTTTGACATTTCTCTGACGTCTCTTTAGCATGTTACTCTTGCTCCAACTCAAAAACTCAATCTGACGTATAATTAAACATATTAAGTCAACATAACGTAACAAAGGAAACTCAAATAGATTAAGACAAACTAACATATACAAGGAACTTAAATAGATGGGCTCAACATAACGTATCAAAGGAAAATATAAAAAATAAATTCAAATATGTTAAATCAATCTAACGTAACAAAGGAAACTCAAATAGATTAAGACAAAATAACATATACAAAGAACTCAAATAGATAGGGTCAACATAACGTATCAAAGGAAAATCAAATATATTAAGTTCATCTAACATGAAAAAATAAATTCAAATATGTTAAGTCAATCTAACGTGACAAAGGAAAATCCAATAGATTAAGTCAAATTAACATATAAAAGGAAACTCACATAGATTAGGTCAATCTAATGTATAAAAGGAAACTCAAATAGATAAGGTCAACATGACGTATGGAAGGAAACTTAAATATATTAAGTCAATCCAACATATAAAAAGAAGCTCAAATAGATTAAGTCAATCTAACGTATAAAAGGAAACTCAAACCGATTAAGTCAACCTAGCGTATCAAAGGAAACTCTAATAGATTGAGTCAATCTAACATATAATGAAAAACTCAAATAGATTAAATCAACCTAACGTATCAAAGAAACTCAAATAGATTAAATCAACCTAACGTATCAAAGAAACTCAAATAGATTAAATCAACCTAACGTATCAAAGAAACTCAAATAGATTAAATCAACCTAACGTATCAAAGAAACTCAAATAGATTAAGTCAATCTAACAAAAGGGTCACCAACTTTTTTGAAACCAAGAGCTATTCTTGGGTACTGATTAAAGCGAAGGGCTACCAGTTTGATACACACTTAAATACATTTTATTTCTGTCCGTCATACATTTTTTTTCCTTTTATGGAAGGTTTTTTGTAGAGAATAATGACTTAAAAAACACTTAATTGAACGGTTTAAGAGAGGAGAAAACACGAAAAATTTTGAAACATAGTTCATCTTCAATTTCGACTCTTTAAAATTCAAAATTGTACCGAAAAAAAGAAGAGAAAAACTAGCTAATTCGAATCTTTTTGAAAAAAATGTAAAAAATAATTTATGGAACATCATTAGTAATTTTTCCTGATCAAGATTAATTTTAGAATTTTGATGACATGTTTTAAATAGGTTAAAATCCAGTCTGCACTTTGTTAGAATTTATAACAAATTGGACCAAGCTATATTTCTAACAAAGACAAATCATTATTTCTTCTAGATTTTCCAGAACAAAAATTTTCAAAGAAATTCAAAATACTTTGAAATATGATTTAAATTTGATTTTACAGATTTTCTAGATTTGCCGGAATAATTTTTTTGAATTTTAATCATAATAAGTTTGAAGAAATATTTCACAAATATTCTTCGTCGAAAAAACAGAAGCTAAAATGAATTAAAATTGATGTATTATTCTTTACAATAAAAACTAATTAATTTACTTGAACATTGATTTAAATCGTCAGGAAAGAAGAGGAAGGAATTTAAAAGGTAAAAAGGTATATGTGTTTAAAAATACTAAAATTTTTAAAGTTGTATTTTTTCACAAAAATTGTCTTTCTGAAAGTTATAAGAAGCAAAGTTAAAAAAATAAATGAATCTATTTAAACAAGTGAAGACCAAGTTTTTAAAATATTTTCTTGGATTTTCAAATTCTATTTGAGTTTTGTCTCTTAGAATTAAAAATGTTGAGCAAAGCGAGCCCAGCTTGCTAGTAAATAAAGACCATTTAAAAAATAGAGGCAGCTCACTGGTAAGTGCTGCTATTTGAGCTATTTTTAGAACAGGTCAGCGGGCGACTCATCTGGTCCTTACGGGCGGCCTGGTGCCCGCGGGCACCGCCTAGGTGACCCCTGGTCTAACATATCAAAGAAAACAAACAGATTAAGTCAATCCAACGTATCAAAGAAACTCAAATAGATTAAGTCAATACAACATATCTTTCTTTCTTTTCATAGTTTATTTGGAACATGAGCACATTTACAACACAATCCATCACACAGTTTGGTATGACCTTACATCGCATCATGTCTGAAAAGGAGTCGGAAGAAGCAAAGTTTATTTAATCCTCGCCCTTTCCCAGGTCAGAGTGCCCACAAATACATACATACATACATCTACTGACTCTCCTTACAGGTCAGAGCGCCCACAAATACATACATACATACATCTACTGACTCTCCTTACAGGTCAGAGTGCCCACAAATACATACATACATACATCTACTGACTCTCCTTACAGGTCAGAGTGCCCACAAATACATACATACATACATCTACTGACTCTCCTTACAGGTCAGAGCGCCCACAAATACATACATACATACATCTACTGACTCTCCTTACAGGTCAGAGCGCCCACAAATACATACATACATACATCTACTGACTCTCCTTACAGGTCAGAGCGCCCACAAATACATACATACATACATCTACTGACTCTCCTTACAGGTCAGAGCGTCCACAAATACATACATACATACATCTACTGACTCTCCTTACAGGTCAGAGCGCCCACAAATACATACATACATACATCTACTGACTCTCCTTACAGGTCAGAGCGCCCACAAATACATACATACATACATCTACTGACTCTCCCTACAGGTCAGAGCGCCCACAAATACATACATACATACATCAACTGACTCTCCTTACAGGTCAGAGCGCCCACACATACATACATACATACATCTACTGACTCTCCTTACAGGTCAGAGCGCCCACAAATACATACATACATACATCTACTGACTCTCCTTACAGCAAAATGACATCCCTGAATAAGTAATACAACAGTTCTGTAACATGCAATTAATTAATTCAATCATTACCAACATACTGAGATGAAGAATATCTTATTTTCAATAAGCTTGAAAGTGTTTCTCCTAATACTTCTTCTTTGTACTTTGTAAGCACTATTAATTTGAACATCCTCTTAAAGTGGATCATATCAGTACAATCTTGAACTTATTTACTTCATCCATTCCATCATTTAATTCCACATACTGATATGCTAAAGGTTGTAAGTGTTGTACTATTAATTTAAACATCCTCTTAAAGTGGATCATGGCAGTACAATCTTGAACTTCTTTACTTCATCCATTCCATCATTTAATTCCACATACCGATATGCTAAAGGCTGTAAGTGTTGTACGTGCATACAAATGTTTTAAATGAGATTTTCCTCTAAGGTTATATTTCTCCTCTTCAGTTGAGAAGAATTGTTGTACATTCTTTGGTAGCAGCTTATAATTTGCTTTGTACATCATTTTAGCTGTTTGCAATTTGATCAAATCATCAAGCTTTAATATTTTCGACTCAATAAATAAAGGGTTTGTATGTTCTGTATATCCAACATCATGTATTATTCTAATTGATCTTCTTTGTAACACAGTTAACAAATGTAGCGCACATTTGTAGTTGTTTCCCCATATTTCTGCACAATAACTCAGTTATGTAACACTAGCGAGCAGTAGAGAATATAAATTGATTTTTGGCCCAGCACGTACTTTTCCTTCATTCATTATTGACATGTTTTTTGCCACCTTATGTTGTATGTTTTGTATATGACATTTCCAGTTCATTTTATCATCTATTAATACTCCCAAAAATCTGGTTTCTTTTAACCCTTTCGATATCTACTCCATCTATTTGTATTGGTGTCTGATGCTCTTTTCTACTGTTATCAAATAGCATTATTTTATTTTGACTGCGATTCAAAGATAGTCTGTTTTTATCAAACCATTGTTTTTATTTATTCATTTCTTCCGTTATTATTTGTATTATCTTCTGTGTTCTCTCCTGAACAGAAAGCAGGTGTGTCGTCTGCAAATAAAACTAACTTCAAGTCCTTTGTAACTTTACAAATATCGTTTATATAAAGATTGAACAATCTTGGTCCCAGTATTGATCCCTGGGGTACACCACAAGATATATCCAACCGTGTTGACATATTTTCACCCATCTTCACATATTGCTTCCTGTTGGTTAAATAACTTCTTACCCAGTTTAAGACCAAACCTCTGATGCCATATCCTTCTAGTTTTTGTATTAAAATATCATGATTAATTGTGTCAAATGCTTTTGTTAAATCCATGAATACTGCAGCTGCACATTCCTTACCGTCTATTGCATTGCTCATTTCCTCTGTTATTTTGATTAATGCTATTGATGTTGAGATATTTGCTCTAAATCCAAATTGGTTCTCCACGAGCGTCCCACTTTCATTGATAAATGTGTCTAATCTACTATTGAATAGTTGTTCCAAGATTTTGGAGAATTGTGTCCGTAATGAAACTGGTGTGTAGTTAGTGAACTGGTGTGTTTCTCCCTTCTTATGAATTGGTACAACTTTTGCAATTTTCATTTTGTCAGGGAAATTTTCCGGTTAAAAATGATAGGTTACTGATATATGTAAGAGGTTCTGAAATGTCTTCTATAACCTTTTTTATTCTTACCATATCTATTCCATGACAGTCGGTTGAGGTCTTGGATTTACAATTTTGATTACTTCTTCTTTTGTCCCCTTCTTAAGAAAGATGGAATTGGGATTTCTGTCTATGAGCTCACTCAAGTCCTCAACTGATCCATCATCTGCTTTTGGAATTCTTTGTTCCAGATTTTTTTCCAATATTAACAAAGCAATCATTAAAACGTTCAACTATTTGGTTCATATCGTCATTTTTTATGTTCCCATCTAGAAAGTACTGGGGGTAATCTTTCTTAGCAGCATTTTTAATGATGCTATTTAGGATGCCCCATGTTGCTCTCATCTTGTTTCTGTTCCTGTTTGATAATTGACTGTAGTATTCCCTCTTAGATGTTCGTAGTATACCAATTAGCTTGTTTTTATATTTCTTATACTCATTTTCTGCCTCTATGGATCTCTGTGTTATAAATATTTGATATAATGTGTTTGTTTTTTTAAATGCATTTCTCAATCCTTTTGTCATCCATGGTTGGTTGTTTTTCTTTTGCTTCTTACTGAGTTCTTTCCAAGGACAATGTTTATCATAGAGTGTTAGAAAGGTGTTGAAAAAATTTCCCGTATGCATCATCTTCAAAGTATACATTGTCCCAAGTTTGTTTCCTCAAAACCTCCTTGAAGGAAATGATTCTTTCCTCTGTGCATAGTCTTTGAAATGTCTTTTTGTCGATGTTCTTCTTCTTGTAATTCCCATCATAAACAGTAAAAACTGGCAGATGGTCGCTGATGTCGGTTGTTAACAGTCCACTTGTTGTATTATTATCAAAGACATTAGTGACAATATTATCAATAAGTGTAGCACTGTGACTTGCAATTGTGGTTGGCCTTGTGATTTGGGGATACAAACTCATACTGTACATTGTATCTATGAAATCTTTAATGGAGCTTATTGGGGTTCAAGAGATCTATATTGAAGTCTCCACATAAAAAAGTACTTTTTGACGGCTTCCACTGAAAGTTCCCTTAATCCAGTCTTCAAATCCTTCAATATTTGAGTTGGGTGTACTATATATACAACTGATCAATACATTTCTACTTCTTTCATGACATATCTCAATGGTTATACACTGTAAAACATTGTCAATAGCGAGTGACATGTTTTGTACCAGCCTGGAATGGAAGTCCTTCATCACAAACACAGCAACTCCGCCTCCATTCTTATTTCATCTATTAATATAATTGAGTTCATATCGTTCTAGTTCAAAGTCCATTCCTTTTTTTGTATCCATCCATGTCTCTGATACAGCAATACTTTTTAAAGGTTCTTTAAATTGTTCCAAACAATGATTTCATACTGTTAAAATTGGCATACAAGCTTCTGCAGTTAATATGAATAATTGACAGTTTGTTTTTGGAATTAATGTTGGTGTTGAATTGTACTTCTGTATAATGTAAACAATTATTGTCCATGTGAGAGAAAAAATGTGTGTCTGGATCTACAGCACTGTCCAATTCTGTCCCGTTATGATCGATGCTGGAAAAGGTTATACATTTTCTTTCTGATTGATTATTGCTTGTTTGTGTCATGGTTGTGTTTAATTTATTTATTGTTATTGATATTTAACCAGCTCTGCTATTTTCCATATGACTATTACTCTTGCTTCCTCTGGTGTTCCATTTAGTTTAATAAATATCTTGCAGTTTGCTGTCCATGTTTGTTGGATTTTGCCTTGTTTCCTTAGACTACGTGCTTTTCTGGCTATGTCTGCGTTCTTCTTTGTTAAATGTTCATTTATGTACACATCTGTTCCTTTTAACTTCTTCCTTTGTTTTAGTAACGCAGTTTTATATTTTCAATTGGCGAACCTAATTATTATTGCTGGTGCTGATCCATCCTTCTTATGGAGTGGGAGGCAAGCTTCTATGTTTGCAATGTCCATTAGTAGACCCTTGGACTCCATGAACGTTGCTACCTGACTCTCTGTGGACATGTCCAAATTCCCAGGCTCCTCTCCACTAAACGGTGCAAAGAAACTCAAATCGATTAAGTCAGTCCACCATATCCAAGGAACCTCAAACGGTGCAAAGAAACTCAAATAGATGAAGTCAATCTAACGTATCAAAGAAACTCAAATAGATTAAGTCAGTCCACCATATCCAAGGAACCTCAAACGGTGCAAAGAAACTCAAATAGATGAAGTCAATCTAACGTATCAAAGAAACTCAAATCGATTAAGTCAGTCCACCATATCCAAGGAACCTCAAACGGTGCAAAGAAACTCAAATCGATTAAGTCAATCTAACATATCAAAGAAACTCAAATAGATTAAGTCAATCTAACGTATCAAAGAAACTCAAATCGATTAAGTCAGTCCACCATATCCAAGGAACCTCAAACGGTGCAAAGAAACTCAAATCGATTAAGTCAATCTAACGTATCAAAGAAACTCAAATAGATGAAGTCAGTCCAACATATCCAAGGAACCCCAAAGGGTGCAAAGAAACTCAAATCGATTAAGTCAATCTAACGTATCAAAGAAACTCAAATAGATGAAGTCAGTCCAACATATCCAAGGAACCCCAAAGGGTGCATGTTATAATAGATAATAGATCATTATTTTGGTCATCTGTTCAGTGCTGCTCCTGATTGTGCAGTTGTTTAGCAGGTTTCGAAAGAAAGCAGGAAGTGTGCCACCTGTGTAACGCTCCACATGGTCCCCAGTGTTGGGGAAACAACTTTGGTACCATGTATTTTCCAAAAAGTGACTTCATAAGTAAAATAAGTGTAGATTGACAAATGGAAGGATTTAGCAGGGATAATAATTATTGGAGAGGAAAGCGACAATAAAAGCAAAGAGAATGAAGCAGGGAAAATATTCTCTTCTCATTCTGACTCTTCCTTGACTTACTGCTTCCATTGCTGAACACAGGTGAACTCACCTGCTGCCTTTTTGTCCTGCTTGGACCTGATTTCACCACACCTAGTGTGTGTGTGTGTGTGTGTGTGTGTGTGTGTGTGTGTGTGTGTGTGTGTGTGTGTGAGACAATCATTGGTACTTTAACTTTAATTGCTGTCTGCAATGAAGCAATTATGTGTTGGTGCACCTGAGTGTGCTCTTCAAGCACTTGGCTAACACTTACTTCTACTTTCATGTACATTGGGGTTATTTGAAAAGAAGTCTTTGTCCTACCTCAGTGTGGATATTTTTGCTCCATGAAGTTGCTGCACGTTGTGCTGACTGCCGTTCCTCCCGGAGTTTACACAACAACGTTCCTTCCTGGGATCACACAACAACGTTCCTCCCGGAGATCACACAACAACGTTCCTTCCTGGATATCACACAACAATGATCCTCCCTGAGAACACACAACAACGTTCCTCCCCGAGAACACACAACAACAAAACCTGAAACACAACTTTCATCTTCAGCTGCTTATGCAAGTATGTGCCTGTGCGTTTATGCCTGTGTGTGTGTGTGTGTGTGTGTGTGTGTGTGTGTGTGTGTGTGTGTGTGTGTGTGTGTGTGTGTGTGTGTGTGTGCGTGCGTGCGTGCGTGCGTGCGTGTGTGTGTGTAACTTCTACATTAATTCTACAACGACGGACGTACAAAAACATGTTGGCCTCGGTAAAGCCAACCTTCACAACACGTCTATTCGCCCGAGTCCGACTGGACGCACCACAAAGGCGAGCAGGAAGAAGCGGATGGCGAGTGGAATGGATGTTCCAATTGTTATCTCAATTTGTCTGCTACTATCGGGACACATACATCCATGTCCAGGACCAGGTTCCTTGCGCTACTATCGGGAGACATACATCCATGTCTAGGCCCAGGTTCCTTGCGCTACTATCGGGAGACATACATCCATGTCCAGGACCAGGTTCCTTGCGCTACTATCGGGAGACATACATCCATGTCTAGGCCCAGGTTCCTTGCGCTACTATCGGGAGACATACATCCATGTCCAGGCCCAGGTTCCTTGCGCTACTATCGGGAGACATACATCCATGTCCAGGCCCAGGTTCCTTGCGCTACTATCAGGAGACATACATCCATGTCCAGGCCCAGGTTCCTTGCGCTACTATCGGGAGACATACATCCATGTCCAGGCCCAGGTTCCTTGCGCTACTATCGGGAGACATACATCCATGTCCAGGCCCAGGTTCCTTGCGCTACTATCGGGAGACATACATCCATGTCCAGGCCCAGGTTCCTTGCGCTACTATCGGGAGACATACATCCATGTCCAGGCCCAGGTTCCTTGCGCTACTATTGGGACACATACATCCATGTCCAGGCCCAGGTTCCTTGCGCTACTATCAGGAGACATACATCCATGTCCAGGCCCAGGTTCCTTGCGCTACTATCGGGAGACATACATCCATGTCCAGGCCCAGGTTCCTTGCGCTACTATCGGGAGACATACATCCATGTCCAGGCCCAGGTTCCTTGCGCTACTATCGGGAGACATACATCCATGTCCAGGCCCAGGTTCCTTGCGCTACTATCGGGAGACATACATCCATGTCCAGGCCCAGGTTCCTTGCGCTACTATCGGGAGACATACATCCATGTCCAGGCCCAGGTTCCTTGCGCTACTATCGGGACACATACATCCATGTCCAGGCCCAGGTTCCTTGCGCTACTATCGGGAGACATACATCCATGTCCAGGCCCAGGTTCCTTGCGCTACTATCGGGAGACATACATCCATGTCCAGGCCCAGGTTCCTTGCGCTACTATCGGGACACATACATCCATGTCCAGGCCCAGGTTCCTTGCGCTACTATCGGGAGACATACATCCATGTCCAGGCCCAGGTTCCTTGCGCTACTATCGGGAGACATACATCCATGTCCAGGCCCAGGTTCCTTGCGCTACTATCGGGAGACATACATCCATGTCCAGGCCCAGGTTCCTTGCGCTACTATCGGGAGACATACATCCATGTCCAGGCCCAGGTTCCTTGCGCTACTATCGGGAGACATACATCCATGTCCAGGCCCAGGTTCCTTGCGCTACTATCGGGAGACATACATCCATGTCCAGGCCCAGGTTCCTTGCGCTACTATCAGGAGACATACATCCATGTCCAGGCCCAGGTTCCTTGCGCTACTATCGGGAGACATACATCCATGTCTAGGCCCAGGTTCCTTGCGCTACTATCGGTAAACATACATCCATGTCCAGGCCCAGGTTCCTTGCGCTACTATCGGGAGACATACATCCATGTCCAGGCCCAGGTTCCTTGCGCTACTATCGGGAGACATACATCCATGTCCAGGCCCAGGTTCCTTGCTAAATTGGTTTTCAACAGAATGGAATCCAGGGGACCGGGCATGGAGCAGCACAGCTAATGCTAAGAAGAATGCTAGCGCCGCAGTGGGGGAAGGGATCGAACTGCGTGACAGAGGAGTACCCCAGCACCCAGAGGGGAGGAGACCCTAACCCTAACCCTAACGCGCGGGACCACAAACAATGACACGACCCCCGGTACCGAGACACCATGGTCATGGAACAACTCAGGGACGCTGCCCCGGGGGTCACCCAGAACATCGGCTGCATCTCACAACAGGCTGCAGGCTAACTAATTGTTTTAATGTACGGGATGATTTGGAGCGAAGTGATATAGAGGCAGTGTGGCTCCGTATCGTTTCCCCCAAAACCAAACCACTGTTAATTGGCTCCCTGTACAGACCCCCAACTCAAAACTCATTTTATGAAGAGCTAAATGAGGGGTAAGCTGATTTAGGCAATTCTGAAGTGATACTGCTCGGGGACTTGAACACCAACATCCTGAAAAAAGATAATCCTATCTACAAATCCTTCAGTACTTACTGTAAGCTCCATAGCCTGAAATAGCTGATCACCCACTTCCCACGGGTGTGCCCTGCTGCTCAAACCCTCATTGAGTTGATGTCCACATCAGACCAAGGTCTCCAGAAGCAGGTAGGTGTAACCCAGTGCAGAATGAGTCACCACTTCATCATTTTCTGCACACCTCAAATTCAGAAATGTGCATTTTAATTTTCCTGAGAGAACTCTCCTGAAGGAATTGATAAAGTACTGTTGTCATGATCCGGGGCTCGGATCATGACATATTCGGGTTTTGGTTCTGTTTTGTATCTAGTCTCGTTATTATTTGACTTCCTTAGTTCCTGGTGGCACTTCCTGTTTTGTCTGTTGTCATAGTCATGTATTGGTGTCACCTGCCTAGTGTTTCTGACGCGCACCTGCCTCCTAATTTTTGTCCTTATACAAGCCTTTCTTTTCTGTTCCTCATCCTCGCAGTCTAGTTTGCTGTCCAATGCAACAGGTGACGTCGCTATCTCGATTGTGGTAAAGACTTTTTGTATTCGTTAGCTTCCACGCTTTTCCGTCGTTTGTGTTCCTAGCTCACATGCTAGCGCTTTCAGTTCTTTCTAGCTCCCATGCTAGTTCTGTTTGTTTTGTCTTTAGTGCCTTGTGCAAGTGTTTTTGTTCCTAGTCTGTTTTTGTAGTAGAAATAAATCATCCTTTCTTACCTCCACGCTGTGTCCAGTCCGCCTGCATTTATGAGAGAATGCAGCCAAACGTCACATCTATCTATCTATCTATCTATCTATCTATCTATCTATCTATCTATCTATCTCTCTATCTATCTATCTATCTATCTATCTATCTATCTATCTATCTCTCTATCTCTCTATCTATCTATCTATCTATCTATCTATCTATCTATCTATCTATCTATCTATCTCTCTGTCCGTCCGTCCGTCCGTCCGTCCGTCCATCCATCCATCCATCTATCTATCTATCTATCAGATTGTCACAAGACAAGAAGACTGAGGTGGATGAAAAAGTAGACCAGCGAAGGTCTGAAGCAGCCCTGGAGAGACTGGCTGGACCGGTCAAATGTGCTAAATTGCTCAAGGGTTGAAAAAGCATGGACATGCTTCAAATATGTGAGCAGCTAGAATCCATGAAAGCTTCCAGGGTCAAATCCAGAACAGAACACTGGATCAATGCAGACTTAATAGAAGCTACCAAACTTAGAAATAACAAGTGAAGTGAATTATATTTATATAGCACTTTTCTCTAGTGACTCAAAGCGCTTTACATAGTGAAACCCAATATCTAAGTTACATTTAAAGCAGTGTGGGTGGCACTGGGAGCAGGTGGGTAAAGTGTCTTGCTCAAGGACACAACGGCGGTGACTAGGATGGCGGAAGCGGGGATCGAACCTGCAACCCTCAAGTTGCTGACACGGCCGCTCTACCAACCGAGCTATACAAACACGCTAATGTCACTAAAAACAGGACTGAACTGCTCCTTAAGAATAAAAAAAGCTCAGAAAGAAAGTAACAAATAGGATCAGGAAGGCAAAAACCAGATAACATGTAGATACATAACATGTAGATACATAACATGTAGATACATAACATGTAGATATATAACATGTAGATACATAACATGTAGATACATAACATGTAGATATATAACATGTAGATATATAACATGTAGATACATAACATGTAGATACATAACATGTAGATACATAACATGTAGATATATAACATGTAGATATATAACATGTAGATACATAACATGTAGATATATAACATGTAGATACATAACATGTAGATATATAACATGTAGATACATAACATGTAGATATATAACATGTAGATACATAACATGTAGATATATAACATGTAGATACATAACACGTAGATACATAACATGTAGATATATAACATGTAGATACATAACATGTAGATATGTAACATGTAGATATTTAAGAGGACCAATGGACCAAGGATCAGTGCGGAGAACTTAGTTCCAAATACAGCAGGCCACAGTCCACACCTGTGACTAATGACGTGAGGCTGTATAAGAGGACCAGTGGACCAAGGATCAGTGCAGGAACTTAGTTCCAAATACAGTAGGCCACAGTCCACACCTGTGACTAATGACGTGAGGCTGTATAAGAGGACCAGTGGACCAAGGATCAGTGCAGGAACTTAGTTCCAAATACAGTAGGCCACAGTCCACACCTGTGACTAATGACGTGAGGCTGTATAAGAGGACCAGTGGACCAAGGATCAGTGCAGGAACTTAGTTCCAAATACAGTAGGCCACAGTCCACACCTGTGACTAATGACCTGAGGCTGTATAAGAGGACCAGTAGACCAAGGATCAGTGCGGAGAACTTAGTTCCAAATACAGTAGGCCACAGTCCACACCTGTGACTAATGACGTGAGGCTGTATAAGAGGACCAGTAAACCAAGGATCAGTGCGGAGAACTTAGTTCCAAATACAGCAGGCCACAGTCCACACCTGTGACTAATGACCTGAGGCTGTATAAGAGGACCAGTGGACCAAGGATCAGTGCAGGAACTTAGTTCCAAATACAGTAGGCCACAGTCCACACCTGTGACTAATGACCTGAGGCTGTATAAGAGGACCAGTAGACCAAGGAACAGTGCAGGAACTTAGTTCCAAATACAGCAGGCCACAGTCCACACCTGTGACTAATGACCTGAGGCTGTATAAGAGGACCAGTGGACCAAGGATCAGTGCGGAGAACTTAGTTCCAAATACAGTAGGCCACAGTCCACACCTGTGACTAATGACCTGAGGCTGTATAAGAGGACCAGTAGACCAAGGAACAGTGCAGGAACTTAGTTCCAAATACAGCAGGCCACAGTCCACACCTGTGACTAATGACCTGAGGCTGTATAAGAGGACCAGTGGACCAAGGATCAGTGCGGAGAACTTAGTTCCAAATACAGTAGGCCACAGTCCACACCTGTGACTAATGACCTGAGGCTGTATAAGAGGACCAGTAGACCAAGGATCAGTGCAGGAACTTAGTTCCAAATACAGCAGGCCACAGTCCACACCTGTGACTAATGACCTGAGGCTGTATAAGAGGACCAGTAGACCAAGGAACAGTGCAGGAACTTAGTTCCAAATACAGCAGGCCACAGTCCACACCTGTGACTAATGACCTGAGGCTGTATAAGAGGACCAGTGGACCAAGGATCAGTGCAGGAACTTAGTTCCAAATACAGCAGGCCACAGTCCACACCTGTGACTAATGACCTGAGGCTGTATAAGAGGACCAGTGGACCAAGGATCAGTGCGGAGAACTTAGTTCCAAATACAGCAGGCCACAGTCCACACCTGTGACTAATGACGTGAGGCTGTATAAGAGGACCAGTAGACCAAGGAACAGTGCAGGAACTTAGTTCCAAATACAGCAGGCCACAGTCCACACCTGTGACTAATGACGTGAGGCTGTATAAGAGGACCAGTGGACTAAGGATCAGTGCAGGAACTTAGTTCCAAATACAGTAGGCCACAGTCCACACCTGTGACTAATGACCTGAGGCTGTATAAGAGGACCAGTAGACCAAGGAACAGTGCAGGAACTTAGTTCCAAATACAGCAGGCCACAGTCCACACCTGTGACTAATGACCTGAGGCTGTATAAGAGGACCAGTGGACCAAGGATCAGTGCGGAGAACTTAGTTCCAAATACAGCAGGCCACAGTCCACACCTGTGACTAATGACCTGAGGCTGTATAAGAGGACCAGTAGACCAAGGAACAGTGCAGGAACTTAGTTCCAAATACAGCAGGCCACAGTCCACACCTGTGACTAATGACCTGAGGCTGTATAAGAGGACCAGTGGACTAAGGATCAGTGCGGAGAACTTAGTTCCAAATACAGTAGGCCACAGTCCACACCTGTGACTAATGACGTGAGGCTGTATAAGAGGACCAGTGGACTAAGGATCAGTGCGGAGAACTTAGTTCCAAATACAGCCGGCCACAGTCCACACCTGTGACTAATGACGTGAGGCTGTATAAGAGGACCAGTGGACCAAGGATCAGTGCAGGAACTTAGTTCCAAATACAGCAGGCCACAGTCCACACCTGTGACTAATGACCTGAGGCTGTATAAGAGGACCAGTAGACCAAGGATCAGTGCAGGAACTTTGTTCCAAATACAGCAGGCCACAGTCCACACCTGTGACTAATGACGTGAGGCTGTATAAGAGGACCAGTGGACCAAGGATCAGTGCGGAGAACTTAGTTCCAAATACGTACCGTAAGCGATCACCCTGCATTATGCAAACCTGCTCTCCCTATGTTCTGCCACTTCGTGCTCTCAGTGTGTTTTCTTGTGTCCCTTCCGCAGTAACCTTTGTCATCGTCAAGGTGAGCTGTGCACCTCACCCTTTTCCCTGGATCTCCCTCTGGACTCTGAATGCCTCCTTCGTCCCTCGATTCCTCCTTTCCGCCCATGGACTTCCCTGTCTGCATCGCGTCTCTGTCCACACTACCTCCGACACGTTGGTAACACACACTCCAAATAAATACTTCACATAGTCTTACACAATACACACTGTCGGGTTTTTGACACACACACACACACACACACACACACACACACACACACACACACACACACACACACACACACCATTCTCTAGTTTATTAGTATTGTTTATTAGTCCTAATTCATACATATTTACCCTATACACACATAATAAATGACTGAACACTGCCACCTGGTGTTGGTCTGCCGTCATCTTCCTTTAGTTAAACATAACAATGAGCTCTTCTGTCTTTTATGTTGCACCATTGCAAGTTTAATTCCTATTTGTCAACCCATTCTCAAACAATGGCAATAAAAAATATTCAGATTCTGATTGGCAACCATAAACCATAAAGCATTGAATATAATGTAAATGAAGTCTTTTTCAAGTGATATTCTAAGCTAATCCTTGATGCTGGCAGACTATATGTGGTATGGAGAATTGAAAATGGTTGTTTGAGTGCAAGAAGAGAAGCCCAATTTGTTGAATTCATTGCTTTTTTAACCTTCTCAAATAGTTCTTTGATTGGTATAAGAAACAAGTTAAATGTATTGTAAGATGTTCTGTTAAGATAGAGCCAATATTTCCATCCCTTTGAAGAAGTTACTGTGCACAAGTTGAGGGGTCTAGAAGGGCTGCTGGAGGAATCAGTGCTGCATGCTTCATGATACTGATAAAGCTCTGAATGTTCATCACTTTGCAGACTTGAGTCTTGCAGTCAAAAGCTTGGAAGCTGTCAGCGTGCTTTGTCGCCCTCTTGTGGTCAGCTCAGGCACTGCAGCGTTTCATCTCTGGCTACTGCTAACGCTCATTGTTGTCGGCCATTTTGCTTTTGACGGTAATAGCAAGTTGGGATTCAGCGAGTGGTCGTCGCTGACACCAAGTGTTGAGTTGTCTTCTTCAGCCAGCAACAAATGTTCCTGCCTTCTTTCTTCCAGCATTATGGAGGCCGCTGTCAGATTTAATCAGCAGGTTGTTTGTTTCTCTTGACTTCTGTGCCTCTGGGAGTGAAAACTGCTGGGAGCAGATCTCAAACACACAAAGACAGGTAGCCAGAGGTAAGACAAGATGTTTGGCACCTTATGTTCCTTTAATTGTGCTCTTTAGGCCTCTCCTAGGTTGACAACATGTTCAACACACCCACAGTGTGACTAGTCAAAGCAGTGGCAGCTTCAACTATTAACAAAATGGGAGCGCCGTAGCTCCAATGACTCCAGCGCTTCTCAAATGTCTGCATAACGTACCAAAACACACAACACCACAACATAACACACATGAACATAACACACATGAACATAACACACATGAACATAACACACATGAACATAACACACATGAACATAACACACATGAACATAACACACATGAACATAACACACATGAACATAACACACATAAACATAACACACATGAACATAACACACATGAACATAACACACGTGAACATAACACACATGAACATAACACGCGTGAACATAACACGCGTGAACATAACACACATGAACATAACACACATGAACATAACACACATGAACATAACACACATGAACATAACACACATGAACATAACACACATGAACATAACACACATGAACATAACACACATGAACATAACACACATGAACATAACACGCGTGAACATAACACACATGAACATAACACGCGTGAACATAACACGCGTGAACATAACACACATGAACATAACACACATGAACATAACACACATGAACATAACACGCGTGAACATAACACACATGAACATAACACACATGAACATAACACACATGAACATAACACACATGAACATAACACACATGAACATAACACACATGAACATAACACACATGAACATAACACACATAAACATAACACACATGAACATAACACACATGAACATAACACACGTGAACATAACACACATGAACATAACACGCGTGAACATAACACGCGTGAACATAACACACATGAACATAACACACATGAACATAACACACATGAACATAACACACATGAACATAACACACATGAACATAACACACATGAACATAACACACATGAACATAACACACATGAACATAACACACATGAACATAACACGCGTGAACATAACACACATGAACATAACACGCGTGAACATAACACGCGTGAACATAACACACATGAACATAACACACATGAACATAACACACATGAACATAACACGCGTGAACATAACACACATGAACATAACACACATGAACATAACACACATGAACATAACACACATGAACATAACACACATGAACATAACACACATGAACATAACACACATGAACATAACACACATGAACATAACACGCGTGAACATAACACACGTGAACATAACACACATGAACATAACACACATGAACATAACACACATGAACATAACACACATGAACATAACACGCGTGAACATAACACGCGTGAACATAACACACGTGAACATAACACGCGTGAACATAACACACGTGAACATAACACACATGAACATAACACACATGAACATAACACACATGAACATAACACACATGAACATAACACACATGAACATAACACACGTGAACATAACACACATGAACATAACACACATGAACATAACACACATGAACATAACACACATGAACATAACACACACATGAACATAACACACATGAACATAACACACACGTGAACATAACACACATGAACATAACACACATGAACATAACACACATGAACATAACACACATGAACATAACACACGTGAACATAACACACATGAACATAACACACATGAACATAACACACATGAACATAACACACATGAACATAACACACATGAACATAACACACATGAACATAACACACATGAACATAACACACATGAACACAAGACTCATTTGCTTTTTTGCTCTGCTCAAATTGTTTTAAACAAATCAATAAGACAGCAATTTGTGTCAAGAAATGCTTAAGGGAACCCACACACACGCACACGCACGCATATACGCGTACACACACACACACACGCACACGCACGCATATACGCGTACACACACACACACACACACACGTACACACACATCCACACGCATGCATGCATAAACACAAGTTTCTGGCTTTGAGTCAGGGAACAAACTGAGCTCTTTTTAAGAGGCGTCCACAGTCCAAAAAGGTTTGAATAAGGTCAACAATGTTTGTGTAAATGTTTGTTTGTGTTGGGGTCATGATGTTTGTCATTTGAAAAAGGTCAACAATGTTTGTGCAAATGTTTGTTTGTGTTGGGGTCATGATGTTTGTCATTTGAATAAGGTCAACAATGTTTGTGTAAATGTTTGTTTGTGTTGGGGTCATGATGTTTGTCATTTGAAAAAGGTCAACAATGTGTGTGTAAATGTTTGTTTGTGTTGGGGTCATGATGTTTGTCATTTGAAAAAGGTCAACAATGTGTGTGTAAATGTTTGTTTGTGTTGGGGTCATGATGTTTGTCATTTGAAAAAGGTCAACAATGTGTGTGTAAATGTTTGTTTGTGTTGGGGTCATGATGTTTGTCATTTGAAAAAGGTCAACAATGTGTGTGTAAATGTTTGTTTGTGTTGGGGTCATGATGTTTGTCATTTGAATAAGGTCAACAATGTTTGTGTAAATGTTTGTTTGTGTTGGGGTCATGATGTTTGTCATTTGAAAAAGGTCAACAATGTGTGTGTAAATGTTTGTTTGTGTTGGGGTCATGATGTTTGTCATTTGAAAAAGGTCAACAATGTGTGTGTAAATGTTTGTTTGTGTTGGGGTCATGATGTTTGTCATTTGAATAAGGTCAACAATGTTTGTGTAAATGTTTGTTTGTGTTGGGGTCATGATGTTTGTCATTTGAATAAGGTCAGCAATGTGTGTGTAAATGTTTGTTTGTGTTGGGGTCATGATGTTTGTCATTTGAATAAGGTCAACAATGTTTGTGTAAATGTTTGTTTGTGTTGGGGTCATGATGTTTGTCATTTGAAAAAGGTCAACAATGTTTGTGTAAATGTTTGTTTGTGTTGGGGTCATGATGTTTGTCATTTGAAAAAGGTCAACAATGTTTGTGTAAATGTTTGTTTGTGTTGGGGTCATGATGTTTGTCATTTGAATAAGGTCAACAATGTTTGTGTAAATGTTTGTTTGTGTTGGGGTCATGATGTTTGTCATTGAAAAAGGTCAACAATGTGTGTGTAAATGTTTGTTTGTGTTGGGGTCATGATGTTTGTCATTTGAAAAAGGTCAACAATGTGTGTGTAAATGTTTGTTTGTGTTGGGGTCATGATGTTTGTCATTTGAAAAAGGTCAACAATGTGTGTGTAAATGTTTGTTTGTGTTGGGGTCATGATGTTTGTCATTTGAAAAAGGTCAACAATGTGTGTGTAAATGTTTGTTTGTGTTGGGGTCATGATGTTTGTCATTTGAATAAGGTCAACAATGTTTGTGTAAATGTTTGTTTGTGTTGGGGTCATGATGTTTGTCATTTGAATAAGGTCAACAATGTGTGTGTAAATGTTTGTTTGTGTTGGGGTCATGATGTTTGTCATTTGAATAAGGTCAACAATGTTTGTGTAAATGTTTGTTTGTGTTGGGGTCATGATGTTTGTCATTTGAAAAAGGTCAACAATGTTTGTGTAAATGTTTGTTTGTGTTGGGGTCATGATGTTTGTCATTTGAAAAAGGTCAACAATGTGTGTGTAAATGTTTGTTTGTGTTGGGGTCATGATGTTTGTCATTTGAATAAGGTCAACAATGTTTGTGTAAATGTTTGTTTGTGTTGGGGTCATGATGTTTGTCATTTGAAAAAGGTCAACAATGTTTGTGTAAATGTTTGTTTGTGTTGGGGTCATGATGTTTGTCATTTGAAAAAGGTCAACAATGTGTGTGTAAATGTTTGTTTGTGTTGGGGTCATGATGTTTGTCATTTGAATAAGGTTAACAATGTTTGTGTAAATGTTTGTTTGTGTTGGGGTCATGATGTTTGTCATTTGAAAAAGGTCAACAATGTGTGTGTAAATGTTTGTTTGTGTTGGGGTCATGATGTTTGTCATTTGAAAAAGGTCAACAATGTGTGTGTAAATGTTTGTTTGTGTTGGGGTCATGATGTTTGTCATTTGAATAAGGTCAACAATGTTTGTGTAAATGTTTGTTTGTGTTGGGGTCATGATGTTTGTCATTTGAATAAGGTCAACAATGTTTGTGTAAATGTTTGTTTGTGTTGGGGTCATGATGTTTGTCATTTGAAAAAGGTCAACAATGTTTGTGTAAATGTTTGTTTGTGTTGGGGTCATGATGTTTGTCATTTGAATAAGGTCAACAATGTTTGTGTAAATGTTTGTTTGTGTTGGGGTCATGATGTTTGTCATTTGAAACATGTCAACAATGTGTGTGTAAATGTTTGTTTGTGTTGGGGTCATGATGTTTGTCATTTGAATAAGGTCAACAATGTTTGTGTAAATGTTTGTTTGTGTTGGGGTCATGATGTTTGTCATTTGAAAAAGGTCAACAATGTGTGTGTAAATCTTTGTTTGTGTTGGGGTCATGATGTTTGTCATTTGAAAAAGGTCAACAATGTGTGTGTAATGTCTGTCATTTGAAAAAGGTCAACAATGTTTGTGCAAATGTTTGTTTGTGTTGGGGTCATGATGTTTGTCATTTGAAAAAGGTCAACAATGTTTGTGTAAATGTTTGTTTGTGTTGGGGTCATGATGTTTGTCATTTGAAAAAGGTCAACAATGTGTGTGTAAATGTTTGTTTGTGTTGGGGTCATGATGTTTGTCATTTGAAAAAGGTCAACAATGTGTGTGTAAATGTTTGTTTGTGTTGGGGTCATGATGTTTGTCATTTGAATAAGGTCAACAATGTTTGTGTAAATGTTTGTTTGTGTTGGGGTCATGATGTTTGTCATTTGAAAAAGGTCAACAATGTGTGTCTAAATGTTTGTTTGTGTTGGGGTCATCATGTTTGTCATTTGAATAAGGTCAACAATGTTTGTGTAAATGTTTGTTTGTGTTGGGGTCATGATGTTTGTCATTTGAATAAGGTCAACAATGTTTGTGTAAATGTTTGTTTGTGTTGGGGTCATGATGTTTGTCATTTGAAAAAGGTCAACAATGTTTGTGTAAATGTTTGTTTGTGTTGGGGTCATGATGTTTGTCATTTGAATAAGGTCAACAATGTTTGTGTAAATGTTTGTTTGTGTTGGGGTCATGATGTTTGTCATTTGAAAAATGTCAACAATGTGTGTGTAAATGTTTGTTTGTGTTGGGGTCATGATGTTTGTCATTTGAAAAAGGTCAACAATGTGTGTGTAAATCTTTGTTTGTGTTGGGGTCATGATGTTTGTCATTTGAAAAAGGTCAACAATGTTTGTGTAATGTTTGTCATTTGAAAAAGGTCAACAATGTGTGTGTAAATGTTTGTTCGTGTTGGGGTCATGATGTTTGTCATTTGAAAAAGGTCAACAATGTGTGTGTAAATGTTTGTTTGTGTTGGGGTCATGATGTTTGTCATTTGAAAAAGGTCAACAATGTGTGTGTAAATGTTTGTTTGTGTTGGGGTCATGATGTTTGTCATTTGAAAAAGGTCAACAATGTTTGTGTAATATTTGTCATTTGAAAAAGGTCAACAATGTGTGTGTAACGTCTGTCATTTGAAAAAGGTCAACAATGTTTGTGCAAATGTTTGTTTGTGTTGGGGTCATGATGTTTGTCATTTGAAAAAGGTCAACAATGTTTGTGCAAATGTTTGTTTGTGTTGGGGTCATGATGTTTGTCATTTGAAAAAGGTCAACAATGTGTGTGCAAATGTTTGTTTGTGTTGGGGTCATGATGTTTGTCATTTGAAAAAGGTCAACGATGTTTGTTTAAATGTTTGTTTGTGTTGGGGTCATGATGTTTGTCATTTGAATAAGGTCAACAATGTTTGTGTAAATGTTTGTTTGTGTTGGGGTCATGATGTTTGTCATTTGAAAAATGTCAACAATGTGTGTGTAAATGTTTGTTTGTGTTGGGGTCATGATGTTTGTCATTTGAATAAGGTCAACAATGTTTGTGTAAATGTTTGTTTGTGTTGGGGTCATGATGTTTGTCATTTGAAAAAGGTCAACAATGTGTGTCTAAATGTTTGTTTGTGTTGGGGTCATCATGTTTGTCATTTGAATAAGGTCAACGATGTTTGTGTAAATGTTTGTTTGTGTTGGGGTCATGATGTTTGTCATTTGAAAAAGGTCAACAATGTTTGTGTAAATGTTTGTTTGTGTTGGGGTCATGATGTTTGTCATTTGAATAAGGTCAACAATGTTTGTGTAAATGTTTGTTTGTGTTGGGGTCATGATGTTTGTCATTTGAAAAAGGTCAACAATGTTTGTGTAAATGTTTGTTTGTGTTGGGGTCATGATGTTTGTCATTTGAATAAGGTCAACAATGTTTGTGTAAATGTTTGTTTGTGTTGGGGTCATGATGTTTGTCATTTGAATAAGGTCAACAATGTTTGTGTAAATGTTTGTTTGTGTTGGGGTCATGATGTTTGTCATTTGAAAAAGGTCAACAATGTGTGTGTAAATCTTTGTTTGTGTTGGGGTCATGATGTTTGTCATTTGAAAAAGGTCAACAATGTTTGTGTAATGTTTGTCATTTGAAAAAGGTCAACAATGTGTGTGTAATGTCTGTCATTTGAAAAAGGTCAACAATGTTTGTGCAAATGTTTGTTTGTGTTGGGGTCATGATGTTTGTCATTTGAAAAAGGTCAACAATGTGTGTGTAAATGTTTGTTCGTGTTGGGGTCATGATGTTTGTCATTTGAAAAAGGTCAACAATGTGTGTGTAAATCTTTGTTTGTGTTGGGGTCATGATGTTTGTCATTTGAAAAAGGTCAACAATGTGTGTGTAAATCTTTGTTTGTGTTGGGGTCATGATGTTTGTCATTTGAAAAAGGTCAACAATGTTTGTGTAATGTTTGTCATTTGAAAAAGGTCAACAATGTGTGTGTAATGTCTGTCATTTGAAAAAGGTCAACAATGTTTGTGCAAATGTTTGTTTGTGTTGGGGTCATGATGTTTGTCATTTGAAAAAGGTCAACAATGTGTGTGTAAATGTTTGTTCGTGTTGGGGTCATGATGTTTGTCATTTGAAAAAGGTCAACAATGTGTGTGTAAATGTTTGTTTGTGTTGGGGTCATGATGTTTGTCATTTGAAAAAGGTCAACAATGTGTGTGTAAATGTTTGTTTGTGTTGGGGTCATGATGTTTGTCATTTGAAAAAGGTCAACAATGTGTGTGTAAATGTTTGTTTGTGTTGGGGTCATGATGTTTGTCATTTGAAAAAGGTCAACAATGTTTGTGTAATATTTGTCATTTGAAAAAGGTCAACAATGTGTGTGTAACGTCTGTCATTTGAAAAAGGTCAACAATGTTTGTGCAAATGTTTGTTTGTGTTGGGGTCATGATGTTTGTCATTTGAAAAAGGTCAACAATGTTTGTGCAAATGTTTGTTTGTGTTGGGGTCATGATGTTTGTCATTTGAAAAAGGTCAACAATGTTTGTGCAAATGTTTGTTTGTGTTGGGGTCATGATGTTTGTCATTTGAAAAAGGTCAACAATGTTTGTGCAAATGTTTGTTTGTGTTGGGGTCATGATGTTTGTCATTTGAAAAAGGTCAACAATGTGTGTGCAAATGTTTGTTTGTGTTGGGGTCATGATGTTTGTCATTTGAAAAAGGTCAACGATGTTTGTTTAAATGTTTGTTTGTGTTGTGGTCATGATGTTTGTTCATTTTATTGTGAAAGTACACAATCAGTATGAGGACTGAATAGTAAAATATTGTTTGCAAATATTATGAAAGTGGGATAATGCAACATTTGGTAAACATTCATCCATATTTTGTTCATGATGATTGTGTTCTGAAGGCGGGTATCTCAGCACAAACAATGTTTATGACAGCAAATCTTGAGTGCGGATGCAAATAGTCCAAAAAACGTTCTGAGCAAACATTTGCATTTAAACAAATGTCTGAAAAGACGGAGTGAGGCCAGGTTGCAGAGTCCCTGCCCTCCTGGTTCAAACTCCAGCGAGCGTCGGCTGGCCCACACTGGATAGACCTACTGGAGGCAAATACAGCATCACTACACACACTACTGTGTGTGTGTGTGTGTGTGTGTGTCTGTTTGTGTATGTGTGTGTGTGTGCGTGTATGCGTTGGGCTGATCAACACCAACATGGACAGCGGTAAGAAACTTTGATTTTCAAGACAGAACAATGTTTAAGAGATAGGTTTTGTTATCCTCAATTTGTTCTAATATCATAAACAGACTTCCAGCAAGTGGTAAAAAATCTTCTTGGACATTCAGTGTTTTAAATTGTTGTCTGAATGTGATCTAAAATGTTTATACATTCCAACTATTAATGAAAGTACGTCATGGAGTACTAGTCATGAAATACAATATGTCTGACCACACGCAATATTCAAATGTCAAACACTTTGATGTCCTTTTCATGGAGACTAAACGCAGTTTGTTAGCTGATTATTGACAGAAACACAATTTCACACCAAGCCCAACAGTTTCCCCAAAGTGGTGAAGTAAAGGTGTGCCACCAGGAACATGTGTGACATTTGTACCGTGCAAGGGTGAAAGGGTTTTTCTGTCCCATGTAGAATATTCCAAGAGAGTGTACCAGGGCGTTCGAGTCAAGCACACAGTCAAAGACCTGCTGGCGGAGAAGCGATCCCGACAGACCAACGGACCTCGATACAGTGTAAGCGCTACGTTTGCTTTGTCCCTTCTTGTCTGTCCCCGCTTCTTTTTTTACCCCTGACAAAACCTGGTAGCCACAGTTGACAGTCTGCTGGTTGATCCTTCTTCTTCTGTTGACGTTGCAGACTAATGATCTGCGGTCGATCCATTGTTGGGCTGTAATCACCCCGACTTTCTTTGCTTAGGAAAGCTTTTGCAAATCCAATCTCTAAATAGCTGAACATGGTGCAGAGAGGCTGACAAAGGGCTCAGTCCCACCCTGACAAAAGAGCGCTAATAGAATACCCGCTGGGCTTTCCAAAAACCTTGCGTGTGGTGGAAGAGGGCGCCGGCTGGACAGTGAACGAGTGCGGAGGAGGTTGCCTATGCAAAGTTTGATCCCCACACACCTGCCAGCCACTATTGTCCTCCACCATGCCATGGCCACAGACAACCCCTCTATTGTTGCCTCAGAAACGTAGCACAACACCTTGTCTCGCTGGCAGTCAGGCTTGGCTTTTCACCTCACCTTGCACAAGAAAGACACCCATTCATCTTTGACTTAGCCCGAATGGATCAGTCTTTTTAAAGTCCTACCTCTAGACTAAATCACAACTCAAACCACTGAAATTGTCTCAGATCTGTCCTGGTCTGCAGTTAAATATGGATCTCCTTTCTTGACGGGAGGTTCGAGCTGATTCACGTCTAGAGACTTAGGGCCGGATTCAGTAAGACCCAAACACCACGTGTGCCATCTATAAAATAGTGTGTCATATTAGTGGGCGTATGATTTACTAAGACTGCGTGCACAATTTTAAAGTGGTGCATTTTTTAAATGTGTGGACTGTAGGGGGCGTCATCACGGAAAGACTTAAATACTGCACATTCATGTTGTCATACTTGCAGTATTTTGTTGGTTTTCAAACATGCAAGACACATTGCCACTTTTTATGGGCTTTTTAGACCTGGGGGGCATCTACATTGACACCACTTGTCTTTGTTACCACTGAAGGTGCGCTCATTAGTGAGAGGCTGCACTTATTCTGGCTCAAGACGCAAACAAATACGCACTTAAATAAGTGTTTTCATATTAGAAATATTGTATTAATGAGTTAATGTGAGTACTGGCCCAGCGATGAGGTGAGGACTTGACCTTGGGGAACATGCTTTATCAGTAACATGCAGTATCTTGCTCATTGTAGCCATGATGTTAGGAAGGTGGTGGTCGTGTCCCCGGGATGCAGCGAGGACGGACAATGATTTCTTTTCAAACAAAACAAACACAAACAGTTGCGTACAGCAAACAAGACTGCCAGGCTGAGTGCTATAAATACTTTTCTGATTAGTGATCAGGAGCAGCTAGTCAGTAACTCAGAGCGCACGGCAAGGAAGAAAACTAAAGAGAAATAGAAATAGACGATGCACTAATCATATAAGTATAATAAGATCACAACACAACCCAGGCCACGGACAATGACAACACACCCCTTAAAGGGGAACATTATCAGCACACCTATGTAAGCGTCAATATATACCTTGATGTTGCAGAAAAAAGACCATGTATTTTTTTAACCCATTTCCGAACTCTAAATGGGTGAATTTTGGCAAATTAAACGCCTTTCTGTTTATCGGTCTTTTAGCGATGACGTCAGAACGTGACGTCACCGAGGTAACACACCCACCATTTTCATTTTCACATTACAAACACCGGCTCTCAGCTCTGTTATTTTCCGCTTTTTCGACTATTTTTTGGAACCTTGGAGACATCATGCCTGGTGGGTGTGTTGTCAGAGGGTGTAACAACACTAACAGGGAGGGATTCAAGTTGCACCACTGGCCCCAAGATGCCAAAGTGTCTGCCGCCAGACCCCCATTGAATGTGCCAGAGTGTCTCCACATTTGAGCGGCGATGCTAAGACAGACATGGCACAGAGATGTATGGATAACCTGCAGATGCATTTGCAACCATTAAGTCAACCAAATCACAAAGGTGAGTTTTGTGGATGTTGTTGACTTATGTGCTAATCAGACATATTTGGTCACGGCATGACTGCCAGCTAATCGATGCTAACATGCTATTTACGCTAGCTGTATGTACATTTGAAACTAGATACCCACATTTAATGCGAAACAAACACTTACCAATCGACGGATTTAAGTTGCTCCAGTGTCACAAGACGCGAAAGTCCTGATTGTTTGGTCCACACATTTTACCGGCGATGCTAATAAGGCAGCCATGCTATGGGCCACTTCATTAGGTACACCCACGCTATGGCCGAATAGCTTCAATAGCTATTCGCTCAATAGCTTCAATTTCTTCTTCAATTTCATTTTCGCTATCTGCCTCCATACTCCGACCATCTGTTTCAATACATGCGTAATCTGTTGAATCGCTTAAACCGCTGAAATCCGAGTCTGAATCCGAGCTAATGTCGCTATATCTTGCTGTGGTAACCGCCATGTTGTTTGTATTGGCAGCACTGTATGACGACACAGGGAAATGGACAGTGGTTTCCAAGATAGCGAAAATAAGGCACTTTAAAGCTTTATTCAAGCATATTCTGGGACCGGTAAAATTTTGAAAAAAACTTCAAGAAATACAACAAGCCACTGGGAACTGATTTTTATTGTTTTTAACCCTTTTGAAATTGTGATAATGTTCCCCTTTAAGGGCTGGATTGCAGATAGCCATAAAAACAAAGATTAAAGTGGTGGGAGGGTCACCAGACCAAGTGTCCCCAAAGCCAGCGGGGGGGAGCTGGGTGGCCGCTGCAAATCCTGTTTGATCTTTTTCAGTTTCAACGTCTTCCTGGTCCTGTTTTTTTTTTATTCTGTCCCATGGAAAAAAAAATCATCACCAGTACCGCCGATACAGTGATGGAGTCCGCTCGACTCCAGCCTGGGCAATACAGGCTGGTGGTGACGTCATAACAATCTACAAGGTGACACATGACAACAAGCCTGGGCAATACTGGCTGGTGGTGACGTCATAACAATCTACAAGGTGACACATGACAACAAGCCTGGGTAATACTGGCTGGTGGTGACGTCATAACAATCTACAAGGTGACACATGACAACAAGCCTGGGCAATACTGGCTGGTAGTGACGTCATAACAATCTACAAGGTGACACGTGACAACAAGCCTGGGAAATACTGGCTGGTGGTGACGTCATAACAATCTACAAGGTGACTCATGACAACAAGCCTGGGCAATACTGGCTGGTGGTGACGTCATAACAATCTACAAGGTGACACATGACAACAAGCCTGGGCAATACTGGCTGGTGGTGACGTCATAACAATCTACAAGGTGACACATGACAACAAGCCTGGGCAATACTGGCTGGTGGTGACGTCATAACAATCTACAAGGTGACACATGACAACAAGCCTGGGCAATACTGGCTGGTGGTGACGTCATAACAATCTACAAGGTGACACATGACAACAAGCCTGGGCAATACTGGCTGGTGGTGACGTCATAACAATCTACAAGGTGACACATGACAACAAGCCTGGGCAATACTGGCTGGTGGTGACGTCATAACAATCAACAAGGTGACACATGACAACAAGCCTGGGCAATACTGGCTGGTGGTGACGTCATAACAATCTACAAGGTGACACATGACAACAAGCCTGGGCAATACTGGCTGGTGATGACGTCATAACAATCTACAAGGTGACACATGACAACAAGCCTGGGCAATACTGGCTGGTGGTGACGTCATAACAATCTACAAGGTGACTCATGACAACAAGCCTGGGCAATACTGGCTGGTGGTGACGTCATAACAATCTACAAGGTGACTCATGACAACAAGCCTGGGCAATACTGGCTGGTGGTGACGTCATAACAATCTACAAGGTGACTCATGACAACAAGCCTGGGCAATACTGGCTGGTGGTGACGTCATAACAATCTACAAGGTGACACATGACAACAAGCCTGGGCAATACTGGCTGGTGGTGACGTCATAACAATCTACAAGGTGACTCATGACAACAAGCCTGGGCAATACTGGCTGGTGGTGACGTCATAACAATCTACAAGGTGACACATGACAACATCTCTGCGGAAGTATCTTGACAAATATGAAACATTATGTAGCTTGTCACATTTGATCATACTTTGTGGAAGAAGCAGGACAAATGAGAGCCATCTTCCAAAACTCTCCACCCATAAGCGCTGTGACAAGAGTCCATAATTATGGTTTCACATTCATGTGCGCAACATAACAGGTTTTCTCACCAGGAACTTTTATGGCACTACTATGAGTTGGAAACTTCTCCAGGATGTACCCCACTTTCCTTATCCGGGGTGTATCCCCAACTTCCTTGTCCAGGGTGTACTCTTCCCTTCCTTGTCCAGGGTGTACTCTACCCTTCCTTGTCCAGGGTGTACCCCCAACTTCCTTGTCCAGGGTGTACTCTACCCTTCCTTGTCCAGGATGTACCCCACTTTCCTTATCCGGGGTGTATCCCCAACTTCCTTGTCCAGGGTGTACTCTTCCCTTCCTTGTCCAGGGTGTACTCTCCCCTTCCTTGTCCAGGGTGTACCCCCAACTTCCTTGTCCAGGGTGTACTCTTCCCTTCCTTGTCCAGGGTGTACTCTCCCCTTCCTTGTCCAGGGTGTACCCCCAACTTCCTTGTCCAGGGTGTACTCTCCCCTTCCTTGTCCAGGATGTACCCCCAACTTCCTTGTCCAGGGTGTACTCTTCCCTTCCTTGTCCAGGGTGTACTCTACCCTTCCTTGTCCAGGATGTACCCCCAACTTCCTTGTCCAGGGTGTACTCTACCCTTCCTTGTCCAGGATGTACCCCCAACTTCCTTGTCCAGGGTGTACTCTTCCCTTCCTTGTCCAGGGTGTACTCTCCCCTTCCTTGTCCAGGATGTACCCCCAACTTCCTTGTCCAGGGTGTACTCTTCCCTTCCTTGTCCAGGGTGTACTCTTCCCTTCCTTGTCCAGGGTGTACTCTTCCCTTCCTTGTCCAGGGTGTACTTTCCCCTTCCTTGTCCAGGATGTACCCCCAACTTCCTTGTCCAGGGTGTACTCTCCCCTTCCTTGTCCAGGATGTACCCCCAACTTCCTTGTCCAGGGTGTACTCTTCCCTTCCTTGTCCAGGGTATACTCTACCCTTCCTTGTCCAGGGTGTACCCCCAACTTCCTTGTCCAGGGTGTACTCTCCCCTTCCTTTTCCAGGGTGTACTCTTCCCTTCCTTGTCCAGGGTGTACTCTTCCCTTCCTTGTCCAGGGTGTACTTTCCCCTTCCTTGTCCAGGATGTACCCCCAACTTCCTTGTCCAGGGTGTACTCTCCCCTTCCTTGTCCAGGATGTACCCCCAACTTCCTTGTCCAGGGTGTACTCTTCCCTTCCTTGTCCAGGGTATACTCTACCCTTCCTTGTCCAGGGTGTACCCCCAACTTCCTTGTCCAGGGTGTACTCTCCCCTTCCTTTTCCAGGGTCTACTCCGCCTTCCTTGTTCAGGGTCTACCCCACCTTTCTTGTCCAGGTTCTACCCCGCCTTACCCCTGCAATTGAGATAGGCTCCAGCACCCCCGCTACCCCCAAAAGGACAAGTGGTATAAAATGGATGGATGGATGGATGGAGTTGGTGTTACTTTTGTTCCTGTATGTCCTAGTCTGTTTCATGATGACCTCTTGGTTTGACTTCTGGGCATTGTGTGCTCCTTTGAGTCACATGTTGTCCTTTGAGTCACATGTTGTCTTTTGAGTCACATGTTGTCTTTTGAGTCACATGTTGTTCTTTGAGTCACATGTTGTCTTTTGAGTCACATGTTGTCTTTTGAGTCACATGTTGTTTTTTGAGTCACATGTTGTCTTTTGAGTCACATGTTGTCTTTTGAGTCACATGTTGTCCTTTTCGTCACATGTTGTTCTTTGAGTCACATGTTGTTCTTTGAGTCACATGTTGTCCTTTGAGTCACATGTTGTCTTTTGAGTCACATGTTGTCTTTTGAGTCACAAGTTGTCTTTTGAGTCACATGTTGTCGTTTGAGTCACATGTTGTCCTTTGAGTCACATGTTGTCTTTTGAGTCACATGTTTTTTGAGCCAGATTTTGTCTTTTGAGCCAGATGTTGTCCTTTGAGTCACTCGTTGTCTTTTGAGCCAGATGTGCTCCTTTGAGTCACATGTTGTCTTTTGAGCCAGATGTGGTCCTTTGAGTCATATGTTGTCTTTTGAGCCAGATGTGGTCCTTTGAGTCATATGTTGTCTTTTGAGCCAGATGTTGTCCTTTGAGTCACATGTTGTCCTTTGAGTCACATGTTGTCCTTTGAGTCACATGTTGTCTTTTGAGTCACATGTTGTCCTTTGAGTCACATGTTGTCTTTTGAGTCACATGTTGTCCTTTGAGTCACATGTTGTCCTTTGAGTCACATGTTGTCTTTTGAGTCACATGTTGTCTTTTGAGTCACATGTTGTCTTTTGAGTCACATGTTGTCTTTTGAGTCACATGTTGTCCTTTGAGTCACATGTTGTCCTTTGAGTCACATGTTGTCTTTTGAGTCACATGTTGTCTTTTGAGTCACATGTTGTTTTTTGAGCCAGATGTTGTCTTTTGAGCCAGATGTTGTCCTTTGAGTCACATGTTGTCTTTTGAGCCAGATGTGCTCCTTTGAGTCACATGTTGTCTTTTGAGCCAGATGTGCTCCTTTGAGTCATATGTTGTCTTTTGAGCCAGATGTTGTCCTTTGAGTTACATGTTGTCTTTTGAGTCACATGTTGTCTTTTGAGTCACATGTTGTTTTTTGAGCCAGATGTTGTCTTTTGAGCCAGATGTTGTCCTTTGAGTCACATGTTGTCTTTTGAGCCAGATGTGCTCCTTTGAGTCACATGTTGTCTTTTGAGCCAGATGTGCTCCTTTGAGTCATATGTTGTCTTTTGAGCCAGATGTTGTCCTTTGAGTTACATGTTGTCCTTTGAGTCACATGTTGTCCTTTGAGTCACATGTTATCTTTTGAGCCAGATGTCTTCCTTTGAGTCACATGTTGTCCTTTGAGTCACATGTTGTCTTTTGAGCCAGATGTTGTCCTTTAAGTCACATGTTGTCCTTTGAGTCACATGTTGTCTTTTGAGTCACATGTTGTCCTTTGAGTCACATGTTGTCTTTTGAGTCACATGTTGTCTTTTGAGTCACATGTTATCTTTTGAGCCAGATGTCTTCCTTTGAGTCACATGTTGTCCTTTGAGTCACATGTTGTCTTTTGAGCCAGATGTTGTCCTTTAAGTCACATGTTGTCCTTTGAGTCACATGTTGTCTT
This sequence comes from Nerophis ophidion, assembly GCF_033978795.1. Lineage (NCBI taxonomy): Eukaryota > Metazoa > Chordata > Actinopteri > Syngnathiformes > Syngnathidae > Nerophis > Nerophis ophidion. The sequence goes on along the minus strand of NC_084623.1, from coordinate 61,791,317 downwards.
TTGAGTCACATGTTGTCCTTTGAGTCACATGTTGTCTTTTGAGTCACATGTTGTCTTTTGAGCCAGATGTTGTCTTTTGAGCCAGATGTTGTCCTTTGAGTCACATGTTGTCCTTTGAGCCAGATGTGGTCCTTTAAGTCACATGTTGTCTTTTGAGTCACATGTTGTCTTTTGAGCCAGATGTTGTCTTTTGAGCCAGATGTTGTCCTTTGAGTCACATGTTGTCCTTTGAGTCACATGTTGTTTTTTGAGCCAGATGTTGTCTTTTGAGCCAGATGTTGTCCTTCGAGTCACATGTTGTCTTTTGAGCCAGATGTGGTCCTTTGAGTCACATGTTGTCTTTTGAGTCACATGTTGTCTTTTGAGTCACATGTTGTCTTTTGAGCCAGATGTTGTCCTTTGAGTCACATGTTGTCTTTTGAGCCAGATGTTGTCCTTTGGGTCACATGTTGTCTTTTGAGCCAGATGTTGTCCTTTAAGTCACATGTTGTCCTTTGAGCCACATGTTGTCTTTTGAGTCACATGTTGTCTTTTGAGTCACATGTTGTCCTTTGAGTCACATGTTGTCCTTTAAGTCACATGTTGTCCTTTGAGTCACATGTTGTCTTTTGAGTCACATGTTGTCTTTTGAGTCACATGTTGTCTTTTGAGTCACATGTTGTCTTTTGAGTCACATGGTGTCCTTTGAGTCACATGTTGTCTTTTGAGTCACATGTTGTCCTTTGAGTCACATGTTGTCTTTTGAGTCACATGTTGTCTTTTGAGTCACATGTTGTCTTTTGAGCCAGATGTTGTCCTTTGAGTCACATGTTGTCTTTTGAGCCAGATGTTGTCCTTTGGGTCACATGTTGTCTTTTGAGCCAGATGTTGTCTTTTGAGCCAGATGTTGTCCTTTAAGTCACATGTTGTCCTTTGAGCCACATGTTTTCCTTCGAGTGACATGTCGTCTTTTGAGCCAGATGTTGTCCTTTGAGTCACATGTTGTCTTTTGAGCGAGATTTTGTCATTTGAGTCACATGTTGTCTTTTGAGCCAGATGTTGTCTTTTGAGCCAGATGTTGTCCTTTGAGTCACATGTTGTCTTTTGAGCCAGATGTGCTCCGTTGAGTCACATGTTGTCTTTTGAGTCACATGTTGTCCTTTGAGCCAGATGTTGTCCTTTGAGTCACATGTTGTCTTTTGAGCCAGATGTTGTCCTTTGAGTCACATGTTGTCCTTTGAGTCACATGTTGTCTTTTGAGTCACACGTTATCTTTTGAGCCAGATGTCTTCCTTTGAGTCACATGTTGTCCTTTGAGTCACATGTTGTCTTTTGAGCCAGATGTTGTCCTTTAAGTCACATGTTGTCCTTTGAGTCACATGTTGTCTTTTGAGTCACATGTTGTCCTTTGAGTCACATGTTGTCTTTTGAGTCACATGTTGTCCTTTGAGTCACATGTTGTCTTTTGAGTCACATGTTGTCCTTTGAGTCACATGTTGTCTTTTGAGTCACATGTTGTTTTTTGAGCCAGATGTTGTCTTTTGAGCCAGATGTTGTCCTTTGAGTCATATGTTGTCTTTTGAGCCAGATGTTGTCCTTTGAGTCACATGTTGTCTTTTGAGCCAGATGTTGTCCTTTGAGTCACATGTTGTCTTTTGAGCCAGATGTTGTCCTTTGAGTCACATGTTGTCTTTTGAGCCAGATGTGGTCCTTTAAGTCACATGTTGTCTTTTGAGTCACATGTTGTCTTTTGAGCCAGATGTTGTCTTTTGAGCCAGATGTTGTCCTTTGAGTCACATGTTGTCCTTTGAGTCACATGTTGTTTTTTGAGCCAGATGTTGTCTTTTGAGCCAGATGTTGTCCTTCGAGTCACATGTTGTCTTTTGAGCCAGATGTGGTCCTTTGAGTCACATGTTGTCTTTTGAGTCACATGTTGTCTTTTGAGTCACATGTTGTCTTTTGAGCCAGATGTTGTCCTTTGAGTCACATGTTGTCTTTTGAGCCAGATGTTGTCCTTTGGGTCACATGTTGTCTTTTGAGCCAGATGTTGTCTTTTGAGCCAGATGTTGTCCTTTAAGTCACATGTTGTCCTTTGAGCCACATGTTGTCTTTTGAGTCACATGTTGTCTTTTGAGTCACATGTTGTCCTTTGAGTCACATGTTGTCCTTTAAGTCACATGTTGTCCTTTGAGTCACATGTTGTCTTTTGAGTCACATGTTGTCTTTTGAGTCACATGTTGTCTTTTGAGTCACATGTTGTCTTTTGAGTCACATGGTGTCCTTTGAGTCACATGTTGTCTTTTGAGTCACATGTTGTCCTTTGAGTCACATGTTGTCTTTTGAGTCACATGTTGTCTTTTGAGTCACATGTTGTCTTTTGAGCCAGATGTTGTCCTTTGAGTCACATGTTGTCTTTTGAGCCAGATGTTGTCCTTTGGGTCACATGTTGTCTTTTGAGCCAGATGTTGTCTTTTGAGCCAGATGTTGTCCTTTAAGTCACATGTTGTCCTTTGAGCCACATGTTTTCCTTCGAGTGACATGTCGTCTTTTGAGCCAGATGTTGTCCTTTGAGTCACATGTTGTCTTTTGAGCGAGATTTTGTCATTTGAGTCACATGTTGTCTTTTGAGCCAGATGTTGTCTTTTGAGCCAGATGTTGTCCTTTGAGTCACATGTTGTCTTTTGAGCCAGATGTGCTCCGTTGAGTCACATGTTGTCTTTTGAGTCACATGTTGTCCTTTGAGCCAGATGTTGTCCTTTGAGTCACATGTTGTCTTTTGAGCCAGATGTTGTCCTTTGAGTCACATGTTGTCCTTTGAGTCACATGTTGTCTTTTGAGTCACACGTTATCTTTTGAGCCAGATGTCTTCCTTTGAGTCACATGTTGTCCTTTGAGTCACATGTTGTCTTTTGAGCCAGATGTTGTCCTTTAAGTCACATGTTGTCCTTTGAGTCACATGTTGTCTTTTGAGTCACATGTTGTCCTTTGAGTCACATGTTGTCTTTTGAGTCACATGTTGTCCTTTGAGTCACATGTTGTCTTTTGAGTCACATGTTGTCCTTTGAGTCACATGTTGTCTTTTGAGTCACATGTTGTTTTTTGAGCCAGATGTTGTCTTTTGAGCCAGATGTTGTCCTTTGAGTCATATGTTGTCTTTTGAGCCAGATGTTGTCCTTTGAGTCACATGTTGTCTTTTGAGCCAGATGTTGTCCTTTGAGTCACATGTTGTCTTTTGAGCCAGATGTTGTCCTTTGAGTCACATGTTGTCTTTTGAGCCAGATGTTGTCCTTTGAGTCACATGTTGTCTTTTGAGCCAGATGTGCTCCTTTGAGTCATATGTTGTCTTTGAGCCAGATGTTGTCCTTTAAGTCACATGTTGTCTTTTGAGCCAGATGTTGTCTTTTCAGCCAGATGTTGTCCTTTGAGTCACATGTTGTCTTTTGAGCCAGATGTTGTCCTTCGAGTGACATGTTGTCTTTTGAGCCAGATGTTGTCCTTCGAGTGACATGTCGTCTTTTGAGCCAGATGTTGTCCTTTGAGTCACATGTTGTCTTTTGAGCCAGATGTTGTCTTTTGAGCCAGATGTTGTCCTTTGAGTCACATGTTGTCTTTTGAGCCAGATGTTGTCCTTTGAGTCACATGTTGTCTTTTGAGCCAGATGTTGTCCTTCGAGTCACATGTTGTCTTTTGAGCCAGATGTTGTCCTTTGAGTCACATGTTGTCTTTTGAGCCAGATGTTGTCTTTCGAGTCACATGTTGTCTTTTGAGCCAGATGTTGTCATTTGAGTCACATGTTGTCTTTTGAGCCAGATGTTGTCTTTTGAGTTAGATGTTGTCATTTGAGTCACATGTTGTCTTTTGAGCCAGATGTTGTCTTTTGAGCCAGATGTTGTCCTTTAAGCCAGATGTTGTTCTTTGAGTCACATGTTTTCCTTTGAGTGTCATGTTGTCTTTTGAGTCAGATGTGGTCCTTACAGTCACATGTTGTCCTCTTTGACAGATGTTGTCCTTTTAGCCAGACGGTGTCCTTTTAGCCACATGGTGTCTTTTGAGCCAAATGTGGTCCTTTGAGCCACATATTGTCCTCTTTGACGGATGTTTTCCTGTTTGACAGATATTGTCCTGTTTGACAGATATTGTCCATTTTGACAGATGTTGTCCATTTTGACATATGTCGTAGTTACCGACAGATGAGGTCCTTTTTGAAAGATGTCCATTTCGACAGATTTTGTCAATTTCGACAGATGTTGTCCATTTTGACAGATATTGTCCTGTTTGACAGATATTGTCCATTTTGACAAATGTTGTCCTTTTTGACAGATGTTGTCCATTTTGACATATGTCGCAGTTTTCGACAGATGTTGTCCATTTTGACATATGTCGTAGTTTTCGACAGATGTTGTCCATTTTGACAGATGTCCATTTCGACAGATGTTGTCCATTTTGACATATGTCGTAGTTTTTGACAGATGTTGTCCATTTTGACAGATGTCCATTTCGACAGATGTTGTCCATTTCGACAGATATTGTCCTGTTTGACAGATATTGTCCATTTTGACAAATGTTGTCCTTTTTGACAGATGTTGTCCATTTTGACATATGTCGCAGTTTTCGACAGATGTTGTCCATTTTGACCGATGTCCATTTCGACAGATGTTGTCCATTTTGAGAGATGTCCATTTCGACAGCTGTTGTCCATTTTGACATATGTCGTAGTTTTCGACAGATGTTGTCCATTTTGACAGATGTCCATTTCGACAGATGTTGTCCATTTTGACATATGTCGTAGTTTTTGACAGATGTTGTCCATTTTGACAGATGTCCATTTCGACAGATGTTGTCCATTTCGACAGATATTGTCCTGTTTGACAGATATTGTCCATTTTGACAAATGTCCTTTTTGACAGATGTTGTCCATTTTGACATATGTCGCAGTTTTCGACAGATGTTGTCCATTTTGACCGATGTCCATTTCGACAGATGTTGTCCATTTTGACAGATGTCCATTTCGACAGATGTTGTCCATTTTGACAGATGTCCATTTCGACAGATGTTGTCCATTTTGACATATGTCGTAGTTTTCGACAGATGTTGTCCATTTTGACAGATGTCCATTTCGACAGATGTTGTCTTCCTTGCGCATCCACTTTGATATCAGTGTCGCAACAGTATCGGTCCAAACAGCAGCAGTCAATGAAGAGAGGGCCCTTTGGTGGGGTGTCACACCAAATTTCTTCCCCCTACAAAAACCTTCCCCTCGGAAGAAATTTGGCGTGACAGCCCACCAAGTTATATGACTCTTAAGGGTCACAGCTGCAAAATTAGCAGAGCAAAAATAGCTTGAAAGGTTAGCATGCTGCAATGCTAATATTTTTTTCTCACCGTTATATTTCAATGACAATCAGCCAATTATAATGCTTTTAAAACAGGCAGCTGTGTGGGCTGATTTAAGGGCCTTCCACCCTCATTGGGGTCCTTCAAACATTAGAGGGGCTGTCACGGCAAATTTCTTCCGGGGGGAAGGTTTTTGTAGGGGGGAAGGAATTTGGCGTGACACCTCCTTCCCACCATTATGTTCCACTCAAACTCCGTAGTAAGTAGTAAAACCTTAAAGTGACATCTTAAGTGCACAGGAAGCCAGTGCAGGTGAGCCAGTATTGGTCTATATATGTATATATATATATATATATATATATATATATATATATATATATATATATATATATATATATATATATATATATGTATATATACATATAAAGGTATACACAGTGTAGGCGTAATATGATCAAACTTTCTTGTTCTTGTCAAAAATCTAGCAGCCGCATTTTGTACCAACTGTAATCTTTTAATGCTAGACATGGGGAGACCCCAAAATAATAGGTTACAGTAATTGAGACGAGACGTAAAAAACGCATGGATAATGATCTCAGCGTCGTTAGTGGACAAAATAGAGCGAATTTTAGCGATATTACGGAGATGAAAGAAGGCCGTTTTAGTAACACTCTTAATTTTTGACTCAAAGTAGAGAGTTGTTTTAGTAACACTCTTAATGTTTGACTCAAAGGAGAGAGTTGTTGTAGTAACACTCTTAATGTGTGACTCAAAGGAGAGAGTTGTTTTAGTAACACTCTTAATGTGTGACTCAAAGGAGAGAGTTGTTTTAGTAACACTCCTAATGTGTGCCTCAAAGGAGAGAGTTGTTTTAGTAACACTCTTAATGTGTGACTCAAAGGAGAGAGTTGTTTTAGTAACGCTCCTAATGTGTGACTCAAAGGAGAGAGTTGTTTTAGTAACGCTCCTAATGTGTGCCTCAAAGGAGAGAGTTGTTTTAGTAACACTCTTAATGTGTGACTCAAAGGAGAGGGTTGTTTTAGTAACGCTCCTAATGTGTGCCTCAAAGGAGAGAGTTGTTTTAGTAACACTCTTAATGTGTGACTCAAAGGAGAGAGTTGTTTTAATAACACTCTTCATGTGTGACTCAAAGGAGAGAGTTGTTTTAGTAACACTCTTAATGTGTGACTCAAAGGAGAGAGTTGTTTTAGTAACACTCTTAATGTGTGACTCAAAGGAGAGAGTTGTTTTAGTAACACTCTTAATGTGTGCCTCAAAGGAGAGAGTTGTTTTAGTAACACTCTTAATGTGTGACTCAAAGGAGAGAGTTGTTTTAGTAACACTCTTAATGTGTGACTCAAAGGAGAGAGTTGTTTTAGTAACACTCTCAATGTGTGACTCAAAGGAGAGAGTTGTTTTAGTAACACTCTTAATGTGTGACTCAAAGGAGAGAGTTGTTTTAGTAACACTCTTAATGTGTGACTCAAAGGAGAGAGTTGTTTTAGTAACACTCTTAATGTGTGACTCAAAGGAGAGAGTTGTTTTAGTAACACTCCTAATGTGTGACTCAAAGGAGAGAGTTGTTTTAGTAACACTCTTAATGTGTGACTCAAAGGAGAGAGTTGTTTTAGTAACACTCTTAATGTGTGACTCAAAGGAGAGAGTTGTTTTAGTAACACTCCTAATGTGTGACTCAAAGGAGAGAGTTGTTTTAGTAACACTCTTAATGTGTGACTCAAAGGAGAGAGTTGTTTTAGTAACGCTCCTAATGTGTGACTCAAAGGAGAGAGTTGTTTTAGTAACGCTCCTAATGTGTGCCTCAAAGGAGAGAGTTGTTTTAGTAACACTCTTAATGTGTGACTCAAAGGAGAGGGTTGTTTTAGTAACGCTCCTAATGTGTGCCTCAAAGGAGAGAGTTGTTTTAGTAACACTCTTAATGTGTGACGCAAAGGAGAGAGTTGTTTTAGTAACACTCTTAATGTGTGACTCAAAGGAGAGGGTTGTTTTAGTAACGCTCCTAATGTGTGCCTCAAAGGAGAGAGTTGTTTTAGTAACACTCTTAATGTGTGACTCAAAGGAAAGAGTTGTTTTAGTAACACTCTTAATGTGTGACTCAAAGGAGAGAGTTGTTTTAGTAACACTCTTAATGTGTGGCTCAAAGGAGAGAGTTGTTTTAGTAACACTCTTAATGTGTGCCTCAAAGGAGAGAGTTGTTTTAGTAACACTCTTAATGTGTGACTCAAAGGAGAGAGTTGTTTTAGTAACACTCTTAATGTGTGACTCAAAGGAGAGAGTTGTTTTAGTAACACTCTTAATGTGTGACTCAAAGGAGAGAGTTGTTTTAATAACACTCCTAATGTGTGCCTCAAAGGAGAGAGTTGTTTTAGTAACACTCTTAATGTGTGACTCAAAGGAGAGAGTTGTTTTAGTAACGCTCCTAATGTGTGACTCAAAGGAGAGAGTTGTTTTAGTAACGCTCCTAATGTGTGCCTCAAAGGAGAGAGTTGTTTTAGTAACGCTCCTAATGTGTGCCTCAAAGGAGAGAGTTGTTTTAGTAACACTCTTAATGTGTGACTCAAAGGAGAGAGTTGTTTTAGTAACACTCTTAATGTGTGACTCAAAGGAGAGAGTTGTTTTAATAACACTCCTAATGTGTGCCTCAAAGGAGAGAGTTGTTTTAGTAACACTCTTAATGTGTGACTCAAAGGAGAGAGTTGTTTTAGTAACGCTCCTAATGTGTGACTCAAAGGAGAGAGTTGTTTTAGTAACGCTCCTAATGTGTGCCTCAAAGGAGAGAGTTGTTTTAGTAACACTCTTAATGTGTGACTCAAAGGAGAGAGTTGTTTTAGTAACGCTCCTAATGTGTGCCTCAAAGGAGAGAGTTGTTTTAGTAACACTCTTAATGTGTGACTCAAAGGAGAGAGTTGTTTTAGTAACACTCTTAATGTGTGACTCAAAGGAGAGAGTTGTTTTAGTAACACTCTTAATGTGTGACTCAAAGGAGAGGGTTGTTTTAGTAACGCTCCTAATGTGTGCCTCAAAGGAGAGAGTTGTTTTAGTAACACTCTTAATGTGTGACTCAAAGGAGAGGGTTGTTTTAGTAACGCTCCTAATGTGTGCCTCAAAGGAGAGAGTTGTTTTAGTAACACTCTCAATGTGTGCCTCAAAGGAGAGAGTTGTTTTAGTAACACTCTTAATGTGTGACTCAAAGGAGAGAGTTGTTTTAGTAACGCTCCTAATGTGTGACTCAAAGGAGAGAGTTGTTTTAGTAACACTCTTAATGTGTGACTCAAAGGAGAGAGTTGTTTTAGTAACACTCTTAATGTGTGACTCAAAGGAGAGAGTCGGGTGTAAGATAATACTCAGATTCTTTACCGAGTCGCCTTGTTTAATTGTTTGGTTGTCAAATGTTAGAGTTGTATTATTAAATAGAGGTCGGTGTCTAGCAGGACCGATAATCATCATCTCTGTTTTTTTGGCGTTAAGTTGCAAAAAGTTAGCGGACATCCATTGTTTAATTTCATGAAGACACGCCTCCAGCTGACTACAATCCGGCGTGTTGGTCAGCTTTAGGGGCATGTAGAGTTGGGTGTCATCAGCATAGCAGTGAAAGCTAACACCGTATGATGTCATCAGCATAACAGTGAAAGCTAACACCGTATGATGTCATCAGCATAACAGTGAAAGCTAACACCGTATGATGTCATCAGCATAACAGTGAAAGCTAACACCGTATGATGTCATCAGCATAACAGTGAAAGCTAACACCGTATGATGTCATCAGCATAACAGTGAAAGCTAACATGTATGATGTCATCATCATAGCCGTGAAAGCTAACATGTATGATGTCATCAGCATAGCAGTGAAAGCTAACATGTATGATGTCATCAGCATAGCAGTGAAAGCTAACACCGTATGATGTCATCATCATAGCCGTGAAAGCTAACATGTATGATGTCATCATCATAGCAGTGAAAGCTAACATGTATGATGTCATCAGCATAGCAGTGAAAGCTAACATGTATGATGTCATCAGCATAGCAGTGAAAGCTAACATGTATGATGTCATCAGCATAGCAGTGAAAGCTAACATGTATGATGTCATCAGCATAGCAGTGAAAGCTAACATATATGATGTCATCAGCATAGCAGTGAAAGCTAACATGTATGATGTCATCAGCATAGCAGTGAAAGCTAACATGTATGATGTCATCAGCATAGCAGTGAAAGCTAACATGTATGATGTCATCAGCATAGCAGTGAAAGCTAACATGTATGATGTCATCAGCATAGCAGTGAAAGCTAACATGTATGATGTCATCAGCATAGCAGTGAAAGCTAACATGTATGATGTCATCATCATAGCCGTGAAAGCTAACATGTATGATGTCATCAGCATAGCAGTGAAAGCTAACACCGTATGATGTCATCAGCATAGCAGTGAAAGCTAACATGTATGATGTCATCAGCATAGCAGTGAAAGCTAACATGTATGATGTCATCAGCATAGCAGTGAAAGCTAACACCGTATGATGTCATCAGCATAGCAGTGAAAGCTAACATGTATGATGTCATCAGCATAGCAGTGAAAGCTAACATGTATGATGTCATCAGCATAGCAGTGAAAGCTAACACCGTATGATGTCATCAGCATAGCAGTGAAAGCTAACATGTATGATGTCATCATCATAGCCGTGAAAGCTAACATGTATGATGTCATGTAGATGCTGAAGAGTGCAGGGCCAAGGACTGAAACCTGGGGAACTCCACACGTTACCCTAACATAGTCCGAGGTCACATTGTTATGGGAGACACACTGCATCCTGTCATGAGTCCTGACATAGTCCGAGGTCACATTGTTATGGGAGACACACTGCATCCTGTCATGAGTCCTAACATAGTCCGAGGTCACATTGTTATGGGAGACACACTGCATCCTGTCATGAGTCCTAACATAGTCCGAGGTCACATTGTTATGGGAGACACACTGCATCCTGTCATGAGTCCTAACATAGTCCGAGGTCACATTGTTATGGGAGACACACTGCATCCTGTCACGAGTCCTAACATAGTCCGAGGTCACATTGTTATGGGAGACACACTGCATCCTGTCACGAGTCCTAACATAGTCCGAGGTCACATTGTTAAGGGAGACACACTGCATCCTGTCATGAGTCCTGACATAGTCCGAGGTCACATTGTTATGGGAGACACACTGCATCCTGTCATGAGTCCTAACATAGTCCGAGGTCACATTGTTATGGGAGACACACTGCATCCTGTCATGAGTCCTAACATAGTCCGAGGTCACATTGTTATGGGAGACACACTGCATCCTGTCATGAGTCCTAACATAGTCCGAGGTCACATTGTTATGGGAGACACACTGCATCCTGTCATGAGTCCTAACATAGTCCGAGGTCACATTGTTATGGGAGACACACTGCATCCTGTCATGAGTCCTAACATAGTCCGAGGTCACATTGTTATGGGAGACACACTGCATCCTGTCATGAGTCCTAACATAGTCCGAGGTCACATTGTTATGGGAGACACACTGCATCCTGTCATGAGTCCTAACATAGTCCGAGGTCACATTGTTATGGGAGACACACTGCATCCTGTCATGAGTCCTAACATAGTCCGAGGTCACATTGTTATGGGAGACACACTGCATCCTGTCATGAGTCCTAACATAGTCCGAGGTCACATTGTTATGGGAGACACACTGCATCCTGTCACGAGTCCTAACATAGTCCGAGGTCACATTGTTATGGGAGACACACTGCATCCTGTCATGAGTCCTAACATAGTCCGAGGTCACATTGTTATGGGAGACACACTGCATCCTGTCATGAGTCCTAACATAGTCCGAGGTCACATTGTTATGGGAGACACACTGCATCCTGTCATGAGTCCTAACATAGTCCGAGGTCACATTGTTATGGGAGACACACTGCATCCTGTCACGAGTCCTAACATAGTCCGAGGTCACATTGTTATGGGAGACACACTGCATCCTGTCATGAGTCCTAACATAGTCCGAGGTCACATTGTTATGGGAGACACACTGCATCCTGTCATGAGTCCTAACATAGTCCGAGGTCACATTGTTATGGGAGACATGAGTCCTTCATGAAGCAAAAGAGGAAGTCGTCTTCATGGCAAATCTCATTCAAATTCTGCCCTCAAAATTTGCTTGGCGTTGTCGTCATGAGCTGCTTGTCCACTTTTTGTGTTTGCTCTCTCATTCTGACACTTTGTGTACATCTTTGTATTATACAACTTTGTGTACATCTTTGTATTATACAACTTTGTGTACATCTTTGTATTATACAACTTTGTGTACATCTTTGTATTATACAACTTTGTGTACATCTTCGTGTAATACAACTTTGTGTACATCTTTGTGTAATACAACTCTGTGTACATCTTTGTATTATACAACTTTGTGTACATCTTCGTGTAATACAACTTTGTGTACATCTTTGTATTATACAACTTTGTGTACATCTTTGTATTATACAACTTTGTGTACATCTTTGTATTATACAACTTTGTGTACATCTTTGTATTATACAACTTTGTGTACATCTTCGTGTAATACAACTTTGTGTACATCTTTGTGTAATACAACTCTGTGTACATCTTTGTATTATACAACTTTGTGTACATCTTCGTGTAATACAACTTTGTGTACATCTTTGTATTATACAACTTTGTGTACATCTTTGTATTATACAACTTTGTGTACATCTTTGTATTATACAACTTTGTGTACATCTTCGTGTAATACAACTTTGTGTACATCTTTGTGTAATACAACTCTGTGTACATCTTTGTATTATACAACTTTGTGTACATCTTCGTGTAATACAACTTTGTGTACATCTTTGTATTATACAACTTTGTGTACATCTTTGTATTATACAACTTTGTGTACATCTTTGTGTAATACAACTTTGTGTACATCTTTGTGTAATACAACTTTGTGTACATCTTTGTGTAATACAACTTTCTGTACATCTTTGTGTAATACAACTTCGTGTACATCTTTGTGTAATACAACTTTCTGTACATCTTTGTGTAATACAACTTTGTGTACATCTTTGTGTGATACAACTTTGTGTACATCTTTGTGTAATACAACTTTCTGTACATCTTTGTGTAATACAACTTTCTGTACATCTTTGTGTAATACAACTTTGTGTACATCTTTGTGTAATACAACTTTGTGTACATCTTTGTGTTATACAACTTTGTGTACATCTTTGTGTAATACAACTTTGTGTACATCTTTGTGTAATACAACTTTGTGTACATCTTTGTGTGATACAACTTTGTGTACATCTTTGTGTAATACAACTTTCTGTACATCTTTGTGTGATACAACTTTGTGTACATCTTTGTGTTATACAACTTTGTGTACATCTTTGTGTAATACAACTTTGTGTACATCTTTGTGTAATACAACGTTGTGTACATCTTTGTGTAATACAACTTTGTGTACATCTTTGTGTGATACAACTTTGTGTACATCTTTGTGTTATACAACTTTGTGTACATCTTTGTGTAATACAACTTTGTGTACATCTTTGTGTAATACAACTTTGTGTACATCTTTGTGTAATACAACTTTGTGTACATCTTTGTGTAATACAACTTTGTGTACATCTTTGTGTAATACAACTTTCTGTACATCTTTGTGTAATACAACTTTGTGTACATCTTTGTATTACACAACTTTGTGTACATCTTTGTGTGATACAACTTTGTGTACATCTTTGTGTAATACAACTTTGTGTACATCTTTGTGTAATACAACTTTGTGTACATCTTTGTGTAATACAACTTTGTGTACATCTTTGTGTAATACAACATCTTTACCAATCATCAAACATGTGATGTATGATTGAAGAAAAACATGCTATTTTCCTTTTATAACTGAATGAAAAGATGTATATTGTAATTAAACGTGTTATAATAATTGTATAGTATAATGAAATATGGCTGTTATAGTAATTGTATAATTGAATTAAAATGTGTGATATAAATGATGTAATTTATTAAAACATCTTATATTATTTTTCAAATGGAATAAAAATGTGTCCTATTAATTGTCGAATTAAAAAAGGCATGCATGTTATGTTTATTGTGTACTCTAATAAATGATGTCAATGTATTTATGTCCCTTGATAAAAACCTGCATGTAGAATTAAAAGGTTTATTAGTTGCATGGTCTAATAAAAAAGGTTATATTGGAATAAACTAGTGTAAAAACTGAAAAGAGGCCTGTTTGATCAAGTGTTAAAGTTGTATAAAAAGCCTGTTGATTTAAGTCTGTAAAAACATTAGAATGTTTTCT
>NC_084623.1:61722638-61772638 GCF_033978795.1 Nerophis ophidion | reverse complement strand
CATGCTCCATGTCATACTGTGGATGTTCTTAACATGTTCCATGTCATACTGTTGATGTTCTTAACATGTTCCATGTCATACTGTAGATGTTCTTAACATGTTCCATGTCATACTGTAGATGTTCTTAACATGTTCCATGTCATACTGTAGATGTTCTAAACATGTTCCATGTCATACTGTAGATGTTCTTAACATGTTCCATGTCATACTGTAGATGTTCTAAACATGTTCCATGTCATAGTGTAGATGTTCTAAACATGTTCCATGTCATACTGTAGATGTTCTAAACATGTTCCACGTCATACTGTAGATGTTCTAAACATGTTCCATGTCATACTGTAGATGTTCTAAACATGTTCCATGTCATACTGTAGATGTTCTTAACATGTTCCATGTCATACTGTAGATGTTCTTAACATGTTCCATGTCATACTGTAGATGTTCTAAACATGTTCCATGTCATACTGTAGATGTTCTAAACATGTTCCATGTCATACTGTAGATGTTCTTAACATGTTCCATGTCATACTGTAGATGTTCTTAACATGTTCCATGTCATACTGTAGATGTTCTAAACATGTTCCATGTCATACTGTAGATGTTCTTAACATGTTCCATGTCATACTGTAGATGTTCTAAACATGTTCCATGTCATACTGTAGATGTTCTAAACATGTTCCATGTCATACTGTAGATGTTCTAAACATGTTCCATGTCATACTGTAGATGTTCTTAACATGTTCCATGTCATACTGTAGATGTTCTAAACATGTTCCATGTCATACTGTAGATGTTCTAAACATGTTCCATGTCATACTGTAGATGTTCTAAACATGTTCCATGTCATACTGTAGATGTTCTTAACATGTTCCATGTCATACTGTAGATGTTCTAAACATGTTCCATGTCATACTGTAGATGTTCTAAACATGTTCCATGTCATACTGTAGATGTTCTAAACATGTTCCATGTCATACTGTAGATGTTCTAAACATGTTCCATGTCATACTGTAGATGTTCTAAACATGTTCCATGTCATACTGTAGATGTTCTTAACATGCTCCATGTCATACTGTAGATGTTCTAAACATGTTCCATGTCATACTGTAGATGTTCTAAACATGTTCCATGTCATACTGTAGATGTTCTAAACATGTTCCATGTCATACTGTAGATGTTCTAAACATGTTCCATGTCATACTGTAGATGTTCTAAACATGTTCCATGTCATACTGTAGATGTTCTTAACATGTTCCATGTCATACTGTAGATGTTCTAAACATGTTCCATGTCATACTGTAGATGTTCTAAACATGTTCCATGTCATACTGTAGATGTTCTAAACATGTTCCATGTCATACTGTAGATGTTCTAAACATGTTCCATGTCATACTGTAGATGTTCTAAACATGTTCCATGTCATACTGTAGATGTTCTAAACATGTTCCATGTCATACTGTAGATGTTCTAAACATGTTCCATGTCATACTGTAGATGTTCTAAACATGTTCCATGTCATACTGTAGATGTTCTTAACATGTTCCATGTCATACTGTAGATGTTCTAAACATGTTCCATGTCATACTGTAGATGTTCTAAACATGTTCCATGTCATACTGTAGATGTTCTAAACATGTTCCATGTCATACTGTAGATGTTCTTAACATGTTCCATGTCATACTGTAGATGTTCTAAACATGTTCCATGTCATACTGTAGATGTTCTAAACATGTTCCATGTCATACTGTAGATGTTCTAAACATGCTCCATGTTTCCCAAACCAATAAATCCTTGTCAGAACATCAATCACACCTGCTAAACATTCTCATTGACCATCTTTACTCTTTGCTGCTTAGGACACACACACATCACAAATATGCATTTAAATGATATTCTACCAGCACTACATCACTAGTCACTACCATCACTAGTCACTACCATCACTAGTCACTACCATCACTACCATCACTAGTCACTACCATCACTAGTCACTACCATCACTACCATCACTAGTCACTACCAGCACTAGTCACTACCAGCACTACCATCACTAGTCACTACCATCACTAGTCACTACCATCACTAGTCACTACCATCACTACCATCACTAGTCACTACCATCACTAGTCACTACCATCACTACCATCACTAGTCACTACCAGCACTACCATCACTAGTCACTACCATCACTAGTCACTACCAGCACTACCATCACTAGTCACTACCATCACTAGTCACTACCATCACTAGTCACTACCATCACTACCATCACTAGTCACTACCAGCACTACCATCACTAGTCACTACCATCACTAGTCACTACCATCACTAGTCACTACCATCACTACCATCACTAGTCAGTACCATCACTACCATCACTAGTCACTACCAGCACTACCATCACTAGTCACTACCATCACTAGTCACTACCATCACTAGTCACTACCATCACTACCATCACTAGTCACTACCATCACTAGTCACTACCATCACTACCATCACTAGTCACTACCATCACTAGTCACTACCATCACTACCATCACTAGTCACTACCATCACTACCATCACTAGTCACTACCATCACTAGTCACTACCATCACTACCATCACTAGTCACTACCATCACTAGTCACTACCATCACTAGTCACTACCAGCACTATATCACTAGTCACTACCATCACTAGTCACTACCATCACTAGTCACTACCATCACTACCATCACTAGTCACTACCATCACTAGTCACTACCATCACTACCATCACTAGTCACTACCAGCACTAGTCACTACCAGCACTACCATCACTAGTCACTACCATCACTAGTCACTACCAGCACTACCATCACTAGTCACTACCATCACTAGTCACTACCATCACTAGTCACTACCATCACTACCATCACTAGTCACTACCAGCACTACCATCACTAGTCACTACCATCACTAGTCACTACCATCACTAGTCACTACCATCACTACCATCACTAGTCACTACCATCACTAGTCACTACCATCACTACCATCACTAGTCAGTACCATCACTACCATCACTAGTCACTACCAGCACTACCATCACTAGTCACTACCATCACTAGTCACTACCATCACTAGTCACTACCATCACTACCATCACTAGTCACTACCATCACTAGTCACTACCATCACTAGTCACTACCATCACTACCATCACTAGTCACTACCATCACTACCATCACTAGTCACTACCATCACTAGTCACTACCATCACTACCATCACTAGTCACTACCATCACTAGTCACTACCATCACTAGTCACTACCAGCACTATATCACTAGTCACTACCATCACTAGTCACTACCATCACTAGTCACTACCATCACTACCATCACTAGTCAGTACCATCACTACATCACTAGTCACTACCATCACTAGTCACTACTATCACTACCATCACACATATCTTCTTATCACTAGTCACTACCATCACTACCATCACTAGTCACTACCATCACTACCATCACTAGTCACTACCATCACTTCCATCACACATATCTTCTTATCACTAGTCACTACCATCACTACCATCACGAGTCACTACCATCACTACCATCACTAGTCACTACCATCACACATATCTTCTTATCACTAGTCACTACCATCACTACCATCACTAGTCACTACCATCACTACCATCACTAGTCACTACCATCACTAGTCATTACCATCACTACCATCACTAGTCAGTACCATCACTACATCATTATTTACTACCATCACTAGTCATTTCCATCACACATATCTTCTTATCACTAGTCACTACCATCACTACCATCACTAGTCACTACCATCACTACCATCACTAGTCAGTACCATCACACATATCTTCTTATCACTAGTCACTACCATCACTACCATCACTAGTCACTACCATCACTAGTCACTACATCACTAGTCACTACCATCACACATATCTTCTTATCGCTAGTCACTACCATCACTAGTCACTACCATCACACATATCTTCTTATCACTAGTCACTACATCACTAGTCACTACCATCACACATATTTTCTTATCACTAGTCACTACATCACTAGTCACTACCATCACACATATCTTCTTATCACTAGTCACTACATCACTAGTCACTACCATCACACATATCTTCTTATCACTAGTCACTACATCAATAGTCACTACCATCACACATATCTTCTTATCACTAGTCACTACATCACTAGTCACTACCATCACACATATTTTCTTATCACTAGTCACTACATCACTAGTCACTACCATCACACATATCTTCTTATCACTAGTCACTACATCACTAGTCACTACCATCACACATATCTTCTTATCACTAGTCACTACATCAATAGTCACTACCATCACACATATCTTCTTATCACTAGTCACTACATCACTAGTCACTACCATCACACATATCTTCTTATCACTAGTAACTACATCACTAGTCACTACCATCACTAGTCACTACATCACTAGTCACTACCATCACACACATCTTCTCATCACTAGTCACTACATCACTAGTCACTACCATCACACACATCTTCTCATCACTAGTCACTACCATCACACACATCTTCTTATCACTAGTCACTACCATCACTAGTCACTACCATCATACATATCTTCTTATCACTAGTCACTACATCAATAGTCACTTTTTTATCTTTAATGATGATGATGATGATGATGATTTGTGGGCCAGCAGAGAGGGTAGCTGGGCCTGACGTCACACTGACCTGGACGTCACACTGACTTGGACGTCACACTGACTTGGACGTCACACTGACCTGGACGTCACACTGACTTGGACGTCACACTGACCTGGACGTCACACTGACTTGGACGTCACACTGACTTGGACGTCACACTGACCTGGACGTCACACTGACTTGGACGTCACACTGACCTGGACGTCACACTGACTTGGACGTCACACTGACTTGAACGTCACACTGACTTGGACGTCACACTGACTTGGACGTCACACTGACCTGGACGTCACACTGACTTGGACGTCACACTGACCTGGACGTCACACTGACTTGGACGTCACACTGACTTGGACGTCACACTGACTTGAACGTCACACTGACTTGGACGTCACACTGACTTGGACGTCACACTGACTTGAACGTCACACTGACTTGGACGTCACACTGACTTGAACGTCACACTGACTTGGACGTCACACTGACTTGGACGTCACACTGACTTGAACGTCACACTGACTTGAACGTCACACTGACTTGGACGTCACACTGACTTGGACGTCACACTGACTTGAACGTCACACTGACTTGGACGTCACACTGACTTGGACGTCACACTGACCTGGACGTCACACTGACTTGGACGTCACACTGACTTGAACGTCACACTGACCTGGACGTCACACTGACTTGGACGTCACACTGACCTGGACGTCACACTGACTTGGACGTCACACTGACTTGAACGTCACACTGACTTGGACGTCACACTGACTTGGACGTCACACTGACCTGGACGTCACACTGACTTGGACGTCACACTGACTTGAACGTCACACTGACCTGGACGTCACACTGACTTGGACGTCACACTGACCTGGACGTCACACTGACTTGGACGTCACACTGACTTGGACGTCACACTGACTTGGACGTCACACTGACTTGGATGTCACACTGACTTGGACGTCACACTGACTTGAACGTCACACTGACCTGGACGTCACACTGACTTGGACGTCACACTGACTTGGATGTCACACTGACTTGGACGTCACACTGACTTGAACGTCACACTGACTTGGACGTCACACTGACCTGGACGTCACACTGACTTGGACGTCACACTGACTTGGACGTCACACTGACTTGGATGTCACACTGACTTGGACGTCACACTGACTTGGACGTCACACTGACTTGAACGTCACACTGACTTGGACGTCACACTGACCTGGACGTCACACTGACTTGGACGTCACACTGACTTGGACGTCACACTGACCTGGACGTCACACTGACTTGGACGTCACACTGACCTGGACGTCACACTGACTTGGACGTCACACTGACTTGGACGTCACACTGACCTGGACGTCACACTGACTTGGACGTCACACTGACCTGGACGTCACACTGACTTGGACGTCACACTGACTTGGACGTCACACTGACTTGGACGTCACACTGACTTGGACGTCACACTGACTTGGACGTCACACTGACCTGGACGTCACACTGACTTGGACGTCACACTGACTTGGACGTCACACTGACTTGGACGTCACACTGACTTGGACGTCACACTGACCTGGACGTCACACTGACTTGGACGTCACACTGACTTGGACGTCACACTGACCTGGACGTCACACTGACTTGGACGTCACACTGACTTGAACGTCACACTGACTTGGACGTCACACTGACTTGGACGTCACACTGACTTGGACGTCACACTGACTTGGACGTCACACTGACCTGGACGTCACACTGACTTGGACGTCACACTGACTTGGACGTCACACTGACCTGGACGTCACACTGACTTGGACGTCACACTGACCTGGACGTCACACTGACTTGGACGTCACACTGACTTGGACGTCACACTGACTTGGACGTCACACTGACCTGGACGTCACACTGACTTGGACGTCACACTGACTTGGACGTCACACTGACCTGGACGTCACACTGACTTGGACGTCACACTGACTTGAACGTCACACTGACTTGGACGTCACACTGACTTGGACGTCACACTGACTTGGACGTCACACTGACTTGGACGTCACACTGACCTGGACGTCACACTGACTTGGACGTCACACTGACTTGGACGTCACACTGACTTGAACGTCACACTGACTTGGACGTCACACTGACTTGGACGTCACACTGACTTGGACGTCACACTGACTTGAACGTCACACTGACTTGGACGTCACACTGACTTGAACGTCACACTGACTTGGACGTCACACTGACTTGGACGTCACACTGACCTGGACGTCACACTGACTTGGACGTCACACTGACTTGAACGTCACACTGACCTGGACGTCACACTGACTTGGACGTCACACTGACTTGGATGTCACACTGACTTGGACGTCACACTGACTTGAACGTCACACTGACTTGGACGTCACACTGACCTGGACGTCACACTGACTTGGACGTCACACTGACTTGGACGTCACACTGACTTGGACGTCACACTGACTTGGATGTCACACTGACTTGGACGTCACACTGACTTGAACGTCACACTGACCTGGACGTCACACTGACTTGGACGTCACACTGACCTGGACGTCACACTGACTTGGACGTCACACTGACTTGAACGTCACACTGACTTGGACGTCACACTGACTTGGACGTCACACTGACCTGGACGTCACACTGACTTGGACGTCACACTGACTTGAACGTCACACTGACCTGGACGTCACACTGACTTGGACGTCACACTGACCTGGACGTCACACTGACTTGGACGTCACACTGACTTGGACGTCACACTGACTTGGACGTCACACTGACTTGAACGTCACACTGACTTGAACGTCACACTGACTTGGACGTCACACTGACTTGGACGTCACACTGACCTGGACGTCACACTGACTTGGACGTCACACTGACTTGAACGTCACACTGACCTGGACGTCACACTGACTTGGACGTCACACTGACCTGGACGTCACACTGACTTGGACGTCACACTGACTTGGACGTCACACTGACTTGGACGTCACACTGACTTGGACGTCACACTGACCTGGACGTCACACTGACTTGGACGTCACACTGACTTGGACGTCACACTGACTTGGACGTCACACTGACTTGGACGTCACACTGACTTGGACGTCACACTGACTTGGACGTCACACTGACCTGGACGTCACACTGACTTGGACGTCACACTGACTTGGACGTCACACTGACCTGGACGTCACACTGACTTGGACGTCACACTGACTTGAACGTCACACTGACTTGGACGTCACACTGACTTGGACGTCACACTGACTTGGACGTCACACTGACTTGGACGTCACACTGACCTGGACGTCACACTGACTTGGACGTCACACTGACTTGGACGTCACACTGACCTGGACGTCACACTGACTTGGACGTCACACTGACCTGGACGTCACACTGACTTGAACGTCACACTGACTTGGACGTCACACTGACTTGGACGTCACACTGACTTGGACGTCACACTGACTTGAACGTCACACTGACTTGGATGTCACACTGACTTGGACGTCACACTGACCTGGACGTCACACTGACTTGGACGTCACACTGACTTGGACGTCACACTGACTTGGACGTCACACTGACTTGGACGTCACACTGACTTGAACGTCACACTGACTTGGACGTCACACTGACCTGGACGTCACACTGACTTGGACGTCACACTGACCTGGACGTCACACTGACTTGGATGTCACACTGACTTGGACGTCACACTGACTTGGACGTCACACTGACTTGAACGTCACACTGACTTGGACGTCACACTGACTTGAACGTCACACTGACTTGGACGTCACACTGACTTGGACGTCACACTGACCTGGACGTCACACTGACTTGGACGTCACACTGACTTGAACGTCACACTGACCTGGACGTCACACTGACTTGGACGTCACACTGACTTGGATGTCACACTGACTTGGACGTCACACTGACTTGAACGTCACACTGACTTGGACGTCACACTGACCTGGACGTCACACTGACTTGGACGTCACACTGACTTGGACGTCACACTGACTTGGATGTCACACTGACTTGGACGTCACACTGACTTGGACGTCACACTGACTTGAACGTCACACTGACTTGGACGTCACACTGACTTGAACGTCACACTGACTTGGACGTCACACTGACTTGGACGTCACACTGACTTGGACGTCACACTGACTTGGACGTCACACTGACCTGGACGTCACACTGACCTGGACGTCACACTGACTTGGACGTCACACTGACTTGAACGTCACACTGACTTGGACGTCACACTGACTTGGACGTCACACTGACTTGAACGTCACACTGACTTGGACGTCACACTGACTTGAACGTCACACTGACTTGGACGTCACACTGACTTGGACGTCACACTGACTTGGACGTCACACTGACTTGAACGTCACACTGACTTGGATGTCACACTGACTTGGACGTCACACTGACCTGGACGTCACACTGACTTGGACGTCACACTGACTTGGACGTCACACTGACTTGAACGTCACACTGACTTGGACGTCACACTGACTTGAACGTCACACTGACTTGGACGTCACACTGACTTGGACGTCACACTGACTTGGACGTCACACTGACTTGAACGTCACACTGACTTGGACGTCACACTGACTTGAACGTTACACTGACTTGGACGTCACACTGACTTGGACGTCACACTGACTTGGACGTCACACTGACTTGGACGTCACACTGACCTGGACGTCACACTGACTTGGACGTCACACTGACTTGAACGTCACACTGACTTGGACGTCACACTGACTTGGACGTCACACTGACCTGGACGTCACACTGACTTGGACGTCACACTGACCTGGACGTCACACTGACTTGGACGTCACACTGACTTGGACGTCACACTGACTTGAACGTCACACTGACTTGGACGTCACACTGACTTGGACGTCACACTGACTTGAACGTCACACTGACTTGGACGTCACACTGACTTGGACGTCACACTGACTTGGACGTCACACTGACTTGGACGTCACACTGACCTGGACGTCACAATGACCTGGACGTCACACTGACTTGGACGTCACACTGACTTGAACGTCACACTGACTTGGACGTCACACTGACTTGGACGTCACACTGACCTGGACGTTACACTGACTTGGACGTCACACTGACTTGGACGTCACACTGACTTGGACGTCACACTGACTTGGACGTCACACTGACTTGAACGTCACACTGACTTGGACGTCACACTGACTTGAACGTCACACTGACTTGGACGTCACACTGACTTGAACGTCACACTGACTTGGACGTCACACTGACTTGGACGTCACACTGACTTGAACGTCACACTGACTTGGACGTCACACTGACTTGGACGTCACACTGACTTGAACGTCACACTGACTTGGACGTCACACTGACTTGGACGTCACACTGACCTGGACGTCACACTGACTTGGACGTCACACTGACTTGAACGTCACACTGACCTGGACGTCACACTGACTTGGACGTCACACTGACCTGGACGTCACACTGACTTGGACGTCACACTGACTTGAACGTCACACTGACCTGGACGTCACACTGACTTGAACGTCACACTGACTTGGACGTCACACTGACTTGGACGTCACACTGACCTGGACGTCACACTGACTTGGACGTCACACTGACTTGAACGTCACACTGACCTGGACGTCACACTGACTTGGACGTCACACTGACCTGGACGTCACACTGACTTGGACGTCACACTGACCTGGACGTCACACTGACTTGGACGTCACACTGACTTGGACGTCACACTGACTTGAACGTCACACTGACTTGGACGTCACACTGACTTGGACGTCACACTGACTTGAACGTCCCACTGACTTGGACGTCACACTGACTTGAAGGTCACACTGACTTGGACGTCACACTGACTTGGACGTCACACTGACTTGAACGTCACACTGACTTGAACGTCACACTGACTTGGACGTCACACTGACTTGGACGTCACACTGACTTGAACGTCACACTGACTTGGACGTCACACTGACTTGGACGTCACACTGACCTGGACGTCACACTGACTTGGACGTCACACTGACTTGAACGTCACACTGACCTGGACGTCACACTGACTTGGACGTCACACTGACTTGGATGTCACACTGACTTGGACGTCACACTGACTTGGACGTCACACTGACCTGGACGTCACACTGACTTGGACGTCACACTGACTTGAACGTCACACTGACCTGGACGTCACACTGACTTGGACGTCACACTGACTTGGATGTCACACTGACTTGGACGTCACACTGACTTGAACGTCACACTGACTTGGACGTCACACTGACTTGGACGTCACACTGACTTGGACGTCACACTGACTTGAACGTCACACTGACTTGGACGTCACACTGACTTGGACGTCACACTGACTTGGATGTCACACTGACTTGGACGTCACACTGACTTGAACGTCACACTGACTTGGACGTCACACTGACTTGAAGGTCACACTGACTTGGACGTCACACTGACTTGGACGTCACACTGACTTGAACGTCACACTGACTTGAACGTCACACTGACTTGGACGTCACACTGACTTGGACGTCACACTGACTTGAACGTCACACTGACTTGGACGTCACACTGACTTGGACGTCACACTGACCTGGACGTCACACTGACTTGGACGTCACACTGACTTGAACGTCACACTGACCTGGACGTCACACTGACTTGGACGTCACACTGACTTGGATGTCACACTGACTTGGACGTCACACTGACTTGGACGTCACACTGACCTGGACGTCACACTGACTTGGACGTCACACTGACTTGAACGTCACACTGACCTGGACGTCACACTGACTTGGACGTCACACTGACTTGGATGTCACACTGACTTGGACGTCACACTGACTTGAACGTCACACTGACTTGGACGTCACACTGACTTGGACGTCACACTGACTTGGACATCACACTGACTTGAACGTCACACTGACTTGGACGTCACACTGACTTGGACGTCACACTGACTTGGATGTCACACTGACTTGGACGTCACACTGACTTGAACGTCACACTGACTTGGACGTCACACTGACTTGGACGTCACACTGACTTGGATGTCACACTGACTTGGACGTCACACTGACTTGAACGTCACACTGACTTGGACGTCACACTGACTTGGACGTCACACTGACTTGAACGTCACACTGACCTGGAAGTCACACTGACCTGGACGTCACACTGACTTGAACGTCACACTGACCTGGACGTCACACTGACTTGGACGTCACACTGACTTGGACGTCACACTGACTTGGACGTCACACCACTGACTTTAAATCTGCTTGATCATTCAAATGATTGATTGATTTAAACTTGTATTAGTAGCTAGCACAGTACAGTACATTACAGTACAGTACAGTACATTACAGTACAGTACAGTACAGTACATTACAGTACAGCACAGCACAGTACAGTACAGTACAGTACAGCACAGTGCATTACAGTACAGTACAGTACAGCACAGTACAGTACAGTACAGCACAGTACAGTACATTACAGTACAGTACAGCACAGTACAGTACAGTACAGCACAGTACATTACAGTACAGCACAGTACAGTACAGTACAGTACAGCACAGTACAGTACAGTACAGTACAGCACAGTGCATTACAGTACAGTACAGTACAGTACAGTGCAGTACAGCACAGTACAGTACAGTACAGTACATTACAGTACAGTACAGCACAGTACAGTACAGTACAGTACAGTGCAGTACAGTACAGTACAGTACAGCACAGTACAGTACAGTACAGTACAGTGCAGTACATTACAGTACAGTACAGTACATTACAGTACAGTACAGTACAGTACATTACAGTACAGCACAGCACAGTACAGTACATTACAGTACAGTACAGCACAGTACAGTACAGCACAGCACAGTACAGTACATTACAGTACAGTACAGCACAGTACAGTACAGTACAGCACAGTACATTACAGTACAGCACAGTACAGTACAGTACAGTACAGCACAGTACAGTACAGTACAGTACAGCACAGTGCATTACAGTACAGTACAGTACAGTACAGTGCAGTACAGCACAGTACAGTACAGTACAGTACATTACAGTACAGTACAGCACAGTACAGTACAGTACAGTACAGTGCAGTACAGTACAGTACAGTACAGCACAGTACAGTACAGTACAGTACATTACAGTACAGTACAGCACAGTACAGTACAGTACAGTACAGCTCAGTACATTACAGTACAGCACAGTACAGTGCAGTACAGTACAGTACAGCACAGTACAGTACAGCACAGTACAGTACAGTACAGTACAGTACAGTACAGCACAGCACAGTACAGTACAGCACAGTACAGTACAGTACAGCACAGTACAGTACAGTACAGTACAGTACAGTACAGCACAGCACAGTACAGTACAGTACAGTACAGCACAGTGCAGTGCAGTACAGTACAGTACATTACAGTACCGCACAGTACAGTACAGTGCAGTACAGTACAGCACAGTACAGTACAGCACAGTACAGTACAGTACAGCACAGTACAGTACAGTACAGCACAGTGCAGTACAGTACATTACAGTACAGCACAGCACAGTACAGTGCAGTACAGCACAGTACAGTACAGTACAGTACAGCACAGTACAGTACAGTACAGTACAGTACAGTACATTACAGTACAGCACAGCACAGTACAGTACAGTGCAGTGCAGTACAGTACAGTACAGTACAGTACATTACAGTACAGCACAGTACAGTACACTACAGTACAGTACAGCACAGTACAGTATAGTACAGTACAGCACAGTACAGTACAGCACAGTACAGTACATTACAGTACAGTACAGTACAGCACAGTACAGTACAGCACAGTACAGTACAGTACAGTACAGTACAGCACAGTACAGTACAGCGCAGTACAGTACAGCACAGTACAGTACAGTACAACGCAGTGCAGTACAGCACAGTACAGTACATTACAGTACAGTACAGTACAGCACAGTACAGTACAGCACAGTACAGTACAGTACAGTACAGTACAGCACAGTACAGTACAGCGCAGTACAGTACAGCACAGTACAGTACAGTACAACGCAGTGCAGTACAGTACATTACAGTACAGCACAGCACAGTACAGTACAGTACAGTACAGTACAGCACAGTACAGTATAGTACAGTACAGCACAGTACAGTGCAGCACAGTACAGTACAGTACAGCACAGTACAGTACACCACAGTACAGTACAGTACAGTACAGTACAGTACAGTACATATTCCCTACAATTGACCATTAAATGGTAACACCCCAATAAACTTTTCAACTTGTTGAAGTGGGCTTCACGGTGGCAGAGGGGTTAGTGCGTCTGCCTCACAATACGAAGGTCCTGATTAGTCAAGGTTCAATTCCAGGCTCGCGATCTTTCTGTGTGGAGTTTGCATGTTCTCCCCGTGACTGCGTGGGTTCCCTCCGGGTACTCTGGCTTCCTCCCACCTCCAAAGACATGCACCTGGGGATAGGCCCCTCCCACCTCCAAAGACATGCACCTGTGGATAGGCCCCTCCCACCTCCAAAGACATGCACCTGGGGATAGGCCCCTCCCACCTCCAAAGACATGCGCCTGGGGATAGGCCCCTCCCACCTCCAAAGACATGCACCTGTGGATAGGCCCCTCCCACCTCCAAAGACATGCACCTGGGGATAGGCCCCTCCCACCTCCAAAGACATGCACCTGGGGATAGGCCCCTCCCACCTCCAAAGACATGCACCTGTGGATAGGCCCCTCCCACCTCCAAAGACATGCACCTGGGGATAGGCCCCTCCCACCTCCAAAGACATGCACCTGGGGATAGGCCCCTCCCACCTCCAAAGACATGCACCTGGGGATAGGCCCCTCCCACCTCCAAAGACATGCACCTGTGGATAGGCCCCTCCCACCTCCAAAGACATGCACCTGTGGATAGGCCCCTCCCACCTCCAAAGACATGCACCTGGGGATAGGCCCCTCCCACCTCCAAAGACATGCACCTGGGGATAGGTTGATTGGCAACACTAAATGTTCCCTAGTGTGTGAATGTTGTCTATCTGTGTTGGCCCTGTGATGAGGTGGCAACTTGTCCAGGGTGTATGCCGCCTTCCGCCTGATTTTAGCTGAGATATGCGCCAGCGCCCCCCGCGACCCCAACAGGGAATAAGCGGTAGGAAATGGACGGATGGATGGAACTTGATTAAGTCGGGGTCCACCTTCATCAATTCATGGTGATGATGTCAAGTTCTTCAGTTGGTCAGCAGGGGGCGACATTGGAGTTCTTTTATTGGTCAGCAGGGGGCGACATTGCAGTTCTTTTATTGGTCAGCAGGGGGCGACATTGCAGTTCTTTTATTGGTCAGCAGGGGGCGACTTTGCAGTTCTTTTATCAGTCAGCAGGGGGCGACATTGCAGTTCTTTTATTGGTCAGCAGGGGGCGACATTGCAGTTCTTTTATTGGTCAGCAGGGGGCGACATTGCAGTTCTTTTATTGGTCAGCAGGGGGCAACTTTGCAGTTCTTTTATTGGTCAGCAGGGGGCGACATTGCAGTTCTTTTATTGGTCAGCAAGGGGCGACATTGCAGTTCTTTTATTGGTCAGCAGGGGGCGACATTGCAGTTCTTTTATTGATCAGCAGGGGGCGACATTGCAGTTCTTTTATTGGTCAGCAGGGGGCGACTTTGCAGTTCTTTTATTGGTCAGCAGGGGGCGACTTTGCAGTTCTTTTATCGGTCAGCAAGGGGCGACATTGCAGTTCTTTTATTGGTCAGCAGGGGGCGACTTTGGAGTTCTTTTATTGGTCAGCAGGGGGCGACATTACAGTTCTTTTATTGGTCAGCAGGGGGCGACATTGCAGTTCTTTTATTGGTCAGCAGGGGGCGACTTTGCAGTTCTTTTATTGGTCAGCAGGGGGCAACTTTGCAGTTCTTTTATTGGTCAGCAGGGGGCGACTTTGCAGTTCTTTTATCAGTCAGCAGGGGGCGACGTTGCAGTTCTTTTATTGGTCAGCAGGGGGCGACTTTGCAGTTCTTTTATTGGTCAGCAGGGGGCGACTTTGCAGTTCTTTTATCGGTCAGCAGGGGGCGACATTGCAGTTATTTTATTGGTCAGCAGGGGGCGACTTTGGAGTTCTTTTATTGGTCAGCAGGGGGCGACTTTGCAGTTCTTTTATTGGTCAGCAGGGGGCAACATTGCAGTTCTTTTATTGGTCAGCAGGGGGCGACTTTGCAGTTCTTTTATTGGTCAGCAGGGGGCGACTTTGCAGTTCTTTTATCGGTCAGCAGGGGGCGACATTGCAGTTCTTTTATTGGTCAACAGGGGGCGACTTTGCAGTTCTTTTATTGGTCAGCAGAGGGCGACTTTGCAGTTCTTTTATCAGTCAGCAGGGGGCGACATTGCAGTTCTTTTATCAGTCAGCAGGGGGCGACATTGCAGTTCTTTTATCAGTCAGCAGGGGGCGACATTGCAGTTCTTTTATCAGTCAGCAGGGGGCGACATTGCAGTTCTTTTATTGGTCAGCAGGGGGCGACTTTGCAGTTCTTTTATCGGTCAGCAGGGGGCGACATTGCAGTTCTTTTATTGGTCAGCAGGGGGCGACTTTGGAGTTCTTTTATTGGTCAGCAGGGGGCGACATTGCAGTTCTTTTATTGGTCAGCAGGGGGCGACATTGCAGTTCTTTTATTGGTCAGCAGGGGGCGACATTGCAGTTCTTTTATTGGTCAGCAGGGGGCGACTTTGCAGTTCTTTTATTGGTCAGCAGGGGGCAACTTTGCAGTTCTTTTATTGGTCAGCAGGGGGCGACTTTGCAGTTCTTTTATCAGTCAGCAGGGGGCGACGTTGCAGTTCTTTTATTGGTCAGCAGGGGGCGACTTTGCAGTTCTTTTATTGGTCAGCAGGGGGCGACTTTGCAGTTCTTTTATCGGTCAGCAGGGGGCGACATTGCAGTTCTTTTATTGGTCAGCAGGGGGCGACTTTGGAGTTCTTTTATTGGTCAGCAGGGGGCGACTTTGCAGTTCTTTTATTGGTCAGCAGGGGGCAACATTGCAGTTCTTTTATTGGTCAGCAGGGGGCGACTTTGCAGTTCTTTTATTGGTCAGCAGGGGGCGACTTTGCAGTTCTTTTATCGGTCAGCAGGGGGCGACATTGCAGTTCTTTTATCAGTCAGCAGGGGGCGACGTTGCAGTTCTTTTATTGGTCAGCAGGGGGCGACTTTGCAGTTCTTTTATCAGTCAGCAGGGGGCGACATTGCAGTTCTTTTATCAGTCAGCAGGGGGCGACGTTGCAGTTCTTGTATCGGTCACCAGGGGGCGACATTGCAGTTCTTTAATTGGTCAGCAGGGGGCAACATTGCAGTTCTTTTATTGGTCAGCAGGGGGCGACTTTGCAGTTCTTTTATTGGTCAGCAGGGGGCAACATTGCAGTTCTTTTATTGGTCAGCAGGGGGCGACTTTGCAGTTCTTTTATTGGTCAGCAGGGGGCGACATTGCAGTTCTTTTATCAGTCAGCAGGGGGCGACGTTGCAGTTCTTTTATTGGTCAGCAGGGGGCGACTTTGCAGTTCTTTTATTGGTCAGCAGGGGGCGACTTTGCAGTTCTTTTATCGGTCAGCAGGGGGCGACTTTGCAGTTCTTTTATTGGTCAGCAGGGGGCGACTTTGGAGTTCTTTTATTGGTCAGCAGGGGGCGTCTTTGCAGTTCTTTTATTGGTCAGCAGGGGGCGACATTGCAGTTCTTTTATTGGTCAGCAGGGGGCGACTTTGCAGTTCTTTTATCGGTCAGCAGGGGGCGACATTGCAGTTCTTTTATCAGTCAGCAGGGGGCGACGTTGCAGTTCTTTTATTGGTCAGCAGGGGGCGACTTTGCAGTTCTTTTATTGGTCAGCAGGGGGCGACTTTGCAGTTCTTTTATTGGTCAGCAGGGGGCGACTTTGCAGTTCTTTTATCGGTCAGCAGGGGGCGACTTTGCAGTTCTTTTATCAGTCAGCAGGGGGCTACGTTGCAGTTCTTTTATTGGTCAGCAGGGGGCGACTTTGCAGTTCTTTTATCGGTCAGCAGGGGGCGACATTGCAGTTCTTTTATTGGTCAGCAGGGGGCGACTTTGGAGTTCTTTTATTGGTGAGCAGGGGGCGACTTTGCAGTTCTTTTATTGGTCAGCAGGGGGCGACATTGCAGTTCTTTTATTGGTCAGCAGGGGGCGACTTTGCAGTTCTTTTATCGGTCAGCAGGGGGCGACATTGCAGTTCTTTTATCAGTCAGCAGGGGGCGACGTTGCAGCTTTCTTTTATTGGTCAGCAGGGGGCGACTTTGCAGTTTTTTAATTGGTCAGCAGGGGGCGACTTTGCAGTTCTTTTATCGGTCAGCAGGGGGCGACTTTGCAGTTCTTTTATTGGTCAGCAGGGGGCGACTTTGGAGTTCTTTTATTGGTCAGCAGGGGGCGACTTTGCAGTTCTTTTATTGGTCAGCAGGGGGCGACATTGCAGTTCTTTTATTGGGCAGCAGGGGGCGACTTTGCAGTTCTTTTATTGGTCAGCAGGGGGCGACTTTGCAGTTCTTTTATCGGTCAGCAGGGGGCGACATTGCAGTTCTTTTATCAGTCAGCAGGGGGCGACGTTGCAGTTCTTTTATTGGTCAGCAGGGGGCGACTTTGCAGTTCTTTTATTGGTCAGCAGGGGGCGACTTTGCAGTTCTTTTATCAGTCAGCAGGGGGCGACATTGCAGTTCTTTTATCAGTCAGCAGGGGGCGACGTTGCAGTTCTTGTATCGGTCACCAGGGGGCGACATTGCAGTTCTTTAATTGGTCAGAAGGGGGCGACATTGCAGTTCTTTTATTGGTCAGCAGGGGGCGACATTGCAGTTCTTTTATCGGTCAACAGGGGGCGACATTGCAGTTCTTTTATTGGTCAACAGGGGGCGACATTGCAGTTATTTTATTGGTCAGCAGGGGGCGACATTGCAGTTATTTTATTGGTCAGCAGGGGGCGACTTTGCTGTTCTTTTATTGGTCAGCAGGGGGCGTCATTGCAGTTCTTTTATCAGTCAGCAGGGGGCGACATTGTAGTTCTTTTATCGGTCACCAGGGGGCGACATTGCAGTTCTTTTATTGGTCAGCAGGGGGCGACTTTGCAGTTCTTTTATTGGTCAGCAGGGGGCGACATTGCAGTTCTTTTATCAGTCAGCAGGGGGCGACGTTGCAGTTCTTTTATCGGTCACCAGGGGGCGACGTTGCAGTTCTTTTATCAGTCAGCAGGGGGCGACATTGCAGTTCTTTTATTGGTCAACAGGGGGCGACATTGCAGTTCTTTTATCGGTCAGCAGGGGGCGACATTGCAGTTCTTTTATTGGTCAGCAGGGGGCGACTTTGCAGTTCTTTTATTGGTCAGCAGGGGGCGACTTTGCAGTTCTTTTATTGGTCAGCAGTGGGCGACTTTGCAGTTCTTTTATCGGTCAGCAGGGGGCGACATTGCAGTTCTTTTATTGGTCAGCAGGGGGCGACTTTGCAGTTCTTTTATTGGTCAGCAGGGGGCGACTTTGCAGTTCTTTTATCGGTCAGCAGGGGGCGACATTGCAGTTCTTTTATTGGTCAGCAGGGGGCGACATTGCAGTTCTTTTATTGGTCAGCAGGGGGCGACATTGCAGTTCTTTTATTGGTCAGCAGTGGGGCGACTTTGCAGTTCTTTTATCGGTCAGCAGGGGGCGACATTGCAGTTCTTTTATTGGTCAGCAGGGGGCGACTTTGCAGTTCTTTTATTGGTCAGCAGGGGGCGACTTTGCAGTTCTTTTATCGGTCAGCAGGGGGTGACATTGCAGTTCTTTTATTGGTCAGCAGGGGGCGACTTTGCAGTTCTTTTATCGGTCAACAGGGGGCGACATTGCAGTTCTTTTATTGGTCAACAGGGGGCGACATTGCAGTTATTTTATTGGTCAGCAGGGGGCGACTTTGCAGTTCTTTTATTGGTCAGCAGGGGGCGACATTGCAGTTCTTTTATCAGTCAGCAGGGGGCGACTTTGCAGTTCTTTTATCGGTCAGCAGGGGGCGAATTTGCAGTTCTTTT
Organism: Nerophis ophidion; assembly: GCF_033978795.1. Classification (NCBI taxonomy): domain Eukaryota; kingdom Metazoa; phylum Chordata; class Actinopteri; order Syngnathiformes; family Syngnathidae; genus Nerophis; species Nerophis ophidion. Next base: position 61,752,711 of record NC_084623.1, on the reverse strand, counting down.
ATTGGTCAGCAGGGGGCGACATTGCAGTTCTTTTATCAGTCAGCAGGGGCGACATTGCAGTTCTTTTATTGGTCAGCAGGGGGCGACATTGCAGTTCTTTTATCAGTCAGCAGGGGGCGACTTTGGAGTTCTTTTAGCGGTCAGCAGGGGGCGACTTTGGAGTTCTTTTATTGGTCAGCAGGGGGCGACTTTGCAGTTCTTTTATCGGTCAGCAGGGGGCGACTTTGCAGTTCTTTTATTGGTCAGCAGGGGCCGACATTACAGTTCTTTTATTGGTCAACAGGGGGCGACATTGCAGTTCTTTTATTGGTCAGCAGGGGGCGACATTGCAGTTCTTTTATTGGCCAGCAGGGGGCGACTTTGCAGTTCTTTTATTGGTCAGCAGGGGGCGACATTGCAGTTCTTTTATCAGTCAGCAGGGGGCGACATTGCAGTTCTTTTATTGGTCAGCAGGGGGCGACATTGCAGTTCTTTTATCAGTCAGCAGGGGGCGACATTGCAGTTCTTTTATCAGTCAGCAGGGGGCGACATTGCAGTTCTTTTATTGGTCAGCAGGGGGCGACATTGCAGTTCTTTTATTGGTCAGCAGGGGGCGACTTTGCAGTTCTTTTATTGGTCAGCAGGGGGCGACATTGCAGTTCTTTTATCAGTCACCAGGGGGCGACATTGCAGTTCTTTTATTGGTCAGCAGGGGGCGACTTTGCAGTTCTTTTATTGGTCAGCAGGGGGCGACTTTGCAGTTCTTTTATCGGTCAGCAGGGGGCGACTTTGCAGTTCTTTTATCGGTCAGCAGGGGGTGACATTGCAGTTCTTTTATTGGTCAGCAGGGGGCGACTTTGCAGTTCTTTTATTGGTCAGCAGGGGGCGACTTTGCAGTTCTTTTATTGGTCAGCAGGGGGCGACTTTGCAGTTCTTTTATTGGTCAGCAGGGGGCGACTTTGCAGTTCTTTTATTGGTCAGCAGGGGGGCGACTTTGCAGTTCTTTTATTGGTCAGCAGGGGGCGACTTTGCAGTTCTTTTATTGGTCAGCAGGGGGCGACTTTGCAGTTCTTTTATTGGTCAGCAGGGGGCGACTTTGCAGTTCTTTTATTGGTCAGCAGGGGCCGACATTACAGTTCTTTTATTGGTCAACAGGGGGCGACATTGCAGTTCTTTTATTGGTCAGCAGGGGGCGACATTGCAGTTCTTTTATTGGCCAGCAGGGGGCGACTTTGCAGTTCTTTTATTGGTCAGCAGGGGGCGACATTGCAGTTCTTTTATCAGTCAGCAGGGGGCGACATTGCAGTTCTTTTATTGGTCAGCAGGGGGCGACATTGCAGTTCTTTTATCAGTCAGCAGGGGGCGACATTGCAGTTCTTTTATCAGTCAGCAGGGGGCGACATTGCAGTTCTTTTATTGGTCAGCAGGGGGCGACATTGCAGTTCTTTTATTGGTCAGCAGGGGGCGACTTTGCAGTTCTTTTATTGGTCAGCAGGGGGTGACATTGCAGTTCTTTTATCAGTCACCAGGGGGCGACATTGCAGTTCTTTTATTGGTCAGCAGGGGGCGACTTTGCAGTTCTTTTATTGGTCAGCAGGGGGCGACTTTGCAGTTCTTTTATCGGTCAGCAGGGGGCGACTTTGCAGTTCTTTTATCGGTCAGCAGGGGGTGACATTGCAGTTCTTTTATTGGTCAGCAGGGGGCGACTTTGCAGTTCTTTTATTGGTCAGCAGGGGGCGACTTTGCAGTTCTTTTATTGGTCAGCAGGGGGCGACTTTGCAGTTCTTTTATTGGTCAGCAGGGGGCGACTTTGCAGTTCTTTTATTGGTCAGCAGGGGGCGACTTTGCAGTTCTTTTATTGGTCAGCAGGGGGCGACTTTGCAGTTCTTTTATTGGTCAGCAGGGGGCGACTTTGCAGTTCTTTTATTGGTCAGCAGGGGGCGACATTGCAGTTCTTTTATCGGTCAGCAGGGGGCGACATTGCAGTTCTTTTATTGGTCAGCAGGGGGCGACATTGCAGTTCTTTTATTGGTCAGCAGGCGGCGACATTGCAGTTCTTTTATTGGTCAGCAGGGGGCGACATTGCAGTTCTTTTATTGGTCAACAGGGGGCGACTTTGCAGTTCTTTTATCGGTCAGCAGGGGGCGACATTGCAGTTCTTTTATTGGTCAGCAGGGGGCGACATTGCAGTTCTTTTATTGGTCAGCAGGGGGCGACTTTGCAGTTCTTTTATCGGTCAGCAGGGGGCGACATTGCAGTTCTTTTATTGGTCAGCAGGGGGCGACATTGCAGTTCTTTTATTGGTCAGCAGGGGGCGACATTGCAGTTCTTTTATCAGTCAGCAGGGGGCGACATTGCAGTTCTTTTATTAGTCAGCAGGGGGCGACATTGCAGTTCTTTTATCAGTCAGCAGGGGGCAACTTTGGAGTTCTTTTATTGGTCAGCAGGGGGCGACTTTGCAGTTCTTTTATTGGTCAGCAGGGGGCGACTTTGCAGTTCTTTTATTGGTCAGCAGGGGGCGACTTTGCAGTTCTTTTAATGGTCAGCAGGGGGCGACATTGCAGTTCTTTTATCGGTCAGCAGGGGGCGACATTGCAGTTCTTTTATCGGTCAGCAGGGGGCGACATTGCAGTTCTTTTATCGGTCAGCAGGGGGCGACATTATATGGCTGCTGCAGAGAGGTTGATCACGAGGTGAAGAAAGTGAGGAAAAGAACTTCAAGAGTTAAGAAAATAAATGTCGACTATTCGTCACGTGCACTTGGAAAAAAGCAATAATACATTTGAATTTTGCTAAAGTATATCAAGAAAATATATCATAAAACACAAATACACATAAAAACATGAATTATATTTGATGACAATAATAATTTAAAAGAATAAATTTAAAACAATATATAACTCATTCTCTTTCTATGCCACATCAATGTGGAATACACTCCCAACAGGTATAAAAGTAAGTGCATCTCTATATTCCTTCAAAAGCGCTCTAAAACAACACCTCCAGGCAACTTCAACACTTTACTAATACCCTCCTCCATTCACATCCCATCTCCCCGGATTGTAAATAACCTAATGTAAATAATCAAATGTACTTTTTAATGTATATACTTGTTCTTATGCTATGTGAACTGACTATGTTCTCTGCTGGCTGTACATATCCTACTAAGTCACACCTACACTCTTTCAATGTCCACATTTCTCTGTTGATGCAATTGTTGATGACTGAAGTACTGATATCAACCAAAGCTCCTCATCCCACCCCCCGGATTGTAAATAATGTACATAATTCAATGTACATACTATGATGATTAACTTGTGTGATGACTGTATTATGTTGATAGTATATATTTGTACCATGAATTGATGAAGGTGGACCCCGACTTAAACAAGTTGAAAAACTTATTGGGGTGTTACCATTTAGTGGTCAATTGTAGGGAATATGTACTGTACTGTGCAATCTACTAATAAAAGTATCAATCAATCAATAATAGATGAAGAAGATGAGCTAAAAAGAAAATAAATTAAAATATGAAGATGAATGAGGAAAGAGAAAGAAGTTTTAAAGAACATACAGGAAATACATGATAAACAATGAAGAAGTTAAACAATACAAAAATATGTTATAATACACAAAGATGACAAAAGCAAATCAATTATGATAAATAAAGAATTCAAAAATGTAAGGAATTCACATAAAAAGTAATCAAATATGAAGACACTTTTCATTCGAACACGGTAAAATACCGTTTAAAAAAGATTGATCACAAATAAATTATCTTGATGTAATTAAAAAAATAGAGTATATTATTTGACAACTATTAGTGGCAATATTGTCAATAATGTAATAATAATATTCAAATAATTATACTACAAAGAATAATGTAATCTTGTATGAAAAATGAAGTTCAACGGTCTTATCAACAAATACAAACATTGAAATACTTCTGTGATGTTTGCTTAAGTGAAGATTATTGGTGGAATATTCACGTTTTATTATTATTATCAATCATTTGTCTCACACTCTACTGGTCTTCATGTCTTCATCTTTCTTTGGACAAAGACAATTAATGTCTTCATCTTTCTTTAGACAGAAACAATTAATGTATTCATATTTCTTTGGACAAAAACAATTTATGTCAAAAATTTTATTTAGACAAAGACAATTAATGTCTTCATATTTATTTGGGCAAAAACAATTAATTTCTTCAAATTTCTTTGGACAAAGAATATTCATGTCTTCATATTTCTTTGGACAAAGAGAATTAATGTCTTCATATTTCTTTGGACAAAGAGAATTCATGTCTTCATATTTCTTTGGACAAAGAGAATTCATGTCTTCATATTTCTTTGGACAAAGACAATTAATGTTTTCATTTTTATTTGGAAAGAAACAATTAATGTCATCATATTTCTTTGGACAAAGACAATTAATGTCTTCATATTTCTTTGGACAAAGACAATTAATGTCTTCATATTACTTTGGACAGAAATAATTAATATATTCCTTTGGACAAAGAGAATTCATGTCTTCATATTTCGTTGGAGAGAAACAATTAATATCTTCATATTACTTTGAACAGAAATCATTAATGTATTCCTTTGGACAAAGACAATTAATTTCTTCATATTTCATTGGACAGAGACAATTAATGTCATCATATTTCTTTGGACAAAGACAATTAATGTCTTCATATTTCTTTGGACAAAGACAATTAATGTCTTCATATTTCTTTGGACAAAGACAATTATTGTTTTCATATTTATTTGGAAAGAAACAATTAATGTCGTCATATTTCTTTGGACAAAGACAATTAATTGCTTCATATTTCTTTGGTTAGAAACAATTATTGTCCTCATATTTCTTTGGACTGAAACAATTAATGTAATCATATTTATTTGGACAAAAGCAATTAATGTCTTCATATTCCTTTAGACAAAGACAATTCATGTCTTCATATTTCCTTGGACAAAGACAATTAATGTTTTCATATTTCTTTGGACAGAAAGAATTAATGTCATCATATTTCTTTGGACGAAGACAATTAATGTCTTCATATTTCTTTGGACAGAAACAATTAATGTTTTCATATTTATTTGGACGAAGACAATTCATTTTTTCATATTTCTTTGGACAAAGACAATTAATGTCTTCATCTTTCTTTAGACAGAAACAATTAATGTATTCATATTTCTTTGGACAAAAACAATTTATGTCAAAAAATTTATTTGGACAAAGACAATTAATGTCTTCATATTTATTTGGGCAAAAACAATTAATTTCTTCAAATTTCTTTGGACAAAGAATATCCATGTCTTCATATTTCTTTGGACAAAGAGAATTAATGTCTTCATATTTCTTTGGACAAAGAGAATTCATGTCTTCATATTTCTTTGGACAAAGAGAATTCATGTCTTCATATTTCTTTGGACAAAGACAATTAATGTTTTCATTTTTATTTGGAAAGAAACAATTAATGTCATCATATTTCTTTGGACAAAGACAATTAATGTCTTCATATTTCTTTGGACAAAGACAATTAATGTCGTCATATTACTTTGGACAGAAATAATTAATATATTCCTTTGGACAAAGAGAATTCATGTCTTCATATTTTGTTGGAGAGAAACAATTAATATCTTCATATTACTTTGAACAGAAATAATTAATGTATTCCTTTGGACAAAGACAATTCATTTCTTCATATTTCATTGGACAGAAACAATTAATGTCATCATATTTCTTTGGACAAAGACAATTAATGTCATCATATTTCTTTGGACAAAGACAATTAATGTCATCATATTTCTTTGGACAAAGACAATTAATGTCTTCATATTTCTTTGGACAAAGACAATTAATGTCTTCATATTTCTTTGGACAAAGACAATTAATGTCTTCATATTTCTTTGGACAAAGACAATTATTGTTTTCATATTTATTTGGAAAGAAACAATTAATGTCGTCATATTTCTTTGGACAAAGACAATTAATTTCTTCATATTTCTTTGGTTAGAAACAATTATTGTCTTCATATTTCTTTGGACTGAAACAATTAATGTAATCATATTTATTTGGACAAAAGCAATTAATGTCTTCATATTCCTTTAGACAAAGACAATTCATGTCTTCATATTTCTTTGGACAAAGACAATTAATGTTTTCATATTTCTTTGGACAGAAAGAATTAATGTCATCATATTTCTTTGGACGAAGACAATTAATGTCTTCATATTTCTTTGGACAGAAACAATTAATGTTTTCATATTTATTTGGACGAAGACAATTAATTTTTTCATATTTCTTTGGACAAAGACAATTAATGTCTTCATATTTCCTTGGAGAAAACAATGAATGTCTTCATATTTCTTTGGACAAAGACAATTAATGTCTTCATATTTCTTTAGACGGAAACAATTAATGTCTTCATATTTCTTTGGACAGAAACAATTAATGTCTTCATATTTATTAGGACTGAAACAATTAATGTAATCATATTTCTTTGGATAGAAACAATTAATGTCTTCATATTTCTTTAGACAGAAACAATTAATGTTTTCATATTTATTTGGACGAAGACAATTAATGTCTTCATATTTCTTTGGACAGAAACAATTGATGTCTTCATATTTATTAGGACTTAAACAATTAATGTAATCATATTTCTTTGGATAGAAACAATTGATGTCTTCATATTTCTTTGGACAGAAACAATTAATGTCTTCATATTTATTAGGACTGAAACAATTAATGTAATCATATTTCTTTGAACAGAGACAATTAATTTCTTCATATTTCCTTGGAGAAAACAATGAATGTCTTCATATTTCTTTGGACAAAGACAAGTAATGGCTTCATATTTCTTTAGACAGAAACAATTAATGTAATCATATTTATTTTTGACTGAAACAATTAATGTCTTCATATTTCTTTGGACAGAAACAATTAATGTCTTCATATTTCTTTGGACAGAAACAATTAATTTCTTCATATTTCTTTGGACAGAAATAATTAAATTCATCACATTTATTTTGACTGAAACAATTAATGTAATCATATTTCTTTGAACAGAGACAATTAATTTCTTCATATTTCCTTGGAGAAAACAATGAATGGCTTCATATTTCTTTAGACAGAAACAATTAATGTCTTCATATTTCTTTGGACAGAAACAATTAATTTCTTCATATTTCTTTGGACAGAAATAATTAATGTCATCACATTTATTTTGACTGAAACAATTAATGTCTTCATATTTCTTTGGACAGAAACAATTAATTTCTTCATATTTCTTTGGACAGAAATAATTAAATTCATCACATTTATTTTGACTGAAACAATTAATGTCTTCATATTTCTTTGGACAGAAACAATTAATTTCTTCATATTTCTTTGGACAGAAATAATTAAATTCATCACATTTATTTTGACTGAAACAATTAATGTAATCATATTTCTTTGGACAAAGACAATGAATGTCTTCATATTTCTTTGGACAAAGACAATGAAGGTCTTCATATTTCTTTGAACAAAGACAATGAATGTCTTCATATTTGTTTGGAGAGACGCCTTTGAGAGCAGTGAGATTGCGAGGCGTCCGATGGGAAGATGGAAGTGAAAGAAGAAGAACTTTGAAGAGTTTTCGGCTGCAAAGTTGTTGAAGTGGAAGGCCTCAACTTCCAAGATGGCCGCTGCCTAGGCCACGCCCACTCCTGTCCCAATTTCCTCCACTTTTGCCCCTCATCAAAAGTGAGAAGTGCGTGAAAGTGCATATTTGAGGTGTGCAGAGCAGGTGAGGTGGAGGTTGCGAGCCCAAGTCTGCAAGAAGTTGAGCCTCGGTGCGACTCGGCTGCGCACATCACTGACGTCATATCGCAAAAGGAGGCTAAAATGAATAAAAGTGGCTTTTATGCGGCATGAAAATGTGCGCATGTGCCGTCATGCGTTCAAGTCAAGTGTGTATTTGGCTGCAAAGTACAGATTTGGGCTGAAAAGAGCCCAAAACGGCCTTGCTTCTGAATATTCAAATCAAAAGTAACGCGCAATCGATTCATTGTCAAATCATTGAGTTCTTGGCCTTTTAAAAAGTCGGCAGGCAGCAAGAAAAGCTCAAAGTTGCATCTTCTCAGCTTTTCTACCATATTCTTGCATGCTCTCCACTCTCACGCCGGCACACTGCGCGCCTTTTCACGCACTTTTGCAGACTTTTGCTGTTTGCGCACAAGAGGACGTTCAGGAGGTCTTCATCAACTCTTCATCATCCTCATCCTCATCCTCCGCGCCCTCATGGCTGGTGAGTTTTTGCTTCTGCTGCACACAAACTTACATGTTAGTTGTGTGCCAAGACAATATTAGTCATGTTACTTTTGTGACAAGACAATGTTCATCATGTTAATTATGTGCCAAGACAATATTCATCATGTTAGTTATGTGCCAAGCAAATATTCATCATGTTAATTATGTGCCAAGAAAATATTCATCATGTTAGTTATGTGCCAAGCAAATATTCATCATATTAATTATGTGCCAAGCAAATATTCATCATGTTAATTATGTGCCAAGCAAATATTCATCATGTTAGTTATGTGCCAAGAAAATATTCATCATGTTAGTTATGTGCCAAGAAAATATTCATCATATTAGTTATGTGCCAAGAAAATATTCATCATATTAGTTATGTGCCAGGAAAATATTCATCATGTTAATTATGTGCCAAGCAAATACTCATCATATTAGTTATGTGCCAAGAAAATATTCATCATGTTAGTTATGAGCCAAGAAAATATTCCTCAACATCTTCTCTTCATTCCAAAGTATTCTCCTTTATTGCAAAAACATCCTCTTGATTAAAAGTTCTTCCCAATCAAATCCATCTCTTGATGAGCTCTTTTATTAAGAAAGTATTCTTTTTATTGGAGGTGTTCACTTTACAGCTAAATATCCTCTGTGTTCAAAAAGATCATTTTTATTCACAAAAATATGCTCTTTATTCAAAGTTATTCCCTTTATTGACAATTCCTCTTCAGTTGGACTTCTGAAGAAGAATAAATCAATACAACTTATTTGCATTTGCACACAAGTGGGACTGAATATCTTAGACTTAGACTTAAACTTAGACTTAGACTAACATTATTCAAACACAAACCAAGTATTGGTACATGTGTAATGAAGTATTGGTACATGTGTAATGAAGTATTGGTACATGTGTAATGAAGTATTGGTACATGTGTAATGAAGTATTGGTACATGTGTAATGAAGTATTGGTACATGTGTAATGAAGTATTGGTACATGTGTAATGAAGTATTGGTACATGTGTAATGAAGTATTGGTACATGTGTAATGAAGTATTGGTACATGTGTAATGAAGTATTGGTACATGTGTAATGAAGTATTGGTACATGTGTAATGAAGTATTGGTACATGTGTAATGAAGTATTGGTACATGTGTAATGAAGTATTGGTACATGTGTAATGAAGTATTGGTACATGTGTAATGAAGTATTGGTACATGTGTAATGAAGTATTGGTACATGTGTAATGAAGTATTGGTACATGTGTAATGAAGTATTGGTACATGTGTAATGAAGTATTGGTACATGTGTAATGAAGTATTGGTACATGTGTAATGAAGTATTGGTACATGTGTAATGAAGTATTGGTACATGTGTAATGAAGTATTGATATATTGTTTCCTATTCCGATTCTGACGCGTGCGAGAGTGCGGTTCGGGCCGCAAAAGAGGAGATGTAAATGTGTGTGTGTGCATGTGTGTGTACTGATGATGTGTGTGTAGTAATGGTGTGTGTGTGGTAAAGGTATGTGTGTGTAGTAAATGTGTGTGTGTAGGATAAGAGGAGACGTAAAGGTGTGTGTGTAGTAAATGTGTGTGTGTAGGATAAGAGGAGACGTAAAGGTGTGTGTGTAGTAAATGTGTGTGTGTAGGATAAGAGGAGACGTAAAGGTGTGTGTGTAGTAAATGTGTGTGTGTAGGATAAGAGGAGACGTAAAGGTGTGTGTGTAGTAAATGTGTGTGTGTAGGATAAGAGGAGACGTAAAGGTGTGTGTGTAGTAAATGTGTGTGTGTAGGATAAGAGGAGACGTAAAGGTGTGTGTGTATAAATAGGGGAGATGTAAAGGTGTGTGTGGGGGGGGGGGGGGGGTAATGAAAGATAATGTATGAAGAGAATCTGAATATTTATCAGCGACTTTTCTTGAGGTGCATTTCTTTCTTTCCATTTTGCCTGCAGGCGCACCTTTTCAACCTTTTTTCTGCTCCTCAAATGTCTTCAAACGGCGATCATAGAAATAGGATCAAATATCAATAATTGAAATAAGATCAAATCATATTTAATGATCAAATCATATTTGATGATGAAATGGTATTTAATGATGAAATCATGTTGTATGATGAAATGTCAGGTGATGACGTCAGCGTGGTGACGTGAGTGCTGATTGACAGTTAATTCACGCATCGGCGAGCAAGACTTTCGAGGAAGAGATGAAAGAACAACATCGCGATGGATAAAAGGACTTGGAGGCGATATTTGCAACAATCGATCATCAAATCCCTCGCAATGTTTCTGCTTGAATGACAACGTTTGCTTTCCGAGCCTCTTGCTTGCTTGCTTTGCGTGATCAATAATTCTACTCATCAATAATTCTACGCATCAATAATTCTACTCATCAATAATTCTATTCATCAATAAATCTACTCATCAATAATTCTACTCATCAATAATCTACATCATCAATAATTCTACTCATCAATAAATCTACTCATCAATAATTCTACTCATCAATAAATCTACTCATCAATAATCTACATCATCAATAATTCTACTCATCAATAATTCTACTCATCAATAAATCTACTCATCAATAATCTACATCATCAATAATCTACTCATCAATAATTCTACTCATCAATAAATCTACTCATCAATAATCTACATCATCAATAATTCTACTCATCAATAATTCTACTCGTCAATAATTCTACTCATCAGACCACTTGGTGATCACCTATCAATACTCCAATAATTGATCCCGTCTTACCGCCAACTTGTGCAGACATCAAACCTCCACTTCTTGCTCGGAGCTTTGCAGCCCAGTCTGCCGGAAAGGTGCGCGCAGCCAGGTAAGCGCAGCCAAGTGAATGCAGCCAGGTAAGCGCAGCTAGGTTACACTGCCAGGTGAGCACAGCCAGGTGAGCACAGCCAGGTAAGCGCAGCTAGGTGACACAGCCAGGTGAGCACAGCCAGGTAAGCGCAGCTAGGTGACACAGCCAGGTGAGCGCAGCCAGGTGAGCTGCAGCCCGGCAAACATTGTCCGGACTAACCTGGAACAACCCCAAAAGCGTTGCCGTTGCGTTATTGCGCACCAAAACGTGCAACAGCTTGGTTTGGATTGATATTTCTTATGATTGATTGATTGATTGATTGATGTTTTAGTGTGACACTTTTTATGAAATGTCATGTCGACCCTCCACCCTTTTTTTCATGAAAGAAATCATTTCAATGTTGGATTTGATCAGGAAGACACAAACATTCACCTGGAAACTCACTGTGAGTGTGTGTGTGTGTGTGTGTGTGTATGGGGGCGTGGCTGGGTGTCTGTGAGTGTGTGTGCGTGCGTGTGTGTGTGTGTGTGTGTGTGTGTGTGTGTGTGTGTGTGTGTGTGTGTGTGTGTGTGTGTGTGTGTGTGCGTGTGTGTGCGTGTGTGTGTGTGTGTGTATGGGGGCGTGGCTGGGTGTCTGTGTGCGTGTGTGAGTGTGTGTGTGTGTGTGTGTGTGTGTGTGTGTGCAGACAAAGTGCGCGTGTACCAGGGCGTGCGCGTGAAGACGACGGTCAAACAGCTGCTGCAGAGACACCGAGCTAGACTGGCCACCCGGAAAAGAGTCAGAAAGGTATTTGTATTGAGTACTTTGACGAGTATTTATATTACTTTGTGTATGAGTACTTATACAAGTATTTATATTACTTTGTGTACGAGTACTTATACAAGTATTTATATTCCTTTGAATATGAGTACTTATATGTATTCATATATATATCTGAGATTACATCATGTGTGAAACTTCTTCTACTTCTTCAGATGTCAGAAACATGTTTGGATCTTCAAACTCTCTCTGCCTCCACTCTTCCCAGTAAGTCAACATACTTTTAGAAATACTACATCATACTATGGTCGACATACTTTTAGAAATACTACATCATACTATGGTCAATATACCTTTATAAATACTACATCACACTATGCTCAACATACTTTTCTAAATATAACAACAATGAGTTACCACTATAGTGAACATACTTTAAAAAATACTACATCATACTATGGTCAACATGCTTTTATAAATACTACATCATACTATGGTCAACATACTTTTATAAATACTACAAAACTCTATGGTCAATGTACCTTTATAAATACTACATCACACTATGGTCAACATACTTTTCTAAATATGACATCAATGAGTTACCACTATAATGAACATACTTTCAAAAATACTACATCACACTATGGTCAATATACTTTTCTAAATACTACATCACATAGTAACCACTATGGTGAACATACTTTACAAAATACTACATCACACCATGGTCAACATACTTTTCTAAATACTACATCACAGAGTTACCACGATGGTGAAAATCCATCCATCCATTTCCTACTGCTTGTCCCTTTTGGGGTTGCGGTGGGTTGCTGGAGCCTATCTCAGCTGCATTCAGGCGGTAGGCGGGGTACACCCTGGACAAGTGGCCACCTCATCACAGGGCCAACACAGATAGACAACATTCACACACTAGGGACCATTTAGTGTTGCCAATCAACCTATCCCCAGGTGCATGTCTTTGGAGGTGGGAGGGGCCTATCCCCAGGTGCATGTCTTTGGAGGTGGGAGGGGCCTATACCCAGGTGCATGTCTTTGGAGGTGGGAGGGGCCTATCCCCAGGTGCATGTCTTTGGAGGTGGGAGGGGCCTATCCCCAGGTGCATGTCTTTGGAGGTGGGAGGGGCTTATCCCCAGGTGCATGTCTTTGGAGGTGGTGTTATTTATGTATTATTATTATCAATATCGTTATCATTATCATTATAATTATTATTAATATTATTATTATTATTATGATCATTTCCTTTATTATTATTGATACACGTATTATTATTATTTTATTATTAATAATATTGATAATATCATAATTATTTGTATTATTATTATCTTTATAATTATCAGTATTATTGTTATCATCATTATTATTATTATTATTATTATTGTTATTATTATTATTATTATTATTTTGCTACACTGGCTGTTTACACCGTCACTTTAAAGACACTGAAGTCAAAGTGTCTCGTGTATATTACACATAAGACTATATAATATATACAGTATCTGACATATATTACACATAAGACTATATAATATATACAGTATCTGACATATATTACACATAAGACTATATAATATATACAGTATCTGACATATATTACACATAAGACTATATAATATATACAGTATCTGACATATATTACACATAAGACTATATAATATATACAGTATCTGACATATATTACACATAAGACTATATAATATATACAGTATCTGACATATATTACACATAAGACTATATAATATATACAGTATCTGACATATATTACACATAAGACTATATAATATATACAGTATCTGACATATATTACACATAAGACTATATAATATATACAGTATCTGACATATATTACACATAAGACTATATAATATATACAGTATCTGACATATATTACACATAAGACTATATAATATATACAGTATCTGACATATATTACACATAAGACTATATAATATATACAGTAATTACTTGAAAGACTGAATGTACCTGAACTATACATATATTTTTCATATACTACTTCAAATACTCGCTTGCCATAATGAATATGATAGGAAAATGATATTAATGTTCAATGACAATAAAGGTGTTTATTCTTAACGTGCATGACAGGTTATTTTCCAGCCTGACCTTTTTCGCGACATCTTGTGTTTTGAACAATACCACAACAATACCGTACCGCCAGAATTGTAGTCAGACTCACTTTGTTGCACAGCAAGGGCTCTGGAACCAGTCCTCTGGGGAGGGCCTGGGTTCTAGCAAGGTGTGTTAACTCCGACCCAGAGCGTGTATGCTGGGTTTGAGAGCAGTATTATTGGAGAGTTTCTGAGTGGGGCGACGAGTCCTGACTTGTCTGTGCTGATGCGCCAAACAGTAGTTCAGACTACCTGCGCTTTTTGAGATCCCTAAAGGAGTACTGGAGACTACTCCCCCACATGATTCCCTTGGTCTGCGGTGGACTTCAACGCTCATGTTGGCAACTCCAGTGAGACCTGGAGAGGTGTGACTGTGAGGAACCACCGCAGGTAGCTGAACTAAAGTGATATTGTGTTACTGGACTTTTGTGCTAGCCACATATTGTCTAGAACAAACACCGTGTTCAAACATAAGGGCACTTGGCACCAGGACACCCTGGACCGCAGTTCCATGATCGACTTTGTGGTTGTCTCATCAGATTTGCGGTCCCATGTCTTGGAAACTTGGGTCAAGGGTGGGGAGGAGCTTTCAACCGATCACCACTCTGTTGGCTCCAATGGTGGGGAGGAACTGGCAGGCCAGAACACATTGTGAGCGTCTGCTGGTATGTCTGGCAGAGTCTCCCGTCAGAAAGCGATTCAATTCCCACCCCTGGAACAGCTTTGAAGACGTCCCGAGGGAGGCACTGTAGTATGCGTGGGCCATGTTCTGTGCCTCTTTTGTCGAGGCGACCCATCGGAGCTGGGGCCGCAGGCTGCTTGCTGCCTGTCATAGCGGTGTTCCCTGAGCCCACCGTTTGGCTCAGCTACTGTTGGATCACACCCCTCCGCCTTACTGTCTGTTCAGGTGTATCGGAGAGGAAGTTAGGCAAAACCCCAGATCCAGGAGGAGCAGTGTGGCTTTTGTCCTGGTTGTGGAACTGTGGACCAGCCTTATACTGTCGGCAGGGTCCTTGACGTTGCGTGGGAGTTTGCCCAACAAGCCTCCATGTGTTAAGTATACTTGGAGAAGGCCTTCGACCGTGTCCCTCAAGAAGTCCTGTTGGGTGTGCTCCAGAAATATGGGCTATAGAGTATACGGACAGCCTGATTGTAGTGTGTGATTGGTGTCAGAGCTTGGCCTGCATTGTCAGCATGAAATCCAGTAAGGGTCGGACTCTGCCAGGGCTGCCCATGGTCACCAATTCTGTTATGAACTTTTGTGGACAACATTTCTAGGTGAATTTGGGCAGCTGAAGGGATCCACTTTTGTGGCTGCAGGATTAGGTCTCCATTTTTTTTGATGGTCTTGCTGCCTTCATCTGTCTAGGATCCTGAACTCTCTCACTGGATCGATCGCACTTCAGTGTAAAGCGACTGGGATGAGAACCAGCGCCTCCATGTCCTCGTCCATGGTTCCTGCTTGTAAAAGGGTGGAGTAACATGTTAGGGTTGGGGAGGAAATCCTGCCCTAAGTGGAGTATTTTAAGTGCCTCAAGGTATGGTTTACGAGTGAGGTTGGAGTGGATCATGAAATCAGTAAGGCGTCTGCAGTGATGCGGACCCTGTATCAATCCGTCGCGGTGAAGGAGGAGCTGTGGGCTGTAAGGCAAAGCTCTCAATAGCTAGTCAAACCATGTTCCTGTCCTCATGTATGGTCTTAGGACCGAAAGAACAAGATGGCGAGTGCAAACAGCCAAAAGGAGTTTCATAGAAATAGGATGAAAAAGTCTGTCATTGGGGAAGGGTAAAAAGGTTGCTTCTGGTCAGGATGCCTACGGGTAATATTCAGGGCAGGTGCCAGTGGTAGGAGGCCACCAGAAGGACCTAAGATGGGTTGGAGAGACTGAGAAGGCATCAGGAGGAGTTCAGGGCAGGTGCCAGTGGTAGGAGGCCACCAGAAGGACCGAAGATGGGTTGGAGAGACTGAGAAGGCATCAGGAGGAGTTCAAGGCAGGTGCCAGCGGTAGGAGGCCACCAGAAGGACCTAAGATGGGTTGGAGAGACTGAGAAGGCATCAGGAGGAGTTCAGGGCAGGTGCCAGTGGTAGGAGGCCACCAGAAGGACCGAAGATGGGTTGGAGAGACTGAGAAGGCATCAGGAGGAGTTCAAGGCAGGTGCCAGCGGTAGGAGGCCACCAGAAGGACCTAAGATGGGTTGGAGAGACTGAGAAGGCATCAGGAAGAGTTCAGGGCAGGTGCCAGCGGTAGGAGGCCACCAGAAGGACCTAAGATGGGTTGGAGAGACTGAGAAGGCATCAGGAGGAGTTCAAGGCAGGTGCCAGCGGTAGGAGGCCACCAGAAGGACCTAAGATGGGTTGGAGAGACTGAGAAGGCATCAGGAGGAGTTCAAGGCAGGTGCCAGCGGTAGGAGGCCACCAGAAGGACCTAAGATGGGTTGGAGAGACTGAGAAGGCATCAGGAGGAGTTCAAGGCAGGTGCCAGCGGTAGGAGGCCACCAGAAGGACCTAAGATGGGTTGGAGAGACTGAGAAGGCATCAGGAGGAGTTCAAGGCAGGTGCCAGCGGTAGGAGGCCACCAGAAGGACCTAAGATGGGTTGGAGAGACTGAGAAGGCATCAGGAGGAGTTCAAGGCAGGTGCCAGCGGTAGGAGGCCACCAGAAGGACCTAAGATGGGTTGGAGAGACTGAGAAGGCATCAGGAGGAGTTCAAGGCAGGTGCCAGCGGTAGGAGGCCACCAGAAGGACCTAAGATGGGTTGGAGAGACTGAGAAGGCATCAGGAGGAGTTCAAGGCAGGTGCCAGCGGTAGGAGGCCACCAGAAGGACCTAAGATGGGTTGGAGAGACTGAGAAGGCATCAGGAGGAGTTCAAGGCAGGTGCCAGCGGTAGGAGGCCACCAGAAGGACCTAAGATGGGTTGGAGAGACTGAGAAGGCATCAGGAGGAGTTCAAGGCAGGTGCCAGCGGTAGGAGGCCACCAGAAGGACCTAAGATGGGTTGGAGAGACTGAGAAGGCATCAGGAGGAGTTCAAGGCAGGTGCCAGCGGTAGGAGGCCACCAGAAGGACCTAAGATGGGTTGGAGAGACTGAGAAGGCATCAGGAGGAGTTCAAGGCAGGTGCCAGCGGTAGGAGGCCACCAGAAGGACCTAAGATGGGTTGGAGAGACTGAGAAGGCATCAGGAGGAGTTCAAGGCAGGTGCCAGCGGTAGGAGGCCACCAGAAGGACCTAAGATGGGTTGGATAGACTGAGAAGGCATCAGGAGGAGTTCAAGGCAGGTGCCAGCGGTAGGAGGCCACCAGAAGGACCTAAGATGGGTTGGAGAGACTGAGAAGGCATCAGGAGGAGTTCAAGGCAGGTGCCAGCGGTAGGAGGCCACCAGAAGGACCTAAGATGGGTTGGATAGACTGAGAAGGCATCAGGAGGAGTTCAAGGCAGGTGCCAGCGGTAGGAGGCCACCAGAAGGACCTAAGATGGGTTGGAGAGACTGAGAAGGCATCAGGAGGAGTTCAAGGCAGGTGCCAGCGGTAGGAGGCCACCAGAAGGACCGAAGATGGGTTGGAGAGACTGAGAAGGCATCAGGAAGAGTTCAAGGCAGGTGCCAGCGGTAGGAGGCCACCAGAAGGACCTAAGATGGGTTGGAGAGACTGAGAAGGCATCAGGAGGAGTTCAAGGCAGGTGCCAGTGGTAGGAGGCCACCAGAAGGACCGAAGATGGGTTGGAGAGACTGAGAAGGCATCAGGAAGAGTTCAAGGTAGGTGCCAGCGGTAGGAGGCCACCAGAAGGACCTAAGATGGGTTGGAGAGACTGAGAAGGCATCAGGAGGAGTTCAAGGCAGGTGCCAGCGGTAGGAGGCCACCAGAAGGACCTAAGATGGGTTGGAGAGACTGAGAAGGCATCAGGAGGAGTTCAAGGTAGGTGCCAGCGGTAGGAGGCCACCAGAAGGACCTAAGATGGGTTGGATAGACTGAGAAGGCATCAGGAGGAGTTCAAGGCAGGTGCCAGCGGTAGGAGGCCACCAGAAGGACCTAAGATGGGTTGGAGAGACTGAGAAGGCATCAGGAGGAGTTCAAGGCAGGTGCCAGCGGTAGGAGGCCACCAGAAGGACCTAAGATGGGTTGGAGAGACTGAGAAGGCATCAGGAGGAGTTCAAGGCAGGTGCCAGCGGTAGGAGGCCACCAGAAGGACCTAAGATGGGTTGGAGAGACTGAGAAGGCATCAGGAGGAGTTCAAGGCAGGTGCCAGCGGTAGGAGGCCACCAGAAGGACCTAAGATGGGTTGGAGAGACTGAGAAGGCATCAGGAGGAGTTCAAGGCAGGTGCCAGCGGTAGGAGGCCACCAGAAGGACCTAAGATGGGTTGGAGAGACTGAGAAGGCATCAGGAGGAGTTCAAGGCAGGTGCCAGCGGTAGGAGGCCACCAGAAGGACCTAAGATGGGTTGGAGAGACTGAGAAGGCATCAGGAGGAGTTCAAGGCAGGTGCCAGCGGTAGGAGGCCACCAGAAGGACCGAAGATGGGTTGGAGAGACTGAGAAGGCATCAGGAAGAGTTCAAGGCAGGTGCCAGCGGTAGGAGGCCACCAGAAGGACCTAAGATGGGTTGGAGAGACTGAGAAGGCATCAGGAGGAGTTCAAGGCAGGTGCCAGCGGTAGGAGGCCACCAGAAGGACCTAAGATGGGTTGGAGAGACTGAGAAGGCATCAGGAGGAGTTCAAGGTAGGTGCCAGCGGTAGGAGGCCACCAGAAGGACCTAAGATGGGTTGGATAGACTGAGAAGGCATCAGGAGGAGTTCAAGGCAGGTGCCAGCGGTAGGAGGCCACCAGAAGGACCTAAGATGGGTTGGAGAGACTGAGAAGGCATCAGGAGGAGTTCAAGGCAGGTGCCAGCGGTAGGAGGCCACCAGAAGGACCTAAGATGGGTTGGAGAGACTGAGAAGGCATCAGGAGGAGTTCAAGGCAGGTGCCAGCGGTAGGAGGCCACCAGAAGGACCTAAGATGGGTTGGAGAGACTGAGAAGGCATCAGGAGGAGTTCAAGGTAGGTGCCAGCGGTAGGAGGCCACCAGAAGGACCTAAGATGGGTTGGATAGACTGAGAAGGCATCAGGAGGAGTTCAAGGCAGGTGCCAGCGGTAGGAGGCCACCAGAAGGACCTAAGATGGGTTGGAGAGACTGAGAAGGCATCAGGAGGAGTTCAAGGCAGGTGCCAGCGGTAGGAGGCCACCAGAAGGACCTAAGATGGGTTGGAGAGACTGAGAAGGCATCAGGAGGAGTTCAAGGCAGGTGCCAGCGGTAGGAGGCCACCAGAAGGACCTAAGATGGGTTGGAGAGACTGAGAAGGCCTCAAGAGGAGCTGGAACAAGTCACATTGGAAAGTTTTTTGTTTTTTTTATTGATAGATTGAAACATTTATTAGTAGATTGCACAGTACAGTACATATTCCGTACAACTGAGCACTAAATGGTAACACCCCAATAAGTTTTTCAACTTATTTAAGTCGGGCTCCACATAAATCAATTCATGGTACAAATATATAAATAGTAAAATGGTAAATGATTGTACTTGTTTAGTGCTTTTTACCCCTTTTTAAGGAGCCCAAAGCGCTTTGACAGTATTTCCACATTCACCCATTTACACACACGTTCACACACTGATGGCGGGAGCTGCCATGCAAGGCGCTCACCAGGACCCATCAGGAGCAAGGGTGAAGTGTCTTGCCCAAGGACACAACGGACGTGACTAGGATGGTAGAAGGTGGGGATTGAACCAGTAACCCTCAGATTGCTGGCACGGTCACTCTACCAACTTCGCCACGCCGTCCCCGTACTATCAGCATAATACAGTCATCACACAAGTTAATCATCATAGTATATACATTGAATTATTGACATTATTTACAATCCGGGGGGTGGGATGAGGAGCTTTGGTTGATATCAGAACTTCAGTCATCAACAATTGCATCAACAGAGAAATGTGGACATTGAAAGAGTGTAGGTGTGACTTAGTAGGATATGTACAGCTAGCAGAGAACATAGTCAGTTCACATAGCATAAGAACAAGTATAAACGTACATTAGAAATACATTTGATTATTAACATTTGGGTTTTTACAATGTGGGGAGATGGGATGTGAATGGAGGAGGGTATTAGTAAAGCATCAGATGTTGATATTTGGATGCAATATTCACATGTACAGAAGGAGGATTGTTGATGTTGTTATTTCCGATGTGGATATTTGGATGTAATGTTCAGACATATTGATGATTGTTGATGTTGTTATTTCCGATGTGGATATTTGGATGTAATGTTCAGACATATTGATGATTGTTGATGTTTTTCATTCAGATGTTGCTATGGAAGCCCCCCCCATGAACCCCCCCGCTCCTTGTGGCGCTGCAGCCCACCTGCGGAGTCCCGCCTCTTCCTGCTTGGACAATGCAAGCAGCAGCCAGCAGCCTTTTGCAGAAGTGGTGATGTTCAACAACAACAACAACAACAACAACAACAAATACTACTACTACAACAACTATTACTACAACTACTACAACAACAACGACACCTGCCTGCCT
Source organism: Nerophis ophidion (assembly GCF_033978795.1). NCBI lineage: Eukaryota > Metazoa > Chordata > Actinopteri > Syngnathiformes > Syngnathidae > Nerophis > Nerophis ophidion. The sequence continues at coordinate 61,732,141 of NC_084623.1, read as the reverse complement.
GCTTTCCCGCCATGGAGCCTCGCCGCTGACCATGAGGACTTAGTCCATGAGATGGTAGGTTGAAACAAATATTACTCATTACTTTACAGTACTGATACTACAAGTACTTATTCTTACTAGTACTACCATGCACCACAACTAAATAACAAATGACATGTTTTACATAAAAACATGAAGTGTACTTTGTGTGACTACTTTCTTGATAACAATTGTCATTATTATTTGTCCTTAAATATATATTTGTACTAGTATGTACTTTAAATGTCATTCTTGATGAAAAACCCATGGAGTTCATGAGTACACCAGTTCTATATAATACTTTACTTTTACACAGTATATCATTGTGTATACATAAATATATATTTACATTTGTTTTACACAGTCTGTTTATTATATATATATATCTATCTATATATCTATATATATATGTATATATATATATATATATATATATATATATATATATATATATATATATATATATATATATATTTAAAGAGAATGAAAAACTAAGTTTCATTTTTGTTTTTAGGGTTCATGCTCCTCACCAGAGTCCCTGAAGCTCTGCAGCCCAGCAGATTCTTTGTCGTCCTCTTCCCCTTCTTCTTGCTACGACTCTCCTCCAAGGATGGACAACAACTACAGCGGCTTTATGTCAGAGCAGCCTGACCTTCACCACGCTTCCTGGCTTCCTTGTGACACTTCCTGTCTTCCCCACAACACTTCCTGTCTTCCTCACACCACTTCCTGCCTTCCTCACACCACTTCCTGGCTTCCCCACAACACTTCCTGCCTTCCGCTCACCACTTCCTGCCTTCCTGACTACTCGTCTTACTACCCCAACACAGACTCTTCCTACTGCGTCCAGCGAGAAGAGAATTGTTACAAGATCAACACTGACATGTCTTACAATGTCCTATGAATGAATGCATGAGCTTTTTTGGTGTTTTGTGAACACATGACTTTTTTGCTGTCCTAGGAATGAACCAATACATGAGAGAATGACTTTCAATGTGCTGTACATTAAGTATTTGTTTCTGTCCTTTGAATCATAGACTGACTTTGAATGTTGAATGAATGGATGAATCGATGAATGAATGACTTTTGTAGCTCAGATTTATTTTGGTACACGCAGCATGTTGTCCTTTGTCAATAAACAAACAAACAACAACTGCACACTTCTTTTGTGACTACAGGACAATCAATGTTTTCAAGAAAGAAATAGAATTATTCCAGAAGATTGTCTTTTTTAAATGAATGAAAAGCTAAGTAGAAATAGTTCATGAACAAATCCAAGACTATAACTTCATTTTAAAAGGAAGGTGATGTTTAGAAAAGAGAGATAATCATTGAATGATGCCGCAGTTTAAACACTTGGCCTTTTGAATCTTTTGAATGTGTATTTTGCTAACGATACGAGGACAGTACTTTTACTTTGTAGTAATGACAACAGCATGACAGAATACGAGGACAGTACTTTTACTTTGTAGTAATGACAACAGCATGACAGAATACGAGGACAGTACTTTTACTTTGTAGTAATGACAACAGCATGACAGAATACGAGGACAGTACTTTTACTTTGTAGTAATGACAACAGCATGACAGAATACGAGGACAGTACTTTTACTTTGTAGTAATGACAACAGCATGACAGAATACGAGGACAGTACTTTTACTTTGTAGTAATGACAACAGCATGACAGAATACGAGGAAAGTACTTTTACTTTGTAGTAATGACAACAGCATGACAGAATACGAGGACAGTACTTTTACTTTGTAGTAATGACAACAACATGACAGAATACGAGGACAGTACTTTTACTTTGTAGTAATGACAACAGCATGACAGAATACGAGGACAGTACTTTTACTTTGTAGTAATGACAACAGCATGACAGAATACGAGGACAGTACTTTTACTTTGTAGTAATGACAACAGCATGACAGAATACGAAGACAGTACTTTTACTTTGTAGTAATGACAACAGCATGACAGAATACGAGGACAGTACTTTTACTTTGTAGTAATGATAACAGCATGACAGAATACGAGGACAGTACTTTTACTTTGTAGTAATGACAACAGCATGACAGAATACGAGGACAGTACTTTTACTTTGTAGTAATGACAACAGCATGACAGAATACGAGGACAGTACTTTTACTTTGTAGTAATGACAACAGCATGACAGAATACGAGGACAGTACTTTTACTTTGTAGTAATGACAACAGCATGACAGAATACGAGGACAGTACTTTTACTTTGTAGTAATGACAACAGCATGACAGAATACGAGGACAGTACTTTTACTTTGTAGTAATGACAACAGCATGACAGAATCGGATGTGAAAAATGGTAGAAACTTTGCACTTTTACGCCACAACAAACTAGGAATGACATTTGTATTCTCCTTTGGGACGAAAGAAGCGGTCAACAGTGTTTCCCGCGTTGGCAAAAAGAACAAGTTGGCAAAACTGGACAAAAAAAGACTGGAAAGAGCAGAGTTAGCTTACAAAAAATAAAAGATGCAATTTTGTGAAGACTTTAAGATTACTTTTTGGATTCGTTTGCGTTGTATTTTGAAAATGTTGTTACGTCCCTGCAATTATCTGCGTGGAAGTGATCCATGCAGGCGGGGGGTACTATTAGGATGACAGGGGGGTACTATTAGGATGACAGGGGGGTATTATTAGGATGACAGGGGGGTACTATTAGGATGACAGGGGGGTACTATTAGGATGACAGGGGGGTATTATTAGGATGACAGGGGGGTACTATTAGGATGACAGGGGGGTACTATTAGGATGACAGGGGGGTACTATTAGGATGACAGGGGGGTATTATTAGGATGACAGGGGGGTATTATTAGGATGACAGGGGGGTATTATTAGGATGACAGGGGGGTATTATTAGGATGACAGGGGGGTACTATTAGGATGACAGGGGGGTACTATTAGGATGACAGGGGGGTACTATTAGGATGACAGGGGGTGCAAAACATTAACAGTGCAACACCTTTTCATAACATGCTCACTACTGCCTACTTTCTCTTCTTATTTTACTCTTATATTCTTATTCCCATTCTTTTTATTCTTTTTGTAATATTTCTCTATTTTTTTTCCTTTTAGACCCGCATTGTTTACTTTTTCCGTTTTTTTAAAAATTGATCTCAACTCTGTACACTGCTGCTGGAATTTTAATTTTCCTGAAGGAATCAATAAAGTACTATCTATCTATCTATCTATCTATCTATCTATCTATCTATCTATCTATCTATCTATCTATCTATCTATCTATCTATCTATCTATCTATCTATCTATCTATCTATCTATCTATCTATCTATCTATCTATCTATCTATCTATCTATCTATCTATCTATCTATCTATCCATCCATCCATCCATCTATCTATCTATCTATCTATCTATCTATCTAGTTCAAGTTAAAGATTAAGTAACAATTATTGTCACACGCAAGAGCCTTCATTTGATCCTATTGCGTTGTTCCACACTGACACACACCTTTATGCATAAGTCTAAGTCTAAGTCTAAGTCTAAGTCTATTGACTCCCGGCGTTGTTCCGCACTGACACACACCTTTATGCATAAATCTAAGTCCAAGTCCAAGTCTAAGTCTATTGACTCCCGGCGTTGTTCCGCACTGACACACACCTTTATGCATAAGTCTAAGTCTAAGTCTAAGTCTAAGTCTATTGACTCCCGGTGTTGTTCCACACTGACACACACCTTTATGCATAAGTCTAAGTCTAAGTCTAAATCTATTGACTCCCGGTGTTGTTCCACACTGAGACACATCTTTATGCATAAGTCTAAGTCTAAGTCTATTGACTCCCGGCGTTGGTCCACACTGACACACACCTTTATGCATAAATCTAAGTCCAAGTCTAAGTCTAAGTCTATTGACTCCCGGCGTTGTTCCACACTGAGACACACCTTTATGCATAAGTCTAAGTCTAAGTCTAAATCTATTGACTCCCGGTGTTGTTCCACACTGAGACACATCTTTATGCATAAGTCTAAGTCTAAGTCTATTGACTCCCGGCGTTGGTCCACACTGACACACACCTTTATGCATAAATCTAAGTCCAAGTCTAAGTCTAAGTCTATTGACTCCCGGCGTTGTTCCACACTGAGACACACCTTTATGCATAAGTCTAAGTCTAAGTCTATTGACTCCCGGCGTTGGTCCACACTGACACACACCTTTATGCATAAATCTAAGTCCAAGTCTAAGTCTAAGTCTATTGACTCCCGGCGTTGTTCCACACTGACACACACCTTTATGCATAAGTCTAAGTCTAAGTCTAAATCTATTGACTCCCGGTGTTGTTCCACACTGAGACACACCTTTATGCATAAGTCTAAGTCTAAGTCTAAGTCTATTGACTCCCGGTGTTGTTCCACACTGACACACACCTTTATGCATAAGTCTAAGTCTAAGTCTAAGTCTAAGTCTATTGACTCCCGGCGTTGTTCCACACTGACACACACCTTTATACATAAATCTAAGTCCAAGTCTAAGTCTAAGTCTAAGTCTATTGACTCCCGGCGTTGTTCCACACTGACACACACCTTTATACATAAATCTACGTCTAAGTCTAAGTCTAAGTTTAAGTCTATTGACTGGCGTTGTTATTCTGCACTGACACACACCTTTATGCAAAATATGGGGCGGGGTTTCATGGGTCAAGACCATGTGAGCCCCTCCCCCAGGCCTGTCTTTGTCTTGACCCTGGTGGCCAAAGACTAGCTGGACTCTAAAAGCTCAGCTGACTTCACAAGTCTAGTCTTGTTCGTCTGTTCTGTAAAAACCAGAAAGGAAGATTTAACGAGCGCTGCTTTACACGCCTCATTCCTCATTCCTGTGCTGTGGAGCCAAGCATTCACTCATTCACACTGTGAAGTTCACTGCATTCACTCCTTCACATGCCTCATTCCTGCCTTTGTTTGCACTGTGGAGCCAAGCATTCACTCATTCACACTGTGAAGTTCACTGCATTCACTCCTTCACACTGTAGAGCCAAGCATTCACTCCTTCACACGGGGACCTAAAAGACCTGTTGGCACAGGTGAGGCTCACATTCCATCCCTTTGCCAGAACTTCAAAACATTTTTTCATGACATTGATTTATTCAGTTGATAAAAGATCATAAGACAAAACTGAGGAACAATCATTCAAATAAAAAAACCCAAAAACTGAAATAAATAAATAAATGCAAAAAAAAAAACGACTTACACTTCAGTCACAGGGGTGGTAATGTACTCTTCACCACCAGCAGGGTGCTAATGTACTCTTCACCACCAGCAGGGTGGTAATGTACTCTTCACCACCAGCAGGGTGCTAATGTACTCTTCACCACCAGCAGGGTGGTAATGTACTCTTCACCACCAGCAGGGTGCTAATGTACTCTTCACCACCAGCAGGGTGCTAATGTACTCTTCACCACCAGCAGGGTGGTAATGTACTCTTCACCACCAGCAGGGTGGTAATGTACTCTTCACCACCAGCAGGTAGAAAATACAACAAACTGACTAAAAGAAATTTCATAAAAAAAAAAAAATTGAAATGTCACTGAAGCAATTCAAGCTTTCTTCTTACATCAAGATCAGAAGCAGAGGAACGTTTCAGAAGAAGAAGAAGAAGAAGAAGAAGACTTTGACTTTCAGTCCTTGTCTTGCTGTTACCAACATGGTGTGTGAGTGATATGTGTTGGTGTTGCTGAGAGAAGAGGTGTTACCAACATGGTGTGTGAGTGATATGTGTTGGTGTTGCTGAGAGAAGAGGTGTTACCAACATGGTGTGTGAGTGATATGTGTTGGTGTTGCTGAGAGAAGAGGTGTTACCAACATGGTGTGTGAGTGATATGTGTTGGTGTTGCTGAGAGAAGAGGTGTTACCAACATGGTGTGTGAGTGATATGTGTTGGTGTTGCTGAGAGAAGTGGTGTTACCAACATGGTGTGTGAGTGATATGTGTTGGTGTTGCTGAGAGAAGAGGTGTTACCAACATGGTGTGTGAGTGATATGTGTTGGTGTTGCTGAGAGAAGAGGTGTTACCAACATGGTGTGTGAGTGATATGTGTTGGTGTTGCTGAGAGAAGTGGTGTTACCAACATGGTGTGTGAGTGATATGTGTTGGTGTTGCTGAGAGAAGAGGTGTTACCAACATGGTGTGTGAGTGATATGTGTTGGTGTTGCTGAGAGAAGAGGTGTTACCAACATGGTGTGTGAGTGATATGTGTTGGTGTTGCTGAGAGAAGTGGTGTTACCAACATGGTGTGTGAGTGATATGTGTTGGTGTTGCTGAGAGAAGTGGTGTTACCAACATGGTGTGTGAGTGATATGTGTTGGTGTTGCTGAGAGAAGAGGTGTTACCAACATGGTGTGTGAGTGATATGTGTTGGTGTTGCTGAGAGAAGAGGTGTTACCAACATGGTGTGTGAGTGATATGTGTTGGTGTTGCTGAGAGAAGAGGTGTTACCAACATGGTGTGTGAGTGATATGTGTTGGTGTTGCTGAGAGAAGTGGTGTTACCAACATGGTGTGTGAGTGATATGTGTTGGTGTTGCTGAGAGAAGAGGTGTTACCAACATGGTGTGTGAGTGATATGTGTTGGTGTTGCTGAGAGAAGAGGTGTTACCAACATGGTGTGTGAGTGATATGTGTTGGTGTTGCTGAGAGAAGTGGTGTTACCAACATGGTGTGTGAGTGATATGTGTTGGTGTTGCTGAGAGAAGAGGTGTTACCAACATGGTGTGTGAGTGATATGTGTTGGTGTTGCTGAGAGAAGAGGTGTTACCAACATGGTGTGTGAGTGATATGTGTTGGTGTTGCTGAGAGAAGAGGTGTTACCAACATGGTGTGTGAGTGATATGTGTTGGTGTTGCTGAGAGAAGTGGTGTTACCAACATGGTGTGTGAGTGATATGTGTTGGTGTTGCTGAGAGAAGAGGTGTTACCAACATGGTGTGTGAGTGATATGTGTTGGTGTTGCTGAGAGAAGAGGTGTTACCAACATGGTGTGTGAGTGATATGTGTTGGTGTTGCTGAGAGAAGAGGTGTTACCAACATGGTGTGTGAGTGATATGTGTTGGTGTTGCTGAGAGAAGAGGTGTTACCAACATGGTGTGTGAGTGATATGTGTTGGTGTTGCTGAGAGAAGTGGTGTTACCAACATGGTGTGTGAGTGATATGTGTTGGTGTTGCTGAGAGAAGTGGTGTTACCAACATGGTGTGTGAGTGATATGTGTTGGTGTTGCTGAGAGAAGAGGTGTTACCAACATGGTGTGTGAGTGATATGTGTTGGTGTTGCTGAGAGAAGAGGTGTTACCAACATGGTGTGTGAGTGATATGTGTTGGTGTTGCTGAGAGAAGAGGTGTTACCAACATGGTGTGTGAGTGATATGTGTTGGTGTTGCTGAGAGAAGTGGTGTTACCAACATGGTGTGTGAGTGATATGTGTTGGTGTTGCTGAGAGAAGTGGTGTTACCAACATGGTGTGTGAGTGATATGTGTTGGTGTTGCTGAGAGAAGTGGTGTTACCAACATGGTGTGTGAGTGATATGTGTTGGTGTTGCTGAGAGAAGAGGTGTTACCAACATGGTGTGTGACTGATATGTGTTGGTGTTGCTGAGAGAAGAGGTGTTACCAACATGGTGTGTGAGTGATATGTGTTGGTGTTGCTGAGAGAAGAGGTGTTACCAACATGGTGTGTGAGTGATATGTGTTGGTGTTGCTGAGAGAAGTGGTGTTACCAACATGGTGTGTGAGTGATATGTGTTGGTGTTGCTGAGAGAAGAGGTGTTACCAACATGGTGTGTGAGTGATATGTGTTGGTGTTGCTGAGAGAAGTGGTGTTACCAACATGGTGTGTGAGTGATATGTGTTGGTGTTGCTGAGAGAAGAGGTGTTACCAACATGGTGTGTGAGTGATATGTGTTGGTGTTGCTGAGAGAAGAGGTGTTACCAACATGGTGTGTGAGTGATATGTGTTGGTGTTGCTGAGAGAAGAGGTGTTACCAACATGGTGTGTGAGTGATATGTGTTGGTGTTGCTGAGAGAAGAGGTGTTACCAACATGGTGTGTGAGTGATATGTGTTGGTGTTGCTGAGAGAAGAGGTGTTACCAACATGGTGTGTGAGTGATATGTGTTGGTGTTGCTGAGAGAAGTGGTGTTACCAACATGGTGTGTGAGTGATATGTGTTGGTGTTGCTGAGTGAAGTGGTGTTACCAACATGGTGTGTGAGTGATATGTGTTGGTGTTGCTGAGAGAAGAGGTGTTACCAACATGGTGTGTGAGTGATATGTGTTGGTGTAGCTGAGAGAAGAGGTGTTACCAACATGGTGTGTGAGTGATATGTGTTGGTGTTGCTGAGAGAAGAGGTGTTACCAACATGGTGTGTGAGTGATATGTGTTGGTGTTGCTGAGAGAAGAGGTGTTACCAACATGGTGTGTGAGTTATATGTGTTGGTGTTGCTGAGAGAAGTGGTGTTACCAACATGGTGTGTGAGTGATATGTGTTGGTGTTGCTGAGAGAAGAGGTGTTACCAACATGGTGTGTGAGTGATATGTGTTGGTGTTGCTGAGAGAAGAGGTGTTACCAACATGGTGTGTGAGTGATATGTGTTGGTGTTGCTGAGAGAAGTGGTGTTACCAACATGGTGTGTGAGTGATATGTGTTGGTGTTGCTGAGAGAAGAGGTGTTACCAACATGGTGTGTGAGTGATATGTGTTGGTGTTGCTGAGAGAAGAGGTGTTACCAACATGGTGTGTGAGTGATATGTGTTGGTGTTGCTGAGAGAAGTGGTGTTACCAACATGGTGTGTGAGTGATATGTGTTGGTGTTGCTGAGAGAAGTGGTGTTACCAACATGGTGTGTGAGTGATATGTGTTGGTGTTGCTGAGAGAAGAGGTGTTACCAACATGGTGTGTGAGTGATATGTGTTGGTGTTGCTGAGAGAAGAGGTGTTACCAACATGGTGTGTGAGTGATATGTGTTGGTGTTGCTGAGAGAAGAGGTGTTACCAACATGGTGTGTGAGTGATGTGTGTTGGTGTTGCTGAGAGAAGAGGTGTTACCAACATGGTGTGTGAGTGATGTGTGTTGGTGTTGCTGAGAGAAGAGGTGTTACCAACATGGTGTGTGAGTGATGTGTGTTGGTGTTGCTGAGAGAAGAGGTGTTACCAACATGGTGTGTGAGTGATATGTGTTGGTGTTGCTGAGAGAAGTGGTGTTACCAACATGGTGTGTGAGTGATATGTGTTGGTGTTGCTGAGAGAAGAGGTGTTACCAACATGGTGTGTGAGTGATATGTGTTGGTGTTGCTGAGAGAAGAGGTGTTACCAACATGGTGTGTGAGTGATATGTGTTGGTGTTGCTGAGAGAAGTGGTGTTACCAACATGGTGTGTGAGTGATATGTGTTGGTGTTGCTGAGAGAAGAGGTGTTACCAACATGGTGTGTGAGTGATATGTGTTG
>NC_084623.1:61695138-61717638 GCF_033978795.1 Nerophis ophidion | reverse complement strand
ACATACATACATACATACATACATACATACATACAAAAGTACCTACACTCCCACGTACACACACCAATACAGTGTTACATACATACATACATACATACATACATACAATAGTACCTACGCTCCCACATACACACACAAATACAGTACATACATACATACATACAAAAGTACCTACGCTCCCACATACACACACTAATACAGTACATACATACATACATACATACATACAATAGTACCTACGCTCCCACATACACACACTAATACAGTACATACATACATACATACATACATACATACATACATACATACATACATAGATACATACATGCATACAAACATACAATAGTACCTACGCTCCCACATACATACACAAATACAGTGTTACATACATACATACATACATACATACATACATACATACATACATACATACATACATACATACATGCATACAAACATACAAGAGTACCTACGCTCCCACATACATACACAAATACAGTGTTACATACATACATACATACATACATACATACATACATACATACATACACACACACATACATACATACATACATACAATAGTACATGCTCCCACATACATACCTACATACACAAAGTTCATACATCCACACGCACATTCACTGTACAAACATACATATACACATACTGTACATATACATTCACTGTACAAACATACATATACACATACTGTACATATACATTGACTGTACAAACATACACATACACATACTGTACATATACATTCACTGTACAAACATACGCATACACATACTGTACATATACATTCACTGTACAAACATACACATACACATACTGTACATATACATTCACTGTACAAACATACATATACACATACTGTACATATACATTCACTGTACAAACATACATATACACATACTGTACATATACATTCACTGTACAAACATACATATACACATACTGTACATATACATTCACTGTACAAACATACATATACACACACTGTACATATACATTCACTGTACAAACATACACATACTGTACATATACATTCACTGTACAAACATACATATACACATACTGTACATATACATTCACTGTACAAACATACATATACACATACTGTACATATACATTCACTGTACAAACATACATATACACATACTGTACATATACATTCACTGTACAAACATACATATACACACACTGTACATATACATTCACTGTACAAACATACATATACACATACTGTACATATACATTCACTGTACAAACATACATATACACACACTGTACATATACATTCACTGTACAAACATACATATACACATACTGTACATATACATTACTTTTACCATCATATTTATACATATCATATTTGTACACATCATATTTGTACACATTGTATTTGTACACATCATATTTGTACACATCATATTTGTACACATTGTATTTGTACACATCATATTTGTACTCATTGTATTTGTACACATTGTATTTGTACACATCATATTAATACATATCATATTTGTACACATCATATTTGTACACATTGTATTTGTACACATCATATTTGTACACATTGTATTTGTACACATCATATTTGTACACATTGTATTTGTACGCATCATATTTGTACACATTGTATTTGTACACATTGTATTTGTACACATCATATTTGTAAACATTGTATTTGTACACATCATATTTGTACACATCATATTTGTACACATCATATTTGTAAACATTGTATTTGTACACATCATATTTGTAAACATTGTATTTGTACACATCACATTTGTACACATCATATTTGTACACATTGTATTTGTACACATTGTATTTGTACACATCATATTTGTACACATCATATTTGTACACATCGTATTTGTACACATTGTATTTGTACACATCATATTTGTACACATCATATTTGTACACATCATATATGTACACATTGTATTTGTACACATCGTATTTGCTGATGATGTTCTGTTGTTGTTGCTATTATTGTTGTATATTTCATGTACTTGTACTGTTACATACTTGATGTATTTGATGTAATGTGTATATTTCATGTACTTGTACTGTTACACACTTGAAGTATTTCCATGGTCCTACAAGGTGGGGGTCCTTGTGGGAGTCTAGGACCAGGACCAGGACCAGGACCAGGACCAGGACCAGAGGATGGTGTTCCCCAGCTGGCCTGAAAGAAGGGGAAAGTCTGAATGTGAGCCCTGAGGACCAGGACCAGGACCAGGACCAGGACCAGGACCAGGACCAGGACCAGGACCAGGACCAGGACCAGAGGATGGTGTTCCCCAGCTGGCCTGAAAGAAGGGGAAAGTCTGAATGTGAGCCCTGAGGACCAGGACCAGGACCAGGACCAGGACCAGGACCAGGACCAGGACCAGGACCAGGACCAGGACCAGATCTGAACATGAGCACTTAGACTGCTGAACCCTGAGCCTTCACCCCTTGACCCTGAAAGGAAATACAATTAAAATGAGGAAAGTTGGTATTTCCTGCTTGAATACAAGTATTGTAGTATTTGAGGGTACATGAAATATACGGCACAATAAATGGTGTGAAAACTGCAAGCAGTACTGAAAGTACATGCATGACTTGCTACAGAACTGCAGTATTCCTTTGGGACTCTTAGTACTTTCAGCTTTCTGAAACACACTTTTCTCATTTTCCAAATATACACACCACGTACTCAGCAGCATGTACTCCTACACACGTAAGTACACAACTTTTACTTCAAATGTATACACCACGTACTCAGCAGCATGTACTCCAAAAACATGTAAGTACACAACTTTTACTTCAAATGTATACACCACGTACTCAGCAGCATGTACTACTACACACGTAAGTACACAACTTTTACTTCAAATGTATACACCACGTACTCAGCAGCATGTACTCCTACACACGTAAGTACACAACTTTTACTTCAAATGTATACACCACGTACTCAGCAGCATGTACTCCTACACACGTAAGTACACAACTTTTACTTCAAATGTATACACCACGTACTCAGCAGCATGTACTCCAAAAACATGTAAGTACACAACTTTTACTTCAAATGTATACACCACGTACTCAGCAGCATGTACTACTACACACGTAAGTACACAACTTTTACTTCAAATGTATACACCACGTACTCAGCAGCATGTACTCCTACACACGTAAGTACACAACTTTTACTTCAAATGTATACACCACGTACTCAGCAGCATGTACTCCTACACACGTAAGTACACAACTTTTACTTCAAATGTATACACCACATACTCAGCAGCATGTACTCCTACACACGTAAGTACACAACTTTTACTTCAAATGTATACACCACGTACTCAGCAGCATGTACTCCTACACATGTAAGTACACAACTTTTACTTCAAATGTATACACCACGTACTCAGCAGCATGTACTCCTACACACGTAAGTACACAACTTTTACTTCAAATGTATACACCACGTACTCAGCAGCATGTACTCCTACACATGTAAGTACACAACTTTTACTTCAAATGTATACACCACGTACTCAGCAGCATGTACTCCTACACACGTAAGTACACAACTTTTACTTCAAATGTATACACCACGTACTCAGCAGCATGTACTCCTACACACGTAAGTACACAACTTTTACTTCAAATGTATACACCACGTACTCAGCAGCATGTACTCCTACACACGTAAGTACACAACGTTTACTTCAAATGTATACACCACGTACTCAGCAGCATGTACTCCTACACACGTAAGTACACAACTTTTACTTCAAATGTATACACCACGTACTCAGCAGCATGTACTCCTACACATGTAAGTACACAACTTTTACTTCAAATGTATACACCACGTACTCAGCAGCATGTACTACTACACACGTAAGTACACAACTTTTACTTCAAATGTATACACCACATACTCAGCAGCATGTACTCCTACACATGTAAGTACACAACTTTTACTTCAAATACTTGTACTCATACAAATATAAGTACACAACTTGTACTTCAAGTATTTGAACAAATGTAAATACACAACTTGTACTTCAAGTACATGTACTTGTATAAATGTAAGTACACCATTTTTACTTTAAGTACTAGTACTCATACAAATATAAGTACACAACATGTACACAAAGTACATGTACTTGTGTAAATCTAAGTACACAACTTTTACTTCAAGTACTAGTACTTGTACAAATGTAAGTACGTAACTTTTACTTCAAGTCCATGTAGAAAGTAGAAAAGCAGAGAAGTTGTGTAAAATGTAAATAAAAAGAGAATAGAACAAATCCTTTCCAACTTCAATTCAAGTGAACAGATTGCAAAGACAAGATATTTCATCTCCACACTGACACACAAATAAATAATCATCATCAACTCCGAATGTAATGGCAGCAACACATTTGGACCAGTGTGTTACATTTGGACCAGCGTGTTACATTTGGACCAGTGCGTTACATTTTGACCAGTGTGTTACATTTGGACCAGTGTGTTACATTTGGACCAGTGTGTTACATGTGGACCAGTGTGTTACATTTGGACCAGTGTGTTACATTTGGACCAGTGTGTTACATTTGGACCAGTGTGTTACATGTGGACCAGTGTGTTACATTTGGACCAGTGTGTTACATTTGGACCAGTGTGTTACATTTGGACCAGCGTGTTACATTTGGACCAGTGTGTTACATTTGGACCAGCGTGTTACATTTGGACCAGTGTGTTACATTTTGACCAGTGTGTTACATTTGGACCAGTGTGTTACATTTGGACCAGTGTGTTACATGTGGACCAGTGTGTTACATTTGGACCAGTGTGTTACATTTGGACCAGTGTGTTACATTTGTACCAGTGTGTTACATGTGGACCAGTGTGTTACATTTTGACCAGTGTGTTACATTTGGACCAGCGTGTTACATTTGGACCAGTGTGTTACATTTGGACCAGTGTGTTACATTTTGACCGGTGTGTTACATTTGGACCAGTGTGTTACATTTGGACAAGTGTGTTACATTTGGACCAGTGTGTTACATTTGGACCAGTGTGTTACATTTGGACCAGTGTGTTACATTCGGACCAGTGTGTTACATTTGGACCAGTGTGTTACATTTGGACCAGTGTGTTACATTTTGACCAGTGTGTTACATTTGGACCAGTGTGTTACATTTGGACCGGTGTGTTACATTTGGACCAGTGTGTTACATTTGGACCAGTGTGTTACATTTGGACCAGCGCGTTACATTTGGACCAGTGTGTTACATTTTGACCAGTGTGTTACATTTGGACCAGTGCGTTACATTTGGACAAGTGTGTTACATTTTGACCAGTGTGTTACATTTGGACCAGTGTGTTACATTTGGACCAGTGTGTTACATTTTTACCAGTGTGTTACATTTTGACCAGTGTGTTACATTTGGACCAATGTGTTACATTTTGACCGGTGTGTTACATTTTTACCAGTGTGTTACATTTTGACCAGTGTGTTACATTTTGACCAGTGTGTTACATTTGGACCAGTGTGTTACGTTTTGACCAGTGCATTACATTTTGACCAGTGTGTTACATTTTGACCAGTGTATTACATTTTGACCAGTGCGTTACATTTTGACCAGTGTGTTACATTTTTACCAGTGTGTTACGTTTTGACCAGTGCGTTACATTTTGACCAGTGTGTTACATTTTTACCAGTGTGTTACATTTTGACCAATGCGTTACATTTTGACCAGTGTGTTACATTTTTACCAGTGTGTTACATGGCCTTTCCTTTGAACAACACTCAGTGCAGGTTTGGGAACTGAGGAGACACATTTTTTAAGTGGAATTCTTTCCCATTCTTGCTTGATGTACAGCTTAAGTTGTTCAACAGTCTCCTGCCTCATATTTCAGCCTTCACACATTTTCAATGTCTGGACTACAGGCAGGCCAGTCTAGTACCCGCACTCTTTTACTATGAAGCCACACTGTTGTAACACCTGGCTTGGCATTGTCTTACTGAAATAAGCAGGGGCGTCCATGATAACGACATATGTTGCTCCAAAAGCTGTATGTACCTTTCAGCATTAATGGTGCCTTCACAGATGTGTAAGTTACCCATGCTTTGGCCACTAATACACCTCCATACCATCACACATGCTGCCTAGAACACTTTCACCCTACAACAATCACTAATACACCCCCATACCATCACACATGCTGACTAGAACACTTTCACCCTAGAACAGTCCCCATGGTTCATCTCCTCTTCATTACGGGGGACGCGGCATCCACAGTTTCCAAATATAATTTGAAATGTGGACTCGTCAGACCACAGAACACTTTTCCACTTTGCATCAGTCCATCTTAGATAAGCTCGGGCCCAGCGAAGCGTTTCTGGGTGTTGTTGATAAATGGTTTTGGCTTACATATACACATACTGTGCATATACATATGCACATATTGTACATATACATTCACTGTACAAACATACATATACACATACTGTACATATACATTCACTGTACAAACATACACATACACATACTGTACATATACATTCACTGTACAAACATACATATACACATACTGTACATATACATTCACTGCACAAACATACGTATACACATACTGTACATATACATTCACTGTACAAACATACACATACACATACTGTACATATACATTCACTGCACAAACATACATATACACATACTGTACATATACATTCACTGCACAAACATACATATACACATACTGTACATATACATTCACTGTACAAACATACATATATACACACTGTACATATACATTCACTGTACAAACATACACATACTGTACATATACATTCACTGTACAAACATACATATACATACTGTACATATACATTCACTGTACAAACATACACATACTGTACATATACATTCACTGTACAAACATACACATACTGTACATATACATTCACTGTACAAACATACACATACTGTACATATACATTCACTGTACAAACATACATATACACATACTGTACATATACATTCACTGTACAAACATACATATACACATACTGTACATATACATTCACTGTACAAACATACATATACACATACTGTACATATACAAGTACATATACTTACATACACTCATGCACAGGGTAAACTGGGTAACACATGGCACACTGACAAAGCTTAACCTATTGTTAAAACAACAATCTACAAGGTTAAAATAGTTGGCTGTTTTTCTTCCCCTCCATTTAACTGCTTTCTTTTGTATCTGTAGTTATCATGACATATATGTATTGTTGCATTTGAACAACTGTATTGTTGATAATAGAGGTACATTATTGCTACCGTTCATTATCAATAGTATTATTACTATTGGTATTTGTATTGATACATTTGTAGTGTAATAATGTTCATTGTCATTTTTGTATTATTAATATTTATTTCACTAATGCTTTTTTGCTATCACTTTTAGAGTGAGATATCTAATCAACGGTTAGATATCTTAGAGTCCAAGCATGTGATGATGTCATCATTGATGAGATATCTTAGAGTCCAAGCATGTGATGATGTCATCAATGATGAGATATCTTAGAGTCCAAGCATGTGATGATGTCATCAATGATGAGATATCTTAGAGTCCAAGCATGTGATGATGTCATCAATGATGAGATATCTTAGAGTCCAAGCATGTGATGATGTCATCAATGATGAGATATTTTGGAGTCCAAGCATGTGATGATGTCATCAATGATGAGATATCTTGGAGTCCAAACATGTGATGATGTCATCAATGATGAGATATTTTGGAGTCCAAGCATGTGATGATGTCATCAATGATGAGATATTTTGGAGTCCAAACATGTGATGATGTCATCAATGATGAGATATCTTAGAGTCCAAGCATGTGATGATGTCATCAATGATGAGATATTTTGGAGTCCAAGCATGTGATGATGTCATCAATGATTAGATATCTTAGAGTCCAAACAGGTGATGATGTCATCAATGATGAGATATCTTGGAGTCCAAACATGTGATGATGTCATCAATGATGAGATATCTTAGAGTCCAAGCATGTGATGATGTCATCAATGATGAGATATTTTGGAGTCCAAGCATGTGATGATGTCATCAATGATTAGATATCTTAGAGTCCAAACATGTGATGATGTCATCAATGATGAGATATCTTGGAGTCCAAACATGTGATGATGTCATCAATGATGAGATCATTTGGAGTCCAAACATGTGATGATGTCATCAATGATGAGATCATTTGGAGTCCAAACATGTGATGATGTCATCAATGATTAGACATCTTAGAGTCCAAACATGTGATGATGTCATCAATGATGAGATATTTTGGAGTCCAAGCATGTGATGATGTCATCAATGATGAGATCATTTGGAGTCTAAACATGTGATGATGTCATCAATGATGAGATATCTTGGAGTCCAAACATGTGATGATGTCATCAATGATGAGATCATTTGGAGTCTAAACATGTGATGATGTCATCAATGATTAGACATCTTAGAGTCCAAACATGTGATGATGTCATCAATGATGAGATATTTTGGAGTCCAAGCATGTGATGATGTCATCAATGATGAGATATCTTGGAGTCTAAACATGTGATGATGTCATCAATGATGAGATTATTTGGAGTCTAAACATGTGATGATGTCATCAATGATTAGACATCTTAGAGTCCAAACATGTGATGATGTCATCTATGATGAGATATCTTGGAGTCCAAGCATGTGATGATGTCATCAATGATGAGATATCTTGGAGTCCAAACATGTGATGATGTCATCAATGATGAGATATTTTGGAGTCCAAGCATGTGATGATGTCATCAATGATGAGATATCTTGGAGTCCAAACATGTGATGATGTCATCAATGATGAGATATTTTGGAGTCCAAGCATGTGATGATGTCATCAATGATGAGATATCTTGGAGTCCAAACATGCGATGATGTCATCAATGATGAGATATCTTAGAGTCCAAACATGTGATGACGTCATCAATGATGAGATCATTTGGAGTCTAAACATGTGATGATGTCATCAATGATGAGATATCTTAGAGTCCAAACATGTGATGATGTCATCAATGATGAGATATCTTGGAGTCCAAACATGTGATGATGTCATCAATGATGAGATATCTTGGAGTCCAAACATGTGATGATGTCATCAATGATGAGATATCTTGGAGTCCAAACATGTGATGATGTCATCAATGATGAGATATTTTGGAGTCCAAACATGTGATGATGTCATCAATGATGAGATATCTTGGAGTCCAAACATGTGATGATGTCATCAATGATGAGATATCTTGGAGTCCAAACATGTGATGATGTCATCAATGATGAGGTATCTTGGAGTCCAAACATGTGATGATGTCATCAATGATGAGATATCTTGGAGTCCAAACATGTGATGATGTCATCAATGATGAGATATCTTGGAGTCCAAACATGTGATGATGTCATCAATGATGAGATATCTTGGAGTCCAAACATGTGATGATGTCATCAATGATGAGATATCTTGGAGTCCAAACATGTGATGATGTCATCAATGATGAGATATTTTGGAGTCCAAACATGTGATGATGTCATCAATGATGAGATATCTTGGAGTCCAAACATGCGATGATGTCATCAATGATGAGATATCTTAGAGTCCAAACATGTGATGATGTCATCAATGATGAGATCATTTGGAGTCTAAACATGTGATGATGTCATCAATGATGAGATATCTTGGAGTCCAAACATGTGATGATGTCATCAATGATGAGATCATTTGGAGTCTAAACATGTGATGATGTCATCAATGATTAGACATCTTAGAGTCCAAACATGTGATGATGTCATCAATGATGAGATATTTTGGAGTCCAAGCATGTGATGATGTCATCAATGATGAGATATCTTGGAGTCCAAACATGTGATGATGTCATCAATGATGAGATATTTTGGAGTCCAAGCATGTGATGATGTCATCAATGATGAGATATCTTGGAGTCCAAACATGTGATGATGTCATCAATGATGAGATATCTTGGAGTCCAAACATGTGATGATATCATCAATGATGAGATTATTTGGAGTCTAAACATGTGATGATGTCATCAATGATTAGACATCTTAGAGTCCAAACATGTGATGATGTCATCCATGATGAGATATCTTGGAGTCCAAGCATGTGATGATGTCATCAATGATGAGATCATTTGGAGTCTAAACATGTGATGATGTCATCAATGATGAGATATCTTGGAGTCCAAGCATGTGATGATGTCATCAATGATGAGATATTTTGGAGTCCAAGCATGTGATGATGTCATCAATGATGAGATATCTTGGAGTCCAAACATGTGATGATGTCATCAATGATGAGATATCTTGGAGTCCAAGCATGTGATGATGTCATCAATGATGAGATATCTTGGAGTCCTAACATGTGATGATGTCATCAATGATGAGATATCTTGGAGTCCAAACATGTGATGATGTCATCTATGATGAGATATTTTGGAGTCCAAGCATGTGATGATGTCATCAATGATGAGATATCTTGGAGTCCTAACATGTGATGATGTCATCAATGATGAGATATCTTGGAGTCCTAACATGTGATGATGTCATCAATGATGAGATATCTTGGAGTCCAAACATGTGATGATGTCATCTATGATGAGATATCTTGGAGTCCAAGCATGTGATGATGTCATCAATGATGAGATATTTTGGAGTCCAAGCATGTGATGATGTCATCAATGATGAGATATCTTGGAGTCCAAACATGTGATGATGTCATCAATGATGAGATATCTTGGAGTCCAAGCATGTGATGATGTCATCAATGATGAGATATCTTGGAGTCCTAACATGTGATGATGTCATCAATGATGAGATATCTTGGAGTCCAAACATGTGATGATGTCATCTATGATGAGATATTTTGGAGTCCAAGCATGTGATGATATCATCAATGATGAGATTATTTGGAGTCTAAACATGTGATGATGTCATCAATGATTAGACATCTTAGAGTCCAAACATGTGATGATGTCATCTATGATGAGATATCTTGGAGTCCAAGCATGTGATGATATCATCAATGATGAGATTATTTGGAGTCTAAACATGTGATGATGTCATCAATGATTAGACATCTTAGAGTCCAAACATGTGATGATGTCATCAATGATGAGATATCTTGGAGTCCAAACATGTGATGATGTCATCTATGATGAGATATCTTGGAGTCCAAGCATGTGATGATATCATCAATGATGAGATTATTTGGAGTCTAAACATGTGATGATGTCATCAATGATTAGACATCTTAGAGTCCAAACATGTGATGATGTCATCTATGATGAGATATCTTGGAGTCCAAACATGTGATGATGTCATCAATGATGAGATATCTTGGAGTCCAAACATGTGATGATGTCATCAATGATGAGATATTTTGGAGTCCAAGCATGTGATGATGTCATCAATGATGAGATATCTTGGAGTCCAAACATGTGATGATGTCATCAATGATGAGATATTTTGGAGTCCAAGCATGTGATGATGTCATCAATGACGAGATATCTTGGAGTCCAAACATGCGATGATGTCATCAATGATGAGATATCTTAGAGTCCAAACATGTGATGATGTCATCAATGATGAGATCATTTGGAATCTAAACATGTGATGATGTCATCAATGATGAGATATCTTAGAGTCCAAGCATGTGATGATGTCATCAATGATGAGATATTTTGGAGTCCAAGCATGTGATGATGTCATCAATGATGAGATATCTTGGAGTCCAAACATGTGATGATGTCATCAATGATGAGATATCTTGGAGTCCAAACATGTGATGATGTCATCAATGATGAGATCATTTGGAGTCTAAACATGTGATGATGTCATCAATGATGAGATATCTTGGAGTCCAAACATGTGATGATATCATCAATGATGAGATTATTTGGAGTCTAAACATGTGATGATGTCATCAATGATGAGATTATTTGGAGTCTAAACATGTGATGATGTCATCAATGATTAGACATCTTAGAGTCCAAACATGTGATGATGTCATCCATGATGAGATATCTTGGAGTCCAAGCATGTGATGATGTCATCAATGATGAGATATCTTGGAGTCCAAACATGCGATGATGTCATCAATGATGAGATATCTTAGAGTCCAAACATGTGATGATGTCATCAATGATGAGATCATTTGGAGTCTAAACATGTGATGATGTCATCAATGATGAGATATCTTGGAGTCCAAGCATGTGATGATGTGATCAATGATGAGATATTTTGGAGTCCAAGCATGTGATGATGTCATCAATGATGAGATATCTTGGAGTCCAAACATGTGATGATGTCATCAATGATGAGATATCTTGGAGTCCAAACATGTGATGATGTCATCAATGATGAGATCATTTGGAGTCTAAACATGTGATGATGTCATCAATGATGAGATATCTTGGAGTCCAAACATGTGATGATATCATCAATGATGAGATTATTTGGAGTCTAAACATGTGATGATGTCATCAATGATTAGACATCTTAGAGTCCAAACATGTGATGATGTCATCAATGATGAGATATTTTGGAGTCCAAGCATGTGATGATGTCATCAATGATGAGATATCTTGGAGTCTAAACATGTGATGATGTCATCAATGATGAGATTATTTGGAGTCTAAACATGTGATGATGTCATCAATGATTAGACATCTTAGAGTCCAAACATGTGATGATGTCATCTATGATGAGATATCTTGGAGTCCAAGCATGTGATGATGTCATCAATGATGAGATATCTTGGAGTCCAAACATGTGATGATGTCATCAATGATGAGATATTTTGGAGTCCAAGCATGTGATGATGTCATCAATGATGAGATATCTTGGAGTCCAAACATGTGATGATGTCATCAATGATGAGATATTTTGGAGTCCAAGCATGTGATGATGTCATCAATGATGAGATATCTTGGAGTCCAAACATGCGATGATGTCATCAATGATGAGATATCTTAGAGTCCAAACATGTGATGACGTCATCAATGATGAGATCATTTGGAGTCTAAACATGTGATGATGTCATCAATGATGAGATATCTTAGAGTCCAAACATGTGATGATGTCATCAATGATGAGATATCTTGGAGTCCAAACATGTGATGATGTCATCAATGATGAGATATCTTGGAGTCCAAACATGTGATGATGTCATCAATGATGAGATATCTTGGAGTCCAAACATGTGATGATGTCATCAATGATGAGATATTTTGGAGTCCAAACATGTGATGATGTCATCAATGATGAGATATCTTGGAGTCCAAACATGTGATGATGTCATCAATGATGAGATATCTTGGAGTCCAAACATGTGATGATGTCATCAATGATGAGATATCTTGGAGTCCAAACATGTGATGATGTCATCAATGATGAGATATCTTGGAGTCCAAACATGTGATGATGTCATCAATGATGAGATATCTTGGAGTCCAAACATGTGATGATGTCATCAATGATGAGATATCTTGGAGTCCAAACATGTGATGATGTCATCAATGATGAGATATCTTGGAGTCCAAACATGTGATGATGTCATCAATGATGAGATATTTTGGAGTCCAAACATGTGATGATGTCATCAATGATGAGATATCTTGGAGTCCAAACATGCGATGATGTCATCAATGATGAGATATCTTAGAGTCCAAACATGTGATGATGTCATCAATGATGAGATCATTTGGAGTCTAAACATGTGATGATGTCATCAATGATGAGATATCTTGGAGTCCAAACATGTGATGATGTCATCAATGATGAGATCATTTGGAGTCTAAACATGTGATGATGTCATCAATGATTAGACATCTTAGAGTCCAAACATGTGATGATGTCATCAATGATGAGATATTTTGGAGTCCAAGCATGTGATGATGTCATCAATGATGAGATATCTTGGAGTCCAAACATGTGATGATGTCATCAATGATGAGATATTTTGGAGTCCAAGCATGTGATGATGTCATCAATGATGAGATATCTTGGAGTCCAAACATGTGATGATGTCATCAATGATGAGATATCTTGGAGTCCAAACATGTGATGATATCATCAATGATGAGATTATTTGGAGTCTAAACATGTGATGATGTCATCAATGATTAGACATCTTAGAGTCCAAACATGTGATGATGTCATCCATGATGAGATATCTTGGAGTCCAAGCATGTGATGATGTCATCAATGATGAGATCATTTGGAGTCTAAACATGTGATGATGTCATCAATGATGAGATATCTTGGAGTCCAAGCATGTGATGATGTCATCAATGATGAGATATTTTGGAGTCCAAGCATGTGATGATGTCATCAATGATGAGATATCTTGGAGTCCAAACATGTGATGATGTCATCAATGATGAGATATCTTGGAGTCCAAGCATGTGATGATGTCATCAATGATGAGATATCTTGGAGTCCTAACATGTGATGATGTCATCAATGATGAGATATCTTGGAGTCCAAACATGTGATGATGTCATCTATGATGAGATATTTTGGAGTCCAAGCATGTGATGATGTCATCAATGATGAGATATCTTGGAGTCCTAACATGTGATGATGTCATCAATGATGAGATATCTTGGAGTCCTAACATGTGATGATGTCATCAATGATGAGATATCTTGGAGTCCAAACATGTGATGATGTCATCTATGATGAGATATCTTGGAGTCCAAGCATGTGATGATGTCATCAATGATGAGATATTTTGGAGTCCAAGCATGTGATGATGTCATCAATGATGAGATATCTTGGAGTCCAAACATGTGATGATGTCATCAATGATGAGATATCTTGGAGTCCAAGCATGTGATGATGTCATCAATGATGAGATATCTTGGAGTCCTAACATGTGATGATGTCATCAATGATGAGATATCTTGGAGTCCAAACATGTGATGATGTCATCTATGATGAGATATTTTGGAGTCCAAGCATGTGATGATATCATCAATGATGAGATTATTTGGAGTCTAAACATGTGATGATGTCATCAATGATTAGACATCTTAGAGTCCAAACATGTGATGATGTCATCTATGATGAGATATCTTGGAGTCCAAGCATGTGATGATATCATCAATGATGAGATTATTTGGAGTCTAAACATGTGATGATGTCATCAATGATTAGACATCTTAGAGTCCAAACATGTGATGATGTCATCAATGATGAGATATCTTGGAGTCCAAACATGTGATGATGTCATCTATGATGAGATATCTTGGAGTCCAAGCATGTGATGATATCATCAATGATGAGATTATTTGGAGTCTAAACATGTGATGATGTCATCAATGATTAGACATCTTAGAGTCCAAACATGTGATGATGTCATCTATGATGAGATATCTTGGAGTCCAAACATGTGATGATGTCATCAATGATGAGATATCTTGGAGTCCAAACATGTGATGATGTCATCAATGATGAGATATTTTGGAGTCCAAGCATGTGATGATGTCATCAATGATGAGATATCTTGGAGTCCAAACATGTGATGATGTCATCAATGATGAGATATTTTGGAGTCCAAGCATGTGATGATGTCATCAATGACGAGATATCTTGGAGTCCAAACATGCGATGATGTCATCAATGATGAGATATCTTAGAGTCCAAACATGTGATGATGTCATCAATGATGAGATCATTTGGAATCTAAACATGTGATGATGTCATCAATGATGAGATATCTTAGAGTCCAAGCATGTGATGATGTCATCAATGATGAGATATTTTGGAGTCCAAGCATGTGATGATGTCATCAATGATGAGATATCTTGGAGTCCAAACATGTGATGATGTCATCAATGATGAGATATCTTGGAGTCCAAACATGTGATGATGTCATCAATGATGAGATCATTTGGAGTCTAAACATGTGATGATGTCATCAATGATGAGATATCTTGGAGTCCAAACATGTGATGATATCATCAATGATGAGATTATTTGGAGTCTAAACATGTGATGATGTCATCAATGATGAGATTATTTGGAGTCTAAACATGTGATGATGTCATCAATGATTAGACATCTTAGAGTCCAAACATGTGATGATGTCATCCATGATGAGATATCTTGGAGTCCAAGCATGTGATGATGTCATCAATGATGAGATATCTTGGAGTCCAAACATGCGATGATGTCATCAATGATGAGATATCTTAGAGTCCAAACATGTGATGATGTCATCAATGATGAGATCATTTGGAGTCTAAACATGTGATGATGTCATCAATGATGAGATATCTTGGAGTCCAAGCATGTGATGATGTGATCAATGATGAGATATTTTGGAGTCCAAGCATGTGATGATGTCATCAATGATGAGATATCTTGGAGTCCAAACATGTGATGATGTCATCAATGATGAGATATCTTGGAGTCCAAGCATGTGATGATGTCATCAATGATGAGATATCTTGGAGTCCAAACATGTGATGATGTCATCAATGATGAGATATCTTGGAGTCCAAACATGTGATGATGTCATCTATGATGAGATATTTTGGAGTCCAAGCATGTGATGATATCATCAATGATGAGATTATTTGGAGTCTAAACATGTGATGATGTCATCAATGATTAGACATCTTAGAGTCCAAACATGTGATGATGTCATCTATGATGAGATATCTTGGAGTCCAAACATGTGATGATGTCATCTATGATGAGATATCTTGGAGTCCAAGCATGTGATGATGTCATCAATGATGAGATTATTTGGAGTCTAAACATGTGATGATGTCATCAATGATGAGATTATTTGGAGTCTAAACATGTGATGATGTCATCAATGATTAGACATCTTAGAGTCCAAACATGTGATGATGTCATCTATGATGAGATATCTTGGAGTCCAAGCATGTGATGATGTCATCAATGATGAGATATCTTGGAGTCCAAACATGTGATGATGTCATCAATGATGAGATATTTTGGAGTCCAAGCATGTGATGATGTCATCAATGATGAGATATCTTGGAGTCCAAACATGTGATGATGTCATCAATGATGAGATATTTTGGAGTCCAAGCATGTGATGATGTCATCAATGACGAGATATCTTGGAGTCCAAACATGCGATGATGTCATCAATGATGAGATATCTTAGAGTCCAAACATGTGATGATGTCATCAATGATGAGATCATTTGGAGTCTAAACGTGTGATGATGTCATCAATGATGAGATATCTTAGAGTCCAAGCATGTGATGATGTGATCAATGATGAGATATTTTGGAGTCCAAGCATGTGATGATGTCATCAATGATGAGATATCTTGGAGTCCAAACATGTGATGATGTCATCAATGATGAGATATCTTGGAGTCCAAACATGTGATGATGTCATCAATGATGACATATTTTGGAGTCCAAACATGTGATGATGTCATCAATGATGAGATATCTTGGAGTCCAAGCATGTGATGATGTCATCAATGATGAGATATTTTGGAGTCCAAACATGCGATGATGTCATCAATGATGAGATATCTTAGAGTCCAAACATGTGATGACGTCATCAATGATGAGATCATTTGGAGTCTAAACATGTGATGATGTCATCAATGATGAGATTATTTGGAGTCTAAACATGTGATGATGTCATCAATGATGAGATATTTTGGAGTCTAAACATGTGATGATGTCATCAATGATGAGATATTTTGGAGTCCAAACATGTGATGATGTCATCAATGATGAGATATCTTGGAGTCCAAACATGTGATGATGTCATCAATGATGAGATATTTTGGAGTCCAAGCATGTGATGATGTCATCAATGATGAGATATTTTGGAGTCCAAACATGTGATGATGTGATCAATGATGAGATCATTTGGAGTCTAAACATGTGATGATGTCATCAATGATGAGATATTTTGGAGTCCAAACATGTGATGATGTGATCAATGATGAGATATCTTGGAGTCCAAACATGTGATGATGTCATCAATGATGAGATATCTTGGAGTCCAAACATGTGATGATGTCATCAATGATGAGATATCTTGGAGTCCAAGCATGTGATGATGTCATCAATGATTAGATATCTTAGAGTCCAAACATGTGATGATGACATCAATGATGAGATCATTTGGAGTCTAAACATGTGATGATGTCATCAATGATGAGATATCTTGGAGTCCAAACATGTGATGATGTCATCAATGATGAGATTATTTGGAGTCCAAGCATGTGATGATGTCATCAATGATGAGATATCTTAGAGTCCAAACATGTGATGATGTCATCAATGATGAGATTATTTGGAGTCTAAACATGTGATGATGTCATCAATGATGAGATATTTGGGAGTCCAAGCATGTGATGATGTCATCAATGATGAGATCTCTTGGAGTTTAAACATGTGATGATGTCATCAATGATGAGATCTCTTGGAGTTTAAACATGTGATGATGTCATCAATGATGAGATCTCTTGGAGTTTAAACAGCCATGTTCCTCAGGAGGCGGGGTCAGCCAGGAGGACAGTGAACTCTATCCCAGCTGACTTCGGCTGCTCTTGTCCAAACATCTAGCTTTCATTTTCCTGCAGTGATTTATGAAAGATGTGAATATTTTGATGACATACTTTTACCAAACTTCGGTGTTGGAATTAATTCTTTGTCGCTCTTTTCATCAGCAGCACGCAGGCCAAGACCTTACCAGGGTGTGCGAGTCAAAGATCCAGTCAAAGAGCTGCTGAGAAGGAAAAGAATGAAAACTGTGGTGAGTACTTCATGTTACTATGATGTCATACACTACATGTTACTATGATGTCATACACTACATGTTACTATGATGTCATACACTGCATGTTACTATGATGTCGTACACTACATGTTACTATGATGTCATACACTACATGTTACGATGATGTCATACACTACATGTTACTATGATGTCATACACTACATGTTACTATGATGTCATACACTACATGTTACTATGATGTCGTACACTACATGTTACTATGATGTCATACACTACATGTTACTATGATGTCATACACTACATGTTACTATGATGTCATACACTACATGTTACGATGATGTCATACACTACATGTTACTATGATGTCATACACTACATGTTACTATGATGTCATACACTACATGTTACTATGATGTCATACACTACATGTTACTATGATGTCATACACTACATGTTACTATGATGTCATACACTACATGTTACTATGATGTCATACACTACATGTTACTATGATGTCATACACTACATGTTACTATGATGTCGTACACTACATGTTACTATGATGTCATACACTACATGTTACTATGATGTCATACACTACATGTTACGATGATGTCATACACTACATGTTACTATGATGTCATACACTACATGTTACTATGATGTCATACACTACATGTTACTATGATGTCATACACTACATGTTACTATGATGTCATACACTACATGTTACTATGATGTCATACAGTCATACTTGCCAACCCTCCCGTATTTTCCGGGAGACTCCTGAAATTCAGCGCCTGTCCCGAAAACCTCCCGGGACAAATTTTCTCCTGAAAATCTCCCGAAATTCAAGCGTAGCTGGAGGCCACGACCCCCAACATTGAGTGAGACCTGCCTCAATGTTGGGACCCTCTTAAACAGGACAATACTGCCATCTACTGTACATAGAATAGAATGTAAATATATTTTACATTTGTTCTGAAGCCCACAGTAAAGAGACGTAACTTCATCACGTCGCCTGGTTATTGACTCCAACCCAATATATTACACCGTCGACGGGCAAAATGAAGAAATACGCTCGCAAGTCCCAGAAAGATTGGAAACAAGAATTTCAGTTTATCCAGGAGAGTTGGAAGGGGTGTGTTGCCTGTACATTTTGTAGAACAGACTTCTCCATTGAACACGGTGAAGGGATATACTCAGCCATGAAGGGTCAGCGAAACACAAAGCGTCTGCAGCGCAGCATCGTTCACAACCCACTATTATGGTTCACCTCGCAAAATGGAGACCCGATGGTGTAACTTATGCTGAGACAATGATGGCTATGCTGGTAGCTGGAAGCAACATCCCCTTCTCATTTGCCGATGTCTACAACAAATCCGTGAAGGATATGTTCCCGGATTAGGAGATCGCTCGCCAATAAGCAAATGGCAGAACAAAGGTTACTCAAATAGTGAAAGGTAAGTGTTGTTGTTGTTTTTTACTAACCAGCAAGCACAGTACAGTGAGTAGAACAACTGTGTTTTTATTACTGTGTATTTGATAGGTGCCGTCGGAAATTCAACTATTTGTTTTATTTCTATATCTAATCAAATAAATATATATAGCTAGAATTCACTGAAAGTCAAGTATTTCATACATATATATAAATTAATATGCGTGTATATATGTATATATATATATATATATATATATATATATATATATATATATATATATATATATATATATATATATATATATATATATATATATATATATATATACATATATACATTATTGTCACCGATGTCCCACTGGGTGTGAGTTTTCCTTGCCCTTATGTGGGCCTACCGAGGATGTCGTGGTGGTTTGTGCAGCCCTTTGAGACACTAGTGATTTAGGGCTATATAAGTAAAAATTGATTGATTGATTGATATGTATATATATATATATATATATATATATATATATATATATATATATATATATATATGTGTGTGTGTGGGGGAAAAATCAGAAGACTACTTCATCTCTACAGAACTGTTTCATGAGGGGTTCCCTCAATCATCAGGAGATTTTGAGGGAACCCCTCATGAAACAGTTCTGTAGAGATGAAGTAGTCTTCTGATTTTTCCCACACATACATATTATGCTCTACCATGGTATCGAGCACTATTCTCTGAATAATCCAATCAAGACATATAAATATATATATATATATATATATGTTTATATATATGTATATATGTATATATATAAATATATATATATGTTTATATATATATATGTATATATATAAATATATATATATATATATGTTTATATATATATATATATATATATATATATATATATATATATATATATATATATATATAAAAAATACTGGAAATGGTGAATTATACGCCACCATTCTTAACCACGCCCCCCGCCTCAACCACGCCTCCGCCCCACCCCTGACCACGCCCTCCCCCACCTCCTGAAATCGGAGGTCTCAAGGTTGGCAAGTATGCATACAGTATATGTTACCACACTGAAAAAAATAACTCATAAGATTTACTTGAAAAAATGATTGTAAGTATTTGCACGCAAATGATTGAAGTAAAATGTAATGCTGCAATATCAAGTATCACTCACTTGCCAGTATCAAGTAAATTCTACTTACCAATTAACACAACAGTTGTGAAGATATTAAGTAACAGTTACTTAATTACATCCAAGTTTTAAGTTATATTTATTTAAACAAATTAGGTAAAGTCTTCTTGTTTTTCATCAGCAGGAACCTCATTTTACTCAAAACTTTAAATCAATTTTATATACCGTATTTCCTTGAAAAGGCCCTGGGGCGCTAATAATTTTACAACCTCTTCTCACCCATGCGCTTATTAATGACATGTAGTATAAAACTGAGTGTGGTGATCAAAAATGTAACACAAGATCATTCAGCGGCCGGGCGGTTGGGGACCACTGCTCAACAGCAAGACAACGCCGCCACTTCTACACCGTCTTGTGTTCGTGCCGGAGGCCGCATGCTTTTAGCTCCTTATCACACAAGATTGCACTGCATACTTTGTCAACAGCCATATGTGCCACACTCTGTGAACCCACACCAAACACATTTCTGGAGAACATCCACTCTGTAACACATTATAAACGCAAGACAAGAATGAGCCATAATGCCACCTTGCAGTCCTCTGTCAAGTCATTCTAAAGACCGGAGCAGAGCCAGTCGGCCAGAGCCTGTTGTGCTGTTGTGCTGTTGTGCCGTTGTGCTGTTGTGCCGTGCGCATGTGTCGTCGTGCATGCCTTTCGAAACACTACATTTTCAGAGTAAAGTTTATGTAATATTTTTAGGTTTATGTACGTACAACTATTAAACATTTAAATAGTATGAGGAAACATAAGTAAAACTTACTCTTCCCCCATAATTCATGTATTACGTTAATAAAATGTTTAATTTTACTTAAGAAACTCTAGTTCTTATTGAACGTTAAAAATACTACTTATAAATCATGACAGTTACTCTAATAGAGTTTACAGCACCAAAAAGTCACTTTTTTCAGTGTATAATGTCATGCAGTACATGTTACTATGTCATGCAGTACATCTTACTATGTCATGCAGTACATCT
>NC_084623.1:61667638-61690138 GCF_033978795.1 Nerophis ophidion | reverse complement strand
GAAAAGCGCGGTATAAATCTAATCCATTGTTATTATTATTATTATTATTACTTTCTATGCAACCTTAGACCAGATTCTATCGGATATCCCCAAAGAAGATAAGATCCTCCTACTCGGAGACTTCAATGCCAGGGTTGGCAAGGATTACAAGCTCTGGAAAGGCGCTCTTGGTAAAGAAGGTGTTGGGAATGTCAACTCTAACGGAGTCCTTCTTCTGTCAACGTGTGCTGAACATGATCTTCTGATAACAAACACCGTTTTCCGCCAGAGAAACCGGTTGAATTGATTGATTGATACTTTTATTAGTAGATTGCACAGTACGGTACATATTCCGTACAATTGACCACTAAATGGTAACACCCCAATAAGTTTTTCAACTTGTTTAAGTCGGGGTCCACCTTCATCAATTCATAGTACAAATATATACTATCAGCATAATACAGTCGTCACACAAGTTAATCATCATAGTATGTACATTGAATTATTGACATTATTTATAATCCGGGGGGTGGGATGAGGAGCTTTGGTTGATATCAGTACTTCAGTCATCAACAATTGCATCAACAGAGAAATGTGGACATTGAAAGAGTGTAGGTGTGACTTAGTAGGATATGTACAGCCAGCAGAGAACATAGTCAGTTCACATAGCATAAGAACAAGTACAGTATATACATTAGAAGTACATTTGAGTTGTTTATAATCCGGGGAGATGGGATGTGAATGGAGGAGGGTATTAGTAAAGTGTTGAAGTTGCCTGGAGGTGTTGTTTTAGAGCGCTTTTGAAGGAATATAGAGATGCACTTACTTTTATACCTTTTGGGAGTGTATTCCACATTGATGTGGCATAGAAAGAGAATGACTTAAGACCTTTGTTAGATGGGAATCTGGGTTTAACGTGGTTTGTGGCGCTCCCCCTGGTGTTGTGGTTATGGCGGTCATTTATGTTAAGGAAGTAGTTTGACATGTACTTGGGTATCAGGGAGGTGTAGCGGATTTTATAGACTAGGCTCAGTGCAAGTTGTTTTACTCTGTCCTCCACCCTGAGCCAGCCCACTTTGGAGAAGTGGGTTGGATTGAGGTGTGATCTGGGGTGGAGGTCTAAAAGTAACCGGACTATCTTATTCTGGGATGTTTGAAGTTTAGATATGAGGGTTTTGGAGGTGCTGGGGTACCAGGAGGTGCAAGCGTAATCAAAAAAGGGTTGAATGAGAGTTCCCGCTAGAATCCTCAAGGTGCTTTTGTTGACCAGAGAGGAGATTCTGTAGAGGAATCTCGTTCTTTAGTTAACCTTTTTGATTACCTTGGTTGCCATTTTCTCACAGGAAAGATTAGCCTCTAGAATGGAACCTAGGTAGGTGATCTCATCTTTCCTGGTGATAACAATGTCACCCACTTTTATAGTCAAGTCACTGAAAGTTGGATATGGGACCCAAATAGTATGGATTCCGTTTTACTTAAGTGTATGGATAGTTTGTTGTCGGCGAGCCTGGTGCAAATATTAAGGAGTTCAGCACTGAGGATTTGTTCCACCTGTGACTTGTCCTTGCTGGTTACCAGCAGGGCCGAGTCATCCGCAAACAGGAACAATTCACAGTGGCATGCTGATGGCATGTCATTTACGTATAATAGGAACAGTAAAGGTCCTAGTATACTGCCTTGGGGGACTCCACAGCTTACTGAGAGGGGAGGGGACACAGTGCCGTTCATCTCTACCACCTGTTTCCTCCCCTCCAAGTAAGATTGCATCCAGCTCCATGAGGTTTCATCGGCTCTTAAGACCACGCTACTTGAAACCAACAAGGATAACAGTGGCTACAGAACTAGGAAACACCAGGACTGGTTCAATGAAAACGACATCGAAATACAACAGTTGATTGATGCCAAAAGGATAGCTTTTTGTTCTTGGCAGAGCGATATCAACTGCAGGGACAAAAGGCAGGCCCACGTCAAGGCAAATGCACTTGTTCAGAACAGAGTGAGAGAGATGATGTCACAACAGGGCTTGGTTTAAAGTTGTTTCTTCATGCAGAGAATGATTTGGAAGGGCGAGACGTGACTGTGAGTACATTTTCTTTTATTTAATACTATAACTAATAAGACAAACAAAAGCCACGCAAGAGGGCGGAAGTACAAAACTAGGCTGTGAAACAAAAGACTAGCATAAATGCTGCAAACTACAAACATGAAACAAAAACACTTGCTCGATTGGCATGAATGATAATGACCATAAACAAAACTAGCACAATAGCATAAATACACAAACTTACAAGGCATGGAACTGGACGAGGGCATGAAGGAGGTGCAGCAAGGGTAGCGTGTGTGCGTGTGAAGATCCCACAATGAAGACAAGAAAAAGAGTGACTTAAGTAGCTGTGATCATTGGTGAAAACAGGTGTGAGGCTAAGAACAGGGACGTGACATGACAGGTGAAAACTAATGAGTTGGCATGGAGACGAAAACAAACCAGGAAGTGCTAAGACAGAATCAAATGTCCAAAAAACCAAACCGAACATGAACAAAACAAAACATGATCCATAGGTGTGACAGATGAAAAACCAATGGTGGATGGAGAAGGCTCTGGAAATCCACAAGCTTGCTGACTCTGGGGACACCAGGGGATTCTTCAATGCTACCAAGGCTGTTTATGGGCCCAGCTATTGAGGCCTAAACCCCCTCCGCTCTAAAGATAGACAAACTCTGCTCAAGGACGATGTAGGTATCAGTTCCAGATGGCGTGAACACTTCCAAGAGCTCCTGAATCTGAACTCCACAGTGGAGATGGAAACTATCAACCAGATTCCTCAGCGACCCATCATGGAGCATTTGGGTGATCCTCCCACCGAAAATGAAGTTCAGGATGCCATCAGGAAACTGGGTAACTACAAGTCTTCCGGACTAGATGGGATACCAGCAGAAATATTAAAGCAAGGTGGACCAAAAGTCCTTTGCCACATCCACTGCCTCACTGGTAAAATCTGTCACCATCTTCAAGAAGGGAGATAAGGCCGACTGTGGCAACTACAGAGGCATCTCCCTCCTGTCCACAACAGGAACAATACTGGCACGTATTTTGGCAAACCGGTTATTGCCGCTCTCAGAAGAGATCCTCCCAGAGTCCCAGTGTGGCTTTCGTCCAGCAAGGGGAACATCGGACATGATTTTTGCAATTGGTCAACTGCAAGACAAATGTTGGGAACAACACCTGCCACTATACATGACATTCATTGTCCTTACAAAGGCCTTTGATTCTGTGAACAGAACTGCCCTATGGGGTCCCCTCTCCAAAATCGGATGCCCAGACAAATATCTGAAGCTCTTGCATCTGTTGCACGACGACATGACTGCAACGGTAGTTGGAAATGGTGGCTCTGAAACGGCTCCCTTCAAAGTTGACACTGGTGTCAAGCAGGGCTGCATCATCGCACCAACCCTGTTTGCTATCTTCATCTCAGCCATACTTCACCTCACCAGTCAAAACCTACCTGCGGGAGTCCAGTTCATACACAGGACAGATGGCGGGCTCTTCAACCTGAGTAGGTTCAAGGCAAAAAGCAAAGTGCTTACATCCTCAATTACAGAGCTTCAGTACGCAGATGACAATGCTTTAGTTGCTCATTCTGAGTTGGACCTCCAGAACATCATGGATGCTTTTGCCAGAGCGTACCGACTCCTGGGACTTGACATTAACATAAAGAAGACTCAGATCCTGTACCAACCAGCCCCTGACACACCATCCCAACCCCCCAAAATGTATGTGGACAACAACATCTTGGAAAACGTGGATCATTTCGCTTATCTTGGCAGTATCCTTTCAACGAAAGCTGTCATCGATGCAGGGATCCACCACCGCATAGGTTGTGCCAGCGCAGCTTTTGCTAAGCTCAGGAAAAGAGATTTTGAGAATCGGGTCATCCAGAACAACGTCAAGCTTACTGTTTATCAAGCTGTAGTTCTGCCCACTCGGCTTTATGGGGCTGATAGCTGGACCACCTGCAGCAGACACCTGAAGGCTCTGGAGCAGCACCATCAGCGATGTCTGCGCAAGATCCTCAGGATCAGCTGGGAAGATAGGAGCTCCAACATTAGTGTTCTGAAGGAAGCTAACATGCCCAGCATCACCACAACTGTCATTCGGCACCAGCTGTGATGGACAGGCCATGTAATACACATGCCAGACAGTCGCCTTCCGAAACAAATGTACGGACAACCGGTGGAAGGACGACGCACCCAAGGAGGGCAGAAGAAGCGGTATAAAGATAACCTCAAAATCCACCTGAGGAAATGCTGCTTCAACCTCAACACCTGGGAGGAGGCTGCCCACCAGAGGGTTTTGTGGAGAAGGATGGTCCATGAAGGCACTGCACAATTAGAAAAGGACCTCCACCGTGCCGCGAGGCAACAAGAGGCAACAAAGAAAGGAGAGAGGTCCACTACCAAAACAGTTCCTCCGACCACTACCAGCACCACAACAATCACCTACACTGCAATACAGTCTGTGGACCACGGCTCGGCCTCTACAGCCACCTGAGGACCACAGATGACCAGACACACCTACAGGAGGACTATCATACTCGCTTCCAGTGATCGCCCATGATGACAGACATAGTGTTTATGATTACAGTAAAGACATTATTATGATTACAGTATGGACATAGTGTTATGATTACAGTAAAGACATTATTATGATTACAGTATGGACATAGTGTTATGATTACAGTATACACAGTGTTATGATTACAGTATAGACATAGTGTTATGATTACAGTATACACAGTGTTATGATTACAGTAAAGACATTATTATGATTACAGTATAGACACAGTGTTATGATTACAGTAAAGACATTATTATGATTACAGTATAGACGTAGTGTTATGATTACAGTATAGACAGTGTTTTGATTACAGTATCGACATAGTGTTATGATTACAGTATAGACGTAGTGTTATGATTACAGTATAGACAGTGTTTTGATTACAGTATCGACATAGTGTTATGATTACAGTATAGACGTAGTGTTATGATTACAGTATAGACATAGTGTTATGATTACAGTAAAGACATTATTATGATTACAGTATAGACATAGTGTTATGATTACAGTAAAGACATTATTATGATTACAGTATAGACACAGTGTTATGATTACAGTATGGACATAGTGTTATGATTACAGTATAGACATAGTGTTATGATTATAGTGTAGACATAGTGTTATGATTACAGTATAGACGTAGTGTTATGATTACAGTATAGACAGTGTTTTGATTACAGTATCGACATAGTGTTATGATTACAGTATAGACGTAGTGTTATGATTACAGTATAGACAGTGTTTTGATTACAGTATCGACATAGTGTTATGATTACAGTATAGACGTAGTGTGATATCACAGTATGTTGAATACAGGTAATTAATACAGTGTTTTATTTGTTGATGTTGTTCCAGACCTTACCTGCATGCTCCCTTCCTCACCTGGATCTCCCAGAACCAGGACTGGCTTACATTCCGTGGTCTCAAGCCCTCACGCCGAGCTCAGGGGTCCAGATAGTCCCAAGACCTGCGAGTCAATCAGGGTCTTCGATGGTCCACATGCCTTTGTCCGTGTCTCTGTCCACTTGGATCCCTCAACAAGACGTCCAAGGTCTATATCATGAGTCCCGGAACCTGGATACTCTGCAATATCCAGACCAAGTGGACCTCAAGACCCACAATGAGGCGCTGGATGAATACCGAGGAGCAGATTTGGAAGCTCCAAACCTTCTCGATACAATTCTGGAGGATCAGAGAAGAGATGATCAATTGAAGGCCAAGAAGTCATACAGTACTTCAATCTTTGTAACAAATACTTGTGATTTTCAGACCAAATACTATACAATATTTGGACCAACTACTTTGTAATCTTAGGACCAAATACTTTGTAATCCTGAGACCAAATACTTTGTAATCTTCAGGCCAAATACTATACAATCTTTCGACCAAATACTTTGTAATCTTCAGACCAAACACTTTGTAATCTTTAGACCAAATACTTTGCAATCTTAAAATCAAATACTTTGTAATTTTTTGACCTAATACTTTGTAATCTTCAGACCAAATATTTTTTTATTTTTGGCCCAAATAAATTGTAATCCTCAAAATAAATACTTTATCATCTTAAAACCAAATACTTTCTAATCTTCAGCCCAAACAAATTGTAATCCTCAGAACAAATGCTTTGCAATCTTTGGACCAAAAACTTTGTACTCTTCAGACCAAATATTTTGTCATCTTTGGACCAAACACTTTGTAATCTTTGGACCAAACACTTTGTAATCCTGAGACCAAATACTATAAAATCTTTCGACCAAATACTTTGTAATCTTCAGACCAAATACTTTGTAGTCTTCAGACCAAATTCTTTGTAGTCTTTAGACCAAATACGTTATCATCTTCAGCCCAAATACTATACAATCTTTCGACCAAATACTTTGTAATCTTCAGACCAAACACTTTGTAATCTTTAGACCAAATACTTTGCAATCTTAAAATCAAATACTTTGTAATCTTTTGACCTAATACTTTGTAAACTTCAGACCAAATACTTTGTAATTTTTGGCCCAAATAAGTTGTAATCCTCAAAATAAATACTTTATAATCTTAAAACTAAATACTTTGTCATCTTCAGACCAAATACTTTGTAATCTTCAGCCCAAACATATTGTAATCCTCAGAACAAATGCTTTGCAATCTTTGGACCAAACACTTTGTACTCTTCAGACCAAATACTTTGTAATATTGACAACAAATACTTTTTTAATCTTCAGACCAAATACTTTGTAATCTTCAGAAAAAATACTTTGAAATCTTAAAACCAAATACTTTGAAATCTTCAGAAAAAATACTTTGAAATCTTAAGACCAAATACTTTGTAATCTTCAGACCAAATACTTGGAAATCTTCACCAAATACTTTGTAATCTTTAGACCAAATACCTTGTAATCTTTTGACCAAATACTTTGTAAATTTCAGACCAAACTATTTAGATTTTTTGGCCCAAACACTTTGTAGTATTTGAGAAAAATACTTGACAATCTTTGTTTTTAAGAGATTGCTTATCTAATGATCACAAAGCTGTTCAATCTGCAAAAACCCAATACATGTCCAGCCCGGTGCCTGATTATAGTCCCAGACCACAGGTTCTCTTGAATCTTTTCCTTAGGATTATTGATTGAATCCACTGGAGTCTCTTTATGTGATCAGTGTTCCTCCTTTTTATTGACACTTGTCGATCTGGAACTACTTTTTATTTGGAGTCAAATCCGTCTGGTGATTCTGTGCTCAGCTGTTCTTCAAGATTTTAGACCTTTATTGCCGTCTGAGTTCTCTAAAATAGTCCAAAGCGTAAAAAACACTGTTCTCCCTCCTGCAAGTCTCATCAGAGATGTGATTGACACTGTTTTCATTCTAGAATTGATCAATGTCTCTGTTTTCTTCTGGTTGTGTTCCAAGCACATGGAAACACTCTCTTCAAATAAAACACAACCTCTGTCCTGGCGAACTGCAGCGTGTAGCAGAGCTGCCATTCATGTTTAATAAAGTGGTCGTCTGCATGGACTGGGAGGGGGGGGTGGGGGTATGTCCGGGCGCCCTACTCCTCCTACTTATAGTATACACACTCAGACGCATATATAAGACTTTGGGGGATTGTTCTGCGGGGAGGCATGGCGGGGGGATGAGGATGCCTCCTATGGGGCTCCAGTCCTCCTGTCTTGTCCCCTGCTTGTCCATCCCTCAATCTTAGCTGCATATTAAACACTTTGGGTTTGGGGGGCTCGGCTTGGTTGGGACCTACGATGACCTTGATGTCCCCCAATTTTAATGGCATTATTAGTTCCCACAATCATACACATCTCACTCACGCTACAGTAGACAGTCTGGGGGCCTTGTACACATGCATGTGGGGGGGGGGGGGGGGGGTTCGGGAGTACGGCCAGAGGTGGGTAGTAACGCACTACATTTATTCCATTACATCTACCTGAGTAACTTTTGGGATAATTTGTACTTCTAAGAGTAGTTTTAATGCAACATACTTTTACTTTTACTTGAGTATATTTATTGAGAAGAAACGCTTCTTTTATTACGCTCCATTTAACTACATTCAGCTCGCTACTCTCCACTGATTTTTATCAATCTGTTAAAGCACGCTTTGTTTGTTTTGCTTTGTCAGACATACCTTCAAAGTAGGATCTATCGCATGCCTGCGTTTCACCAATCAAACAGAGCCAGGCGGTCACATGATTAAGTGCACATAAAGTTTCAGCGGCAAACAACAACAAGCTTAAGCTTACATGAACTCAACGCCAAATTTGAGGAAGCGCATGGCGATAAGTAACGTTAGTTAACGTTAGTAGATATTTTGGCTGCCACCGTAGCCTGATGTTAGCTTCCCTGCTATGAATCACTGTCAAATGTACATGGTGTGGGGACATTTATTAATGCACTGCAGCCTCGTGGACACAGACACACATGCACACACACACATGCACACACCCACACACACACAAACACACACACACACACACACACACACACACACACACACACACACACACACACACACACACACACACACACACACATGCATAGAAACACCAATCAGAAGTGCACAGTGTGTTCCCAGGTGCAGCCCACACCTATCATTTATGGTTTGCGTAAGGCTAACTTGTTATTTTCCTTTGTAATCTCTGCCTACTAAGTCGATGGTGCTGTTAAGTCAATTTGCCTTCATTTTTTTAATGTTAATGTATTATTATTTAATATATATTATTGTTTTACTTGCTTAAGAGATATTCCTGGAGCGCCACACACGGTGGGTTTGATGGGGTATTCATATGGATATTAAAGTCCCCCATTATAATTATATTCTCCACGTGCGTCACTAGATCACCAACGAACTCTGAGAATTCATTGATAAAGTCCGAATAGGGCCCTGGGGGGGCGGTAGATAACAGCCAGGTATAGAGGCAGCGGTGTGACAGACCTCAAACGATTTGTATTTATTATTTAGGTTAGGACTAAGGTTAAAGTTTTCGTTGTATATTAGTATATATATATATATATATATATATATATATATATATATATATATATATATATATGTATATATATATATATATCGGTCCCTGCAGGGACCTCAATGATGGAAAAAAAGTATATATATATATATATATATATATATATATATATATATATATATATATATTTTTTTTTTTTTTTTTTTTTTTTTTCCATCATTGAGGTCCCTGCGGGTGAGGTGGGTGGTTCTCGTGGCCCCGTGCTGGGCGGTCCTGCGGCGGCCGACTTGGGTGGGGTGCCCTCGGGGTTGGGGGATTGGCTTGTGGGGTCCGGGGATAGGGGCAGTCATCCCGTCCGTTTCCGGGGAGTCTCTGGGTCCCCCGGGCAGGGCATCCCACCTTTCTGCCGTGTGGGGTGTGGTCTCTCGCTGGCTTGAGGGCTGGCTGTCCCCTGCTTCTCTCGTGCCTTGTCCTCTGCCGGGCCCCTCTGTCTAAGACCTGCTTTCTCTTCTGGGCGGCACGTTGGGCCGGGCTTTGGGGTTCCTGTCGCTGGCCGGCCTGGCTGTGTGGGGCCGGTGGTCCCTGGTTCACTGTACGCCACACCTCCTGTTTTTGGGTTGGGCTCTCTGGGTGGCTGGGGCCGTACTCTGGCTCCCACACACACTGGGAGTCAAATATATTCTACATACAAATACACATATACTTACATACACACAGTTATTCATACATACATACATACATACATACACACAGTGGGCCCAAAAAGTATTTAGTCAGCCAGCGATTGTGCAAGTTCCCCCACTTAAAATAATGTCAGAGGTCTGTAATTTTCATCATAGGTACACTTCAACTGTGAGAGACAGAATGTAAAAAAATATCCAGGAATTCACATTGTAGGAATTTTAAATAATGTATTTGTAAATGATGGTGGAAAAGAAGTATTTGGTCACTTCAAACAAGGAAGATCTCTGGCTCTCACAGACCTGTAACTTCTTCTTTAAGAAGCTCTTCTGTCCTCCACTCGTTACCTGTATTAATAGCACCTGTTTGAACTCGTTATCTGTATAAAAGACACCTGTCCACAGCCTCAAACAGTCAGACTCCAAACTCCACTATGGCCAAGACCAAAGAGCTGTCGAAGGACACCAGGAAAATAATTGTAGACCTGCACCAGACTGGGAAGAGTGAATCTACAATAGGCAAGCAGCTTGGTGTGAAACATCAACTGTGGGAGCAATTATCAGAAAATGGAAGACAGACAAGACCACTGATAATCTCCCTCGATCTGGGGCTCCACGCAAGATCTCATCCCGTGGGGTCAAAATGATCATGAGAACGCGGAGCAAAAATCCCAGGACCACACTAAGGGAACCTGGTGAATGACCTGCAGGGAGCTGGGACCAAAGTAACAAAGGTTACCATCAGTAACACACTACGCCGACAGGGAATCAAATCCTGCAGTGCCAGACGTGCCCCCCTGCTTAAGCCAGTGCATGTCCAGGCCCGTCTGAAGCTTGCCAGAGAGCACTTGGATGATACAGCAGAGGATTGGGAGAATGTCATGTGGTCAGATGAAACCAAAAAATAACTTTTGGTATAAACTCAACTGGTGGTGTTTGGAGGAAGAAGAATACTGAGTTGCATCCCAAGAACACCATACCTACTGTGAAGCATGGGTGTGGAACATCATGCTTCAGGGGACAGGACGATTGATCCGTGTTAAGGAAAGAATGAATGGGGCCATGTATCCTGAGATTTGGAGCCAAAACCTCCTTCTGTCAGTGAGAGCTTTGAATGGTTTACCAAATACTTATTTTCTACAAGAAGGCAAGGGAGGGTAGAAGAAGGCATGGGCGTGCTACAAGAAGGCAAGGGGGGGTAGAAGAAGGCATGGGCGTGCTACAAGAAGGCAAGGGGGGGTAGAAGAAGGCATGGGCGTGCTACAAGAAGGCAAGGGGGGGTAGAAGAAGGCATGGGCGTGCTACAAGAAGGCAAGGGGGGGTAGAAGAAGGCATGGGCGTGCTACAAGAAGGCAAGGGGGGGTAGAAGAAGGCATGGGCGTGCTACAAGAAGGCAAGGGGGGGTAGAAGAAGGCATGGGCGTGCTACAAGAAGGCAAGGGGGGGTAGAAGAAGGCATGGGCGTGCTACAAGAAGGCAAGGGGGGGTAGAAGAAGGCATGGGCGTGGTACAAGAAGGCAAGGGGGGGTAGAAGAAGGCATGGGCGTGCTACAAGAAGGCAAGGGGGGGTAGAAGAAGGCATGGGCGTGCTACAAGAAGGCAAGGGGGGGTAGAAGAAGGCATGGGCATGCTACAAGAAGGCAAGGGGGGGTAGAAGAAGGCATGGGCGTGGTACAAGAAGGCAAGGGGGGGT
Source organism: Nerophis ophidion (assembly GCF_033978795.1). NCBI lineage: Eukaryota > Metazoa > Chordata > Actinopteri > Syngnathiformes > Syngnathidae > Nerophis > Nerophis ophidion. Next base: position 61,678,709 of record NC_084623.1, on the reverse strand, counting down.
AGAAGAAGGCATGGGCGTGCTACAAGAAGGCAAGGGGGGGTAGAAGAAGGCATGGGCGTGGTACAAGAAGGCAAGGGGGGGTAGAAGAAGGCATGGGCGTGCTACAAGAAGGCAAGGGGGGGTAGAAGAAGGCATGGGCGTGCTACAAGAAGGCAAGGGGGGGTAGAAGAAGGCATGGGCGTGGTACAAGAAGGCAAGGGGGGGTAGAAGAAGGCATGGGCGTGCTACAAGAAGGCAAGGGGGGGTAGAAGAAGGCATGGGCGTGCTACAAGAAGGCAAGGGGGGGTAGAAGAAGGCATGGGCGTGCTACAAGAAGGCAAGGGGGGGTAGAAGAAGGCATGGGCGTGGTACAAGAAGGCAAGGGGGGGTAGAAGAAGGCATGGGCGTGCTACAAGAAGGCAAGGGGGGGTAGAAGAAGGCATGGGCGTGCTACAAGAAGGCAAGGGGGGGTAGAAGAAGGCATGGGCATGCTACAAGAAGGCAAGGGAGGGTAGAAGAAGGCATGGGTGTGTTACAAGAAGGCAAGGGGGGGTAGAAGAAGGCATGGGCGTGCTACAAGAAGGCAAGGGGGGTTAGAAGAAGGCATGGGCGTGCTACAAGAAGGCAAAGGGGGGTTAGAAGAAGGCATGTTGTACTAAGAGATCTTGTTGTGTTCAACTTGAGCCATGTGCTTCCCAACAAGTCCTCCTTGGCTGTGGAGTGCCCCCAAAGTTCAGTTTCAGGTCTTTTATAGTTCTCAGTGTGTTTGCTGTCCTGCTGATGACGTGCAAACAGGGGCGTGTCTAAGGGTGGCCACGGGTGACATGTGCCCCCAGGTGCCACCCCACTTCGGGGTGGAGCTATTCAAATTGAGAGCTTTGCCTTCCGGCTCAGCTCTTTCTTCACCACAATGGATTGATACAGCGTCTGCATTACTGAAGACGTTGCACTGATCCGCGTGTCAATCTCACCATCCACTCTTCCCCCACTCCTGAACAAGACTCCCAGGTACTTGAACTCCTCCACTTGGGGTAGGGTCTCCTCCCCAACCCGGATATGGCAGTCCACCCTTTTACGGGCGAGAACCATGGACTCGGACTTGGAGGTGCTGATTCTCATATCGGTCGCTTCACACTCGGCTGCGAACCGATCCAGTGAGAGCTGAAGATCCTGGCCAGATGAAGCCACCAGGACCACATCATCTGCAACACCTCATTAATATATTATATTTTTGTATTACATGTTATTATGAATGTTACTAGATACTACACATATACTTACATCATGTATATATTACATGTTATTATGAATGTTACTAGATACTACACATATACTTACATCATGTATATATTACATGTTATTATGAATGTTACTACATGACATATATACTTACATCATGTATATATTACATGTTATTATGAATGTTACTAGATACTACATATATACTTACATCATGTATATATTACATGTTATTATGAATGTTACTAGATGACATACATACTTACATCATGTATATATTACATGATGTAAGAAGATTCTAGTATTAGTACAACAAATGTGTATTACTATGGTACTATTCAGAAGTAAAAAAGCGCCTTAGACCACCTTAGGGTGTCTCCAGCCTGGACAAGCAGGACTAGAGCACTGAGGAGTCCGAGGTGATATTTGTTGTATTATGCAAATGATGCAGCCAAGAAACCAGAGCCAAGCCCCGTTCACATGTTTGGTTAAGAGTTGTAAGAGTTTAGGTTGAACCAGGAATGACTGTCAGATCCCAACCTGCCTTGAATTCCTGGCGTGTCAAAACCTTGGTCAGCCCTGATAGTGATCTTGTACTCCCTGGATTTCCCAACCTTCTTCTCCCCTCCCGTGGCTGCGCTGGCCAAAATAAACTTTGGTGTACACAAATGACTTGAAGCTTGAAAAGGCTTGCAGTGCGCCTCACCTTTTCTGCTTATCAAAGCACACATGACCATGCTAGCACTTTGCTACATCCTTTGCATTGTTTGGAGCTTTAGGATTCATTTCATACCACTTTGGACTCTCTGTGCCCACTTCACCACCAAATATTACTACATCGTGTACTTCCAGTACTTCACAGATCTTACAGCATCATGTACTTACAGTATTACTGCCATCTAATCACAATCAGAATCAGAAATACTTTATTAATCCCTGAGGGGAAATTGAAATTTTCAGCACAATCTTATTCCAGATCAGACAAACATTACAGGGAGACAGAACAGGATCAAACATTACAGGGAGACAGAACAGGATCAAACATTACAGGGAGACAGAACAGGATCAAACATTACAGGGAGACAGAACAGGATCAAACATTACAGGGAGACAGAACAGGATCAAACGTTACAGGGAGACAGAACAGGATCAAACATTACAGGGAGACAGAACAGGATCAAACATTACAGGGAGACAGAACAGGATCAAACATTACAGGGAGACAGAACAGGATCAAACATTACAGGGAGACAGAACAGGATCAAACATTACAGGGAGACAGAACAGGATCAAACGTTACAGGGAGACAGAACAGGATCAAACATTACAGGGAGACAGAACAGGATCAAACATTACAGGGAGACAGAACAGGATCAAACATTACAGGGAGACAGAACAGGATCAAACATTACAGGGAGACAGAACGGGATCGCTGACTGGTCTACCACCTTCCGCCGCCCCTTACAAAAAAGGTGAGATACAGGTAAACAAAGGGGGAATGGTCATTGGCCAACTTAAGACGGGCCTTAACATGTGCTGGTTTAAGCAGGAGAACTTTCAGTTCCATACATGATTTAACATGTGCTGGTTTAAGCAGGAGAACCTTCAGTTCCAGACATGATTTAACATGTGCTGGTTTAAGCAGGAGAACCTTCAGTTCCAGACATGATTTAACATGTGCTGGTTTAAGCAGGAGAACCTTCAGTTCCAGACATGATTTAACATGTGCTGGTTTAAGCAGGAGAACCTTCAGTTCCATACATGATTTAACATGTGCTGGTTTAAGCAGGAGAACCTTCAGTTCCAGACATGATTTAACATGTGCTGGTTTAAGCAGGAGAACCTTCAGTTCCAGACATGATTTAACATGTGCTGGTTTAAGCAGGAGAACCTTCAGTTCCAGACATGATTTAACATGTGCTGGTTTAAGCAGGAGAACCTTCAGTTCCAGACATGATTTAACATGTGCTGGTTTAAGCAGGAGAACCTTCAGTTCCAGACATGATTTCAAAGCATGACACATGTCTTAGTGTATTTCCAACAGTCACCATGGTAATAGAGGTCGCAGCTCTTTTCAGGTCATTGACCAAGTTCTGCCGTGTAATCCTGGGCTGATGAGTCCTCACCTTTCTTGGCATCATTGAGACCCCAGCAGGTGATATCTTGCATGGAGCTCCACTCCCATTGAGATTGACGTTCATGTTTAGCTTCTTTCATTTTCTAATGATTGTCCAACAGTGGACCGTTTTTCACTAAGCTGTTTGGAATTTCTCCAGAGCACTTTCCATCCTTGTGGAGTTAAATGTTTGGGTCTTACTGATGGTTTGGGGTGGACAGGTGTCTTTATGCAGCTAATGTTTGGGTCTTACTGATGGTTTGGGGTGGACAGGTGTCTTTATGCAGCTAATGTTTGGGTCTTACTGATGGTTTGGGGTGGACAGGTGTCTTTATGCAGCTAATGTTTGGGTCTTACTGATGGTTTGGGGTGGACAGGTGTCTTTATGCAGCTAATGTTTGGGTCTTACTGATGGTTTGGGGTGGACAGGTGTCTTTATGCAGCTAATGTTTGGGTCTTACTGATGGTTTGGGGTGGACAGGTGTCTTTATGCAGCTAATGTTTGGGTCTTACTGATGGTTTGGGGTGGACAGGTGTCTTTATGCAGCTAATGTTTGGGTCTTACTGATGGTTTGGGGTGGACAGGTGTCTTTATGCAGCTAATGTTTGGGTCTTACTGATTGTTTGGGGTGGACAGGTGTCTTTATGCAGCTAATGTTTGGGTCTTACTGATGGTTTGGGGTGGACAGGTGTCTTTATGCAGCTAATGTTTGGGTCTTACTGATGGTTTGGGGTGGACAGGTGTCTTTATGCAGCTAATGTTTGGGTCTTACTGATGGTTTGGGGTGGACAGGTGTCTTTATGCAGCTAATGTTTGGGTCTTACTGATGGTTTGGGGTGGACAGGTGTCTTTATGCAGCTAATGTTTGGGTCTTACTGATGGTTTGGGGTGGACAGTTGTCTTTATGCAGCTAATGTTTGGGTCTTACTGATGGTTTGGGGTGGACAGGTGTCTTTATGCAGCTAATGTTTGGGTCTTACTGATGGTTTGGGGTGGACAGGTGTCTTTATGCAGCTAATGTTTGGGTCTTACTGATGGTTTGGGGTGGACAGGTGTCTTTATGCAGCTAATGTTTGGGTCTTACTGATGGTTTGGGGTGGACAGGTGTCTTTATGCAGCTAATGTTTGGGTCTTACTGATGGTTTGGGGTGGACAGGTGTCTTTATGCAGCTAATGTTTGGGTCTTACTGATGGTTTGGGGTGGACAGGTGTCTTTATGCAGCTAATGTTTGGGTCTTACTGATGGTTTGGGGTGGACAGGTGTCTTTATGCAGCTAATGTTTGGGTCTTACTGATGGTTTGGGGTGGACAGGTGTCTTTATGCAGCTAATGTTTGGGTCTTACTGATGGTTTGGGGTGGACAGGTGTCTTTATGCAGCTAATGTTTGGGTCTTACTGATGGTTTGGGGTGGACAGGTGTCTTTATGCAGCTAACGACCTCACACAGGTGCATGTGATTGAGGATAATACGGTGTAGTGGAGGAGGACTTTTAGAGGCGGACTAACAAGTCTTTGAGGGTCAGAATCAGCAGCAGCAGAGCTAGCATCCAGAAGGCACACCAGAGACTGCACTTCCTGAGAACACTGAGGAACAAGCAGCTCTCTCAGGAACTGCTGTTGTCCTCCCAGCGGTGCTCCATTGAGAACATCCTGCTGTTGTCCTCCCAGCGGTGCTCCATTGAGAACATCCTGCTGTTGTCCTCCCAGCGGTGCTCCATTGAGAACATCCTGCTGTTGTCCTCCCAGCGGTGCTCCATTGAGAACATCCTGACCTGCTGCATCTGTGTGTGCTTCAGCAGCTTCACTGCTGCAGAGACAACAGCGTCCAGAGGGTCCTAAAGAGCGTCCAGAAGATCATCAGATGTTCTCTCTCTCCTCCTGGCTGACATGAACACACTCAGCAAAGCACACAGAACATCCTGAAAGATCCTTGCCACCCTGGACTCTGCCACCCTGGACTCTGCCACCCTGGACTCTGCCAGCTGGACTCTGCCACCCTGGACTCTGCCACCCTGGACTCTGCCACCCTGGACTCTGCCACCCTGGACTCTGCCAGCTGGACTCTGCCACCCTGGACTCTGCCACCCTGGACTCTGCCACCCTGGACTCTGCCAGCTGGACTCTGCCACCCTGGACTCTGCCACCCTGGACTCTGCCACCCTGGACTCTGCCAGCTGGAACTACTATCCTGGGGCAGACAGGATACAGGGTGCTTGAAGCGGGCACCACTGCAGTAAAAAACTGTTTTTACCCAAGACCCATTAAACATAGAAACATTAAACATAGAAACATTAAACATAGAAACATTAAACATAGAAACATTAAACATAGAAACATTAAACATAGAAACATTAAACTTAGAAACATTAAACATAGAAACATTAAACATAGAAACATTAAACATAGAAACATTAAACATAGAAACATTAAACATAGAAACATTAAACATAGAAACATTAAACTTAGAAACATTAAACATAGAAACATTAAACATAGAAACATTAAACATAGAAACATTAAACTTAGAAACATTAAACATAGAAACATTAAACATAGAAACATTAAACATAGAAACATTAAACATAGAAACATTAAACATAGAAACATTAAACATAGAAACATTAAACTTAGAAACATTAAACATAGAAACATTAAACATAGAAACATTAAACTTAGAAACATTAAACATAGAAACATTAAACATAGAAACATTAAACATAGAAACATTAAACATAGAAACATTAAACATAGAAACATTAAACATAGAAACATTAAACATAGAAACATTAAACATAGAAACATTAAACTTAGAAACATTAAACATAGAAACATTAAACATAGAAACATTAAACATAGAAACATTAAACATAGAAACATTAAACATAGAAACATTAAACATAGAAACATTAAACATAGAAACATTAAACATAGAAACATTAAACACAGAAACATTAAACACAGAAACATTAAACATAGAAACATTAAACTGACACTGAGTGAGCACAATATGTCCATCATGTGTCATGTTTACATTTGTTTTCCATTATCTATTTTTTCAGACTACAATGTGCAATAATTTTATATGTATGTGTGTTTATATATATATATATATATATATATATATATATATATATATATATATATATATATATATATATATATATGTATATATATATATATATATATACATATATATATACATATATATATACATATATATATATATATATATATATATATATATATATATATATATATACATATATATATATATATATATATATATATATATATATCTATATATATATATATATATACATATACGTGTGTGTATTGTAGCTGCCATAGGCACCAGCGCCCCCCGCGACCCCAAAGGGAATAAGCGGTAGAAAATGGATGGATGGATATGTAAAGTAAGACATGAAAACAAGAGAGAAACAGAAAAAGAAGACAGAAGAGCACAGAGATCCAACCAACAGCAAACACTACAGCAGCGCCATCTTGCTGTCTGCTTTAAGTATGACACTACTGTCATCTAATAAGTGTGACACTACTGCCATCTAATAAGTGTGACACTACTGTCATCTAATAAGTGTGACACTACTGTCATCTAATAAGTGTGACACTACTGTCATCTAATAAGTGTGACACTACTGTCATCTAATAAGTGTGACACTACTGTCATCTAATAAGTGTGACACTACTGTCATCTAATAAGTGTGACACTACTGTCATCTAATAAGTGTGACACTACTGTCATCTAATAAGTATGACACTACTGTCATCTAATAAGTGTGACACTACTGTCATCTAATAAGTGTGACACTACTGTCATCTAACAAGTGTGACACTACTGTCATCTAATAAGTGTGACACTACTGTCATCTAATAAGTGTGACACTACTGTCATCTAATAAGTGTGACACTACTGTCATCTAATAAGTATGACACTACTGTCATCTAATAAGTATGACACTACTGTCATCTAATAAGTGTGACACTACTGCCATCTAATAAGTGTGACACTACTGTCATCTAATAAGTGTGACACTACTGTCATCTAATAAGTGTGACACTACTGTCATCTAATAAGTGTGACACTACTGTCATCTAATAAGTGTGACACTACTGTCATCTAATAAGTGTGACACTACTGTCATCTAATAAGTGTGACACTACTGTCATCTAATAAGTGTGACACTACTGTCATCTAATAAGTATGACACTACTGTCATCTAATAAGTGTGACACTACTGTCATCTAATAAGTGTGACACTACTGTCATCTAACAAGTGTGACACTACTGTCATCTAATAAGTGTGACACTACTGTCATCTAATAAGTGTGACACTACTGTCATCTAATAAGTGTGACACTACTGTCATCTAATAAGTATGACACTACTGTCATCTAATAAGTATGACACTACTGTCATCTAATAAGTGTGACACTACTGTCATCTAATAAGTGTGACACTACTGTCATCTAATAAGTGTGACACTACTGTCATCTAATAAGTGTGACACTACTGTCATCTAATAAGTGTGACACTACTGTCATCTAATAAGTGTGACACTACTGTCATCTAATAAGTGTGACACTACTGTCATCTAATAAGTGTGACACTACTGTCATCTAATAAGTGTGACACTACTGTCATCTAATAAGTGTGACACTACTGTCATCTAATAAGTGTGACACTACTGTCATCTAATAAGTGTGACACTACTGTCATCTAATAAGTGTGACACTACTGTCATCTAATAAGTGTGACACTACTGTCATCTAATAAGTGTGACACTACTGTCATCTAATAAGTGTGACACTACTGTCATCTAATAAGTGTGACACTACTGTCATCTAATAAGTGTGACACTACTGTCATCTAATAAGTGTGACACTACTGTCATCTAATAAGTGTGACACTACTGTCATCTAATAAGTGTGACACTACTGTCATCTAATAAGTGTGACACTACTGTCATCTAATAAGTGTGACACTACTGCTATCTAATAAGTGTGACACTACTGTCATCTAATAAGTGTGACACTACTGTCATCTAATAAGTGTGACACTACTGTCATCTAATAAGTGTGACACTACTGTCATCTAATAAGTGTGACACTACTGTCATCTAATAAGTGTGACACTACTGTCATCTAATAAGTGTGACACTACTGTCATCTAATAAGTGTGACACTACTGTCATCTAATAAGTGTGACACTACTGTCATCTAATAAGTGTGACACTACTGTCATCTAATAAGTGTGACACTACTGTCATCTAATAAGTGTGACACTACTGTCATCTAATAAGTGTGACACTACTGTCATCTAATAAGTGTGACACTACTGTCATCTAATAAGTGTGACACTACTGTCATCTAATAAGTGTGACACTACTGTCATCTAATAAGTGTGACACTACTGTCATCTAATAAGTGTGACACTACTGTCATCTAATAAGTGTGACACTACTGTCATCTAATAAGTGTGACACTACTGTCATCTAATAAGTATGACACTACTGTCATCTAATAAGTGTGACACTACTGTCATCTAATAAGTGTGACACTACTGTCATCTAATAAGTGTGACACTACTGTCATCTAATAAGTGTGACACTACTGTCATCTAATAAGTGTGACACTACTGTCATCTAATAAGTGTGACACTACTGTCATCTAATAAGTGTGACACTACTGTCATCTAATAAGTGTGACACTACTGTCATCTAATAAGTGTGACACTACTGTCATCTAATAAGTGTGACACTACTGTCATCTAATAAGTGTGACACTACTGTCATCTAATAAGTGTGACACTACTGTCATCTAATAAGTGTGACACTACTGTCATCTAATAAGTGTGACACTACTGTCATCTAATAAGTGTGACACTACTGTCATCTAATAAGTGTGACACTACTGTCATCTAATAAGTGTGACACTACTGTCATCTAATAAGTGTGACACTACTGTCATCTAATAAGTGTGACACTACTGTCATCTAATAAGTGTGACACTACTGTCATCTAATAAGTGTGACACTACTGTCATCTAATAAGTGTGACACTACTGTCATCTAATAAGTGTGACACTACTGTCATCTAATAAGTGTGACACTACTGTCATCTAATAAGTGTGACACTACTGTCATCTAATAAGTGTGACACTACTGTCATCTAATAAGTGTGACACTACTGTCATCTAATAAGTGTGACACTACTGTCATCTAATAAGTGTGACACTACTGTCATCTAATAAGTGTGACACTACTGTCATCTAATAAGTGTGACACTACTGTCATCTAATAAGTGTGACACTACTGTCATCTAATAAGTGTGACACTACTGTCATCTAATAAGTGTGACACTACTGTCATCTAATAAGTGTGACACTACTGTCATCTAATAAGTGTGACACTACTGTCATCTAATAAGTGTGACACTACTGTCATCTAATAAGTGTGACACTACTGTCATCTAATAAGTGTGACACTACTGTCATCTAATAAGTGTGACACTACTGTCATCTAATAAGTGTGACACTACTGTCATCTAATAAGTGTGACACTACTGTCATCTAATAAGTGTGACACTACTGTCATCTAATAAGTGTGACACTACTGTCATCTAATAAGTGTGACACTACTGTCATCTAATAAGTGTGACACTACTGTCATCTAATAAGTGTGACACTACTGTCATCTAATAAGTGTGACACTACTGTCATCTAATAAGTGTGACACTACTGTCATCTAATAAGTGTGACACTACTGTCATCTAATAAGTGTGACACTACTGTCATCTAATAAGTGTGACACTACTGTCATCTAATAAGTGTGACACTACTGTCATCTAATAAGTGTGACACTACTGTCATCTAATAAGTGTGACACTACTGTCATCTAATAAGTGTGACACTACTGTCATCTAATAAGTGTGACACTACTGTCATCTAATAAGTGTGACACTACTGTCATCTAATAAGTGTGACACTACTGTCATCTAATAAGTGTGACACTACTGTCATCTAATAAGTGTGACACTACTGTCATCTAATAAGTGTGACACTACTGTCATCTAATAAGTGTGACACTACTGTCATCTAATAAGTGTGACACTACTGTCATCTAATAAGTGTGACACTACTGTCATCTAATAAGTGTGACACTACTGTCATCTAATAAGTGTGACACTACTGTCATCTAATAAGTGTGACACTACTGTCATCTAATAAGTGTGACACTACTGTCATCTAATAAGTGTGACACTACTGTCATCTAATAAGTGTGACACTACTGTCATCTAATAAGTGTGACACTACTGTCATCTAATAAGTGTGACACTACTGTCATCTAATAAGTGTGACACTACTGTCATCTAATAAGTGTGACACTACTGTCATCTAATAAGTGTGACACTACTGTCATCTAATAAGTGTGACACTACTGTCATCTAATAAGTGTGACACTACTGTCATCTAATAAGTGTGACACTACTGTCATCTAATAAGTGTGACACTACTGTCATCTAATAAGTGTGACACTACTGTCATCTAATAAGTGTGACACTACTGTCATCTAATAAGTGTGACACTACTGTCATCTAATAAGTGTGACACTACTGTCATCTAATACGTGTGACACTACTGTCATCTAATAAGTGTGACACTACTGTCATCTAATAAGTGTGACACTACTGTCATCTAATAAGTGTGACACTACTGTCATC
>NC_084623.1:61625043-61667618 GCF_033978795.1 Nerophis ophidion | reverse complement strand
ACATCCTCACAACTGACAAACACATGCCATTATATATATGTAAGGCAGTAGTCTGTTCAAGGTACATCCTCACAACTGACAAACACACATGCCATATATATATGTAAGGCAGTAGTCTGTTAATGTACATCCTCACAACTGACAAACACATGTCATATATATATGTAAGGCAGTAGTCTGTTAATGTACATCCTCACAACTGACAAACACATGTCATATATATATGTAAGGCAGTAGTCTGTTAATGTACATCCTCACAACTGACAAACACATGCATATATATATGTAAGGCAGTAGTCTGTTAATGTACATCCTCACAACTGACACACACATGTCATATATATATGTAAGGCAGTAGTCTGTTAATGTACATCCTCACAACTGACAAACACATGTCATATATATATGTAAGGCAGTAGTCTGTTAATGTACATCCTCACAACTGACAAACACATGTCATATATATATGTAAGGCAGTAAGTCTGTTAATGTACATCCTCACAACTGACAAACACATGTCATATATATATGTAAGGCAGTAGTCTGTTCAATGTACATCCTCACAACTGACAAACACATGCCATATATATATGTAAGGCAGTAGTCTGTTAATGTACATCCTCACAACTGACACACACATGTCATATATATATGTAAGGCAGTAGTCTGTTAATGTACATCCTCACAACTGACAAACACATGTCATATAATATATGTAAGGCAGTAGTCTGTTAATGTACATCCTCACAACTGACAAACACATGTCATATATATATGTAAGGCAGTAGTATGTTAATGTACATCCTCACAACTGACACACACATGTCATATATATATGTAAGGCAGTAGTCTGTTAATGTACATCCTCACAACTGACAAACACATGTCATATATATATGTAAGGCAGTAGTCTGTTAATGTACATCCTCACAACTGACAAACACATGCCATATATATATGTAAGGCAGTAGTATGTTAATGTACATCCTCACAACTGACACACACATGTCATATATATATGTAAGGCAGTAGTCTGTTAATGTACATCCTCACAACTGACAAACACATGTCATATATATATGTAAGGCAGTAGTCTGTTAATGTACATCCTCACAACTGACAAACACATGCCATATATATATGTAAGGCAGTAGTCTGTTAATGTACATCCTCACAACTGACACACACATGTCATATATATATGTAAGGCAGTAGTCTGTTAATGTACATCCTCACAACTGACAAACACATGTCATATATATATGTAAGGCAGTAGTCTGTTCATGTACATCCTCACAACTGACAAACACATGCCATATATATATGTAAGGCAGTAGTCTGTTAATGTACATCCTCACAACTGACACACACATGTCATATATATATGTAAGGCAGTAGCCTGTTAATGTACATCCTCACAACTGACAAACACATGCCATATATATATGTAAGGCAGTAGTCTGTTAATGTACATCCTCACAACTGACAAACACATGTCATATATATATGTAAGGCAGTAGCCTGTTAATGTACATCCTCACAACTGACACACACATGTCATATATATATGTAAGGCAGTAGCCTGTTAATGTACATCCTCACAACTGACAAACACATGTCATATATATATGTAAGGCAGTAGTCTGTTCATGTACATCCTCACAACTGACAAACACATGTCATATATATATATGTAAGGCAGTAGTCTGTTAATGTACATCCTCACAACTGACAAACACATGTCATATATATATGTAAGGCAGTAGTCTGTTAATGTACATCCTCACAACTGACAAACACATGTCATATATATATGTAAGGCAGTAGTCTGTTAATGTACATCCTCACAACTGACACACACATGTCATATATATATGTAAGGCAGTAGTCTGTTAATGTACATCCTCACAACTGACAAACACATGTCATATATATATGTAAGGCAGTAGCCTGTTAATGTACATCCTCACAACTGACAAACACATGTCATATATATATGTAAGGCAGTAGTCTGTTAATGTACATCCTCACAACTGACAAACACATGTCATATATATATGTAAGGCAGTAGTCTGTTAATGTACATCCTCACAACTGACAAACACATGCCATATATATATGTAAGGCAGTAGTATGTTAATGTACATCCTCACAACTGACAAACACATGTCATATATATATGTAAGGCAGTAGTATGTTAATGTACATCCTCACAACTGACAACACATGCCATATATATATGTAAGGCAGTAGTATGTTAATGTACATCCTCACAACTGACAAACACATGTCATATATATATGTAAGGCAGTAGTCTGTTAATGTACATCCTCACAACTGACAAACACATGCCATATATATATGTAAGGCAGTAGTCTGTTAATGTACATCCTCACAACTGACAAACACATGCCATATATACATGTAAGGCAGTAGTATGTTAATGTACATCCTCACAACTGACAAACACATGTCATATATATATGTAAGGCAGTAGTCTGTTAATGTACATCCTCACAACTGACAAACACATGCCATATATACATGTAAGGCAGTAGTATGTTAATGTACATCCTCACAACTGACAAACACATGTCATATATATATGTAAGGCAGTAGTCTGTTAATGTACATCCTCACAACTGACAAACACATGCCATATATATATGTAAGGCAGTAGTATGTTAATGTACATCCTCACAACTGACAAACACATGTCATATGTATATGTAAGGCAGTAGTATGTTAATGTACATCCTCACAACTGACAAACACATGTCATATATATATGTAAGGCAGTAGTCTGTTAATGTACATCCTCACAACTGACAAACACATGTCATATATATATGTAAGGCAGTAGCCTGTTAATGTACATCCTCACAACTGACAAACACATGCCATATATATATGTAAGGCAGTAGTATGTTAATGTACATCCTCACAACTGACAAACACATGCCATATATATATGTAAGGCAGTAGTATGTTAATGTACATCCTCACAACTGACAAACACATGTCATATATATATGTAAGGCAGTAGTATGTTAATGTACATCCTCACAACTGACAAACACATGTCATATATATATGTAAGGCAGTAGTCTGTTAATGTACATCCTCACAACTGACAAACACATGTCATATATATATGTAAGGCAGTAGTCTGTTAATGTACATCCTCACAACTGACAAACACATGCCATATATATATGTAAGGCAGTAGTATGTTAATGTACATCCTCACAACTGACAAACACATGTCATATAAATATGTAAGGCAGTAGTCTGTTGATGTACATCCTCACAACTGACAAACACATGTCATATAAATATGTAAGGCAGTAGTCTGTTAATGTACATCCTCACAACTGACAAACACATGTCATATAAATATGTAAGGCAGTAGTCTGTTGATGTACATCCTCACAACTGACAAACACATGTCATATATATATGTAAGGCAGTAGTATGTTAATGTACATCCTCACAACTGACAAACACATGTCATATATATATGTAAGGCAGTAGTCTGTTCATGTACATCCTCACAACTGACAAACACATGTCATATATATATGTAAGGCAGTAGTCTGTTCATGTACATCCTCACAACTGACAAACACATGCCATATATATATGTAAGGCAGTAGTCTGTTGATGTACATCCTCACAACTGACAAACACATGTCATATATATATGTAAGGCAGTAGTCTGTTAATGTACATCCTCACAACTGACAAACACATGCCATATATATATGTAAGGCAGTAGTCTGTTGATGTACATCCTCACAACTGACAAACACATGTCATATATATATATGTAAGGCAGTAGTCTGTTAATGTACATCCTCACAACTGACAAACACATGCCATATATATATGTAAGGCAGTAGTCTGTTGATGTACATCCTCACTACTGACAAACACATGCCATATATATATGTAAGGCAGTAGTCTGTTAATGTACATCCTCACAACTGACAAACACATGCCATATATATATGTAAGGCAGTAGTCTGTTAATGTACATCCTCACAACTGACAAACACATGCCATATATATATGTAAGGCAGTAGTCTGTTAATGTACATCCTCACAACTGACAAACACATGCCATATATATATGTAAGGCAGTAGTCTGTTAATGTACATCCTCACAACTGACAAACACATGCCATATATATATGTAAGGCAGTAGTCTGTTCATGTACATCCTCACAACTGACAAACACATGTCATATATATATGTAAGGCAGTAGTCTGTTCATGTACATCCTCACAACTGACAAACACATGTCATATATATATGTAAGGCAGTAGTCTGTTCATGTACATCCTCACAACTGACAAACACATGTCATATATATATGTAAGGCAGTAGTCTGTTAATGTACATCCTCACAACTGACAAACACATGTCATATATATATGTAAGGCAGTAGTCTGTTAATGTACATCCTCACAACTGACAAACACATGCCATATATATATGTAAGGCAGTAGTCTGTTAATGTACATCCTCACAACTGACAAACACATGTCATATATATATGTAAGGCAGTAGTCTGTTCATGTACATCCTCACAACTGACAAACACATGTCATATATATATGTAAGGCAGTAGTCTGTTAATGTACATCCTCACAACTGACAAACACATGTCATATATATATGTAAGGCAGTAGTCTGTTAATGTACATCCTCACAACTGACAAACACATGCCATATATATATGTAAGGCAGTAGTCTGTTAATGTACATCCTCACAACTGACAAACACATGCCATATATATATGTAAGGCAGTAGTCTGTTAATGTACATCCTCACAACTGACAAACACATGTCATATATATATGTAAGGCAGTAGCATGTTAATGTACATCCTCACAACTGACAAACACATGTCTTATATATATGTAAGGCAGTAGTATGTTAATGTACATCCTCACAACTGACAAACACATGTCATATATATATGTAAGGCAGTAGTCTGTTAATGTACATCCTCACAACTGACAAACACATGTCATATATATATGTAAGGCAGTAGTATGTTAATGTACATCCTCACAACTGACAAACACATGTCTTATATATATGTAAGGCAGTAGTATGTTAATGTACATCCTCACAACTGACAAACACATGTCATATATATATGTAAGGCAGTAGTCTGTTAATGTACATCCTCACAACTGACAAACACATGCCATATATATATGTAAGGCAGTAGTATGTTAATGTACATCCTCACAACTGACAAACACATGTCATATATATATGTAAGGCAGTAGTCTGTTAATGTACATCCTCACAACTGACAAACACATGCCATATATATATGTAAGGCAGTAGTCTGTTGATGTACATCCTCACAACTGACAAACACATGTCATATATATATGTAAGGCAGTAGTCTGTTAATGTACATCCTCACAACTGACAAACACATGCCATATATATATGTAAGGCAGTAGTCTGTTCATGTACATCCTCACAACTGACAAACACATGCCATATATATATGTAAGGCAGTAGTCTGTTAATGTACATCCTCACAACTGACAAACACATGTCATATATATATGTAAGGCAGTAGTCTGTTCATGTACATCCTCACAACTGACAAACACATGCCATATATGTAAGGCAGTAGTCTGTTAATGTACATCCTCACAACTGACAAACACATGTCATATATATATGTAAGGCAGTAGTCTGTTCATGTACATCCTCACAACTGACAAACACATGCCATATATATATGTAAGGCAGTAGTCTGTTCATGTACATCCTCACAACTGACAAACACATGTCATATATATATGTAAGGCAGTAGTCTGTTAATGTACATCCTCACAACTGACAAACACATGCCATATATGTAAGGCAGTAGTCTGTTAATGTACATCCTCACAACTGACAAACACATGTCATATATATATGTAAGGCAGTAGTCTGTTAATGTACATCCTCACAACTGACAAACACATGCCATATATATATGTAAGGCAGTAGTCTGTTCATGTACATCCTCACAACTGACAAACACATGCCATATATATATGTAAGGCAGTAGTCTGTTAATGTACATCCTCACAACTGACACACACATGTCATATATATATGTAAGGCAGTAGTCTGTTAATGTACATCCTCACAACTGACAAACACATGTCATATATATATGTAAGGCAGTAGTCTGTTAATGTACATCCTCACAACTGACAAACACATGCCATATATATATGTAAGGCAGTAGTATGTTAATGTACATCCTCACAACTGACACACACATGTCATATATATATGTAAGGCAGTAGTCTGTTAATGTACATCCTCACAACTGACAAACACATGTCATATATATATGTAAGGCAGTAGTCTGTTAATGTACATCCTCACAACTGACAAACACATGCCATATATATATGTAAGGCAGTAGTCTGTTAATGTACATCCTCACAACTGACACACACATGTCATATATATATGTAAGGCAGTAGTCTGTTAATGTACATCCTCACAACTGACAAACACATGTCATATATATATGTAAGGCAGTAGTCTGTTCATGTACATCCTCACAACTGACAAACACATGCCATATATATATGTAAGGCAGTAGTCTGTTAATGTACATCCTCACAACTGACACACACATGTCATATATATATGTAAGGCAGTAGTCTGTTAATGTACATCCTCACAACTGACAAACACATGTCATATATATATGTAAGGCAGTAGCCTGTTAATGTACATCCTCACAACTGACAAACACATGTCTTATATATATGTAAGGCAGTAGTATGTTAATGTACATCCTCACAACTGACAAACACATGTCATATATATATGTAAGGCAGTAGTCTGTTAATGTACATCCTCACAACTGACAAACACATGTCATATATATATGTAAGGCAGTAGTATGTTAATGTACATCCTCACAACTGACAAACACATGTCTTATATATATGTAAGGCAGTAGTATGTTAATGTACATCCTCACAACTGACAAACACATGTCATATATATATGTAAGGCAGTAGTCTGTTAATGTACATCCTCACAACTGACAAACACATGCCATATATATATGTAAGGCAGTAGTATGTTAATGTACATCCTCACAACTGACAAACACATGTCATATATATATGTAAGGCAGTAGTCTGTTAATGTACATCCTCACAACTGACAAACACATGCCATATATATATGTAAGGCAGTAGTCTGTTGATGTACATCCTCACAACTGACAAACACATGTCATATATATATGTAAGGCAGTAGTCTGTTAATGTACATCCTCACAACTGACAAACACATGCCATATATATATGTAAGGCAGTAGTCTGTTCATGTACATCCTCACAACTGACAAACACATGCCATATATATATGTAAGGCAGTAGTCTGTTAATGTACATCCTCACAACTGACAAACACATGTCATATATATATGTAAGGCAGTAGTCTGTTCATGTACATCCTCACAACTGACAAACACATGCCATATATGTAAGGCAGTAGTCTGTTAATGTACATCCTCACAACTGACAAACACATGTCATATATATATGTAAGGCAGTAGTCTGTTCATGTACATCCTCACAACTGACAAACACATGCCATATATATATGTAAGGCAGTAGTCTGTTCATGTACATCCTCACAACTGACAAACACATGTCATATATATATGTAAGGCAGTAGTCTGTTAATGTACATCCTCACAACTGACAAACACATGCCATATATGTAAGGCAGTAGTCTGTTAATGTACATCCTCACAACTGACAAACACATGTCATATATATATGTAAGGCAGTAGTCTGTTAATGTACATCCTCACAACTGACAAACACATGCCATATATATATGTAAGGCAGTAGTCTGTTCATGTACATCCTCACAACTGACAAACACATGCCATATATATATGTAAGGCAGTAGTCTGTTAATGTACATCCTCACAACTGACACACACATGTCATATATATATGTAAGGCAGTAGTCTGTTAATGTACATCCTCACAACTGACAAACACATGTCATATATATATGTAAGGCAGTAGTCTGTTAATGTACATCCTCACAACTGACAAACACATGCCATATATATATGTAAGGCAGTAGTATGTTAATGTACATCCTCACAACTGACACACACATGTCATATATATATGTAAGGCAGTAGTCTGTTAATGTACATCCTCACAACTGACAAACACATGTCATATATATATGTAAGGCAGTAGTCTGTTAATGTACATCCTCACAACTGACAAACACATGCCATATATATATGTAAGGCAGTAGTCTGTTAATGTACATCCTCACAACTGACACACACATGTCATATATATATGTAAGGCAGTAGTCTGTTAATGTACATCCTCACAACTGACAAACACATGTCATATATATATGTAAGGCAGTAGTCTGTTCATGTACATCCTCACAACTGACAAACACATGCCATATATATATGTAAGGCAGTAGTCTGTTAATGTACATCCTCACAACTGACACACACATGTCATATATATATGTAAGGCAGTAGCCTGTTAATGTACATCCTCACAACTGACAAACACATGCCATATATATATGTAAGGCAGTAGTCTGTTAATGTACATCCTCACAACTGACAAACACATGTCATATATATATGTAAGGCAGTAGCCTGTTAATGTACATCCTCACAACTGACACACACATGTCATATATATATGTAAGGCAGTAGCCTGTTAATGTACATCCTCACAACTGACAAACACATGTCATATATATATGTAAGGCAGTAGTCTGTTCATGTACATCCTCACAACTGACAAACACATGCCATATATATATGTAAGGCAGTAGTCTGTTAATGTACATCCTCACAACTGACACACACATGTCATATATATATGTAAGGCAGTAGCCTGTTAATGTACATCCTCACAACTGACAAACACATGCCATATATATATGTAAGGCAGTAGTCTGTTAATGTACATCCTCACAACTGACAAACACATGTCATATATATATGTAAGGCAGTAGCCTGTTAATGTACATCCTCACAACTGACACACACATGTCATATATATATGTAAGGCAGTAGCCTGTTAATGTACATCCTCACAACTGACAAACACATGTCATATATATATGTAAGGCAGTAGTCTGTTAATGTACATCCTCACAACTGACAAACACATGTCATATATATATGTAAGGCAGTAGTATGTTAATGTACATCCTCACAACTGACAAACACATGCCATATATATATGTAAGGCAGTAGTCTGTTAATGTACATCCTCACAACTGACAAACACATGCCATATATATATGTAAGGCAGTAGTCTGTTAATGTACATCCTCACAACTGACAAACACATGTCATATATATATGTAAGGCAGTAGTCTGTTAATGTACATCCTCACAACTGACAAACACATGCCATATATATATGTAAGGCAGTAGTCTGTTAATGTACATCCTCACAACTGACAAACACATGTCATATATATATGTAAGGCAGTAGTATGTTAATGTACATCCTCACAACTGACAAACACATGTCATATATATATGTAAGGCAGTAGTCTGTTAATGTACATCCTCACAACTGACAAACACATGCCATATATATATGTAAGGCAGTAGTCTGTTAATGTACATCCTCACAACTGACAAACACATGATATATATATGTACGGCAGTAGTCTGTTGATGTACACGACAGTACCTCTTTATGAGCACTGGATGTCACTATTCTGTTGATTTTTACCTGTGGGTTAAGCACACCTCACCTTTTTGTCCCTCAGTGGACACCATAGTCAGAGAGAACTAGGCACCATCTTTGACAATGTTTTTCTTTTGCACTGAAAAGGTGAGACCTGTTGTATGAATGTCAGAACACTTTATAAGATATTCAAGTTAAAAATGCCAGTCCAGCGAATTTGTTGCAATACAACGTTAGCTAAGGTGTTTACTTACATTTTGATGTGTTTTGAAGAAATGTGCAATTCCGTCTTTGTACTTAAATGTTTGATGTAAGTTGGCCAGTGTGATGAACATTTAGTAGAGTCTGAATTGAATGAGGTTGTGAAGGATGACTTTTTACATGTTTGTTCTGCTCACTGTGTTTGAACTACTGGTTTGTCATACATTCTTATTTAGACTTTGGGCATATTGAATATCAGAAAGATTTATATCTTTTTGTTGACATATGTTAATGTGTTCTTTTGCATTGAGACACGTTTGAAAGGACAATGTTTTTCTTTTCCACTGAAAAGATGACCAGAGCCAGAGAGGACCACTACTGTGAGCAAATAAATGCAACCAGGTCTCATCCACAATCCAGAACCACTGTGTCCAATCTCTCCGCACAACAAGCCACCTTATAAACACTAAAAACACAACGCAGAGTCCAAGGGTGTGTCGAGAGGCAGTGACATTGTGGGTTACACATATATATATATATATATATATATATATATATATATATATATATATATATATATATATATGTATATACAAACCCCGTTTCCATATGAGTTGGGAAATGGTGTTAGATGTAAATATAAACAGAATACAATGATTTGCAAATCCTTTTCAAGCCATATTCAGTTGAATATGCTACAAAGACAACATATTTCATGTTCAAACTCATAAACTTTTTTTTTTTGCAAATAATCATTAACTTTAGAATTTGATGCCAGCAACACGTGACAAAGAAGTTGGGAAAGGTGGCAATAAATACTGATAAAGTTGAGGAATGCTCATCAAACACTTATTTGGAACATCCCACAGGTGTGCAGGCTAATTGGGAACAGGTGGGTGCCATGATTGGCTATAAAAACAGCTTCCCAGTCTTTCACAAGAAAGGATGGGGCGAGGTACACCCCTTTGTCCACAACTGTGTGAGCAAATAGTCAAACAGTTTAAGAACAACCTTTCTCAAAGTGACATTGCAAGAAATTGAGGGATTTCAACATCTACGCTCCATAATATCATCAAAAGGTTCAGAGAATCTGGAGAAATCACTCCACGTAAGCGGCATGGCCGGAAACCAACATTGAATGACCGTGACCTTCCATCCCTCAGACGGCACTGTATCAAAAACCCACATCAATCTCTAAAGGATATCACCACATAGGCTCAGAACACTTCAGAAAACCACTGTCACTAAATACAGTTGGTCGCTACATTTGTAAGTGCAAGTTAAAGCTCTAATATGCAAAGCCAAAGCCATTTATCAACAACATCCAGAAACGCCGCCGGCTTCTCTGGGCCCGAGATCGTCTAAGATGGACTGATGCAAAGTGGAAAAGTGTTCTGTGGTCTGACGAGTCCACATTTCAAATTGTTTTTGGAAATATTCGACATCGTGTCATCCGGACCGAAGGGGAAGCGAACCATCCAGACTGTTATCCACGCAAAGTGTAAAAGCCAGCATGTGTGATGGTATGGGGGTGCATTAGTGCCCAAGGCATGGGTAACTTACACATCTGTGAAGGCACCATTAATGCTGAAAGGTACATACAGCTTTTGGAACAACATATGCTGCCATCTAAGCGCCGTCTTTTTCATGGACGCCCCTGCTTATTTCAGCAAAACAATGCCAAGCCACATGTTACAACAGCGTGGCTTCGTAGTAAAAGAGTGCGGGTACTTTCCTGGCCCGCCTGCAGTCCAGACCTGTCTCCCATGGAAAATGTGTGGCGCGTTATGAAGCGTAAAATAGGACAGCGGAGACCCCGGACTGTTGAAGGACTGAAGCTCTACATAAAACAAGAATGGGAAAGAATTCCACTTTCAAAGCTTCAACAATTAGTTTCCTCAGTTCCCAAACGTTTATTGAGTGTTGTTAAAAGAAAAGGTGATGTAACACAGTGGTGAACATGCCCTTTCCCAACTACTTTGGCACGTGTTGCAGCCATGAAATTCGAAGTTAATTATTATTTGCAAAAAAAAATAAAGTTAAGTTGAACATGAAATATGTTGTCTTTGTAGCATATTCAACTGAATATGGCTTGAAAAGGATTTGCAAATCATTGTATTCTGTTTATATTTACATCTAACACCATTTCCCAACTCATATGGAAACAGGGTTTGTAAATGATGTATGTGATGTATGTGATGTATGTGATGTATATGATGTATGTGATGTATGTGATGTATGTGATGTATGTGATGTATGTGATGTATGTGATGTATGTGATGTATGTGATGTATGTGATGTATGTGATGTATGTGATGTATGTGATGTATGTGATGTATGTGATGTATGTGATGTATGTGATGTATGTGATGTATGTGATGTATGTGATGTATGTGATGTATGTGATGTATGTGATGTATGTGATGTATGTGATGTATGTGATGTATGTGATGTATGTGATGTATGTGATGTATGTGATGTGTGTGATGTGTGTGATGTGTGTGATGTATGTGATGTATGTGATGTATGTGATGTATATGATGTATGTGATGTATGTGATGTATGTGATGTATGTGATGTATGTGATGTATGTGATGTATGTGATGTATGTGATGTATGTGATGTATGTGATGTATGTGATGTATGTGATGTGTGTGATGTGTGTGATGTGTGTGATGTATGTGATGTATGTGATGTATGTGATGTATATGATGTATGTGATGTATGTGATGTATGTGATGTATGTGATGTATGTGATGTATGTGATGTATGTGATGTATGTGATGTATGTGATGTATATGATGTATGTGATGTGTGTGATGTGTGTGATGTATGTGATGTATGTGATGTATGTGATGTATATGATGTATGTGATGTATGTGATGTATGTGATGTATGTGATGTATATGATGTATGTGATGTATGTGATGTATATGATGTATGTGATGTATGTGATGTATGTGATGTATATGATGTATGTGATGTATGTGATGTATGTGATGTATGTGATGTATGTGATGTATGTGATGTATGTGATGTATGTGATGTATGTGATGTATGTGATGTATGTGATGTATGTGATGTATGTGATGTATGTGATGTATGTGATGTATGTGATGTATGTGATGTATGTGATGTATGTGATGTATGTGATGTATGTGATGTATGTGATGTATGTGATGTATGTGATGTATGTGATGTATGTGATGTGTGTGATGTGTGTGATGTGTGTGATGTATGTGATGTATGTGATGTATGTGATGTATATGATGTATGTGATGTATGTGATGTATGTGATGTATGTGATGTATGTGATGTATGTGATGTATGTGATGTATGTGATGTATGTGATGTATGTGATGTATGTGATGTATGTGATGTGTGTGATGTGTGTGATGTGTGTGATGTATGTGATGTATGTGATGTATGTGATGTATATGATGTATGTGATGTATGTGATGTATGTGATGTATGTGATGTATGTGATGTATGTGATGTATATGATGTATGTGATGTATGTGATGTATGTGATGTATGTGATGTATGTGATGTATGTGATGTATGTGATGTATGTGATGTATGTGATGTATGTGATGTATGTGATGTATGTGATGTATGTGATGTATGTGATGTATGTGATGTATGTGATGTATGTGATGTATGTGATGTATGTGATGTATGTGATGTATGTGATGTATGTGATGTATGTGATGTATGTGATGTATGTGATGTATGTGATGTATGTGATGTATGTGATGTATGTGATGTGTGTGATGTGTGTGATGTGTGTGATGTATGTGATGTATGTGATGTATGTGATGTATATGATGTATGTGATGTATGTGATGTATGTGATGTATGTGATGTATGTGATGTATGTGATGTATGTGATGTATGTGATGTATGTGATGTATGTGATGTATGTGATGTATGTGATGTGTGTGATGTGTGTGATGTGTGTGATGTATGTGATGTATGTGATGTATGTGATGTATATGATGTATGTGATGTATGTGATGTATGTGATGTATGTGATGTATGTGATGTATGTGATGTATGTGATGTATGTGATGTATGTGATGTATGTGATGTATGTGATGTGTGTGATGTGTGTGATGTATGTGATGTATGTGATGTATGTGATGTATATGATGTATGTGATGTATGTGATGTATGTGATGTATGTGATGTATTGATGTATGTGATGTATGTGATGTATATGATGTATGTGATGTATGTGATGTATGTGATGTATATGATGTATGTGATGTATGTGATGTATGTGATGTATGTGATTATATAATATGTGATATATGTGATGTATATGATGTATGTAATGTATGTGATTATATAATATATGATGTATGTGATGTATGTGATGTATGTAATGTATGTGATTATATAATTTATGATGTATGTGATGTATGTGATGTATGTAATGTATGTGATGTATATGATGTATGTGATGTATGTGATGTATGTGATGTATGTGATGTATGTGATGTATGTGATGTATGTGATGTATGTGATGTATGTGATGTATATGATGTATGTGATGTATGTGATGTATGTGATGTATGTGATGTATGTGATGTATGTGATGTATGTGATGTATGTGATGTATGTGATGTATGTGATGTATGTGATGTATGTGATGTATGTGATGTGTGTGATGTGTGTGATGTGTGTGATGTATGTGATGTATGTGATGTATGTGATGTATGTGATGTATGTGATGTATATGATGTATGTGATGTATATGATGTATGTGATGTATGTGATGTATGTGATGTATGTGATGTATGTGATGTATGTGATGTATGTGATGTATGTGATGTATGTGATGTATGTGATGTATGTGATGTATGTGATGTATGTGATGTATGTGATGTATGTGATGTGTGTGATGTGTGTGATGTGTGTGATGTATGTGATGTATGTGATGTATGTGATGTATGTGATGTATATGATGTATGTGATGTATATGATGTATATGATGTATGTGATGTATGTGATGTATGTGATGTATGTGATGTATGTGATGTATGTGATGTATGTGATGTATGTGATGTATGTGATGTATGTGATGTATGTGATGTATGTGATGTATGTGATGTATGTGATGTATGTGATGTATGTGATGTATGTGATGTATGTGATGTATGTGATGTGTGTGATGTGTGTGATGTGTGTGATGTATGTGATGTATGTGATGTATGTGATGTATGTGATGTATGTGATGTATATGATGTATGTGATGTATATGATGTATGTGATGTATGTGATGTATGTGATGTATGTGATGTATGTGATGTATGTGATGTATGTGATGTATGTGATGTATGTGATGTATGTGATGTATGTGATGTATGTGATGTATGTGATGTATGTGATGTGTGTGATGTGTGTGATGTGTGTGATGTGTGTGATGTATGTGATGTATGTGATGTATGTGATGTATGTGATGTATGTGATGTATATGATGTATGTGATGTATATGATGTATATGATGTATGTGATGTATGTGATGTATGTGATGTATGTGATGTATGTGATGTATGTGATGTATGTGATGTATGTGATGTATGTGATGTATGTGATGTATGTGATGTATGTGATGTATGTGATGTATGTGATGTGTGTGATGTGTGTGATGTGTGTGATGTGTGTGATGTGTGTGATGTGTGTGATGTGTGTGATGTATGTGATGTATGTGATGTATGTGATGTATGTGATGTATGTGATGTATGTGATGTATGTGATGTATGTGATGTGTGTGATGTGTGTGATGTGTGTGATGTGTGTGATGTGTGTGATGTGTGTGATGTGTGTGATGTGTGTGATGTGTGTGATGTGTGTGATGTGTGTGATGTGTGTGATGTGTGATGTATGTGATGTATGTGATGTATGTGATGTATGTGATGTATGTGATGTATGTGATGTATGTGATGTATGTGATGTATGTGATGTATGTGATGTATTGTGATGTATGTGATGTATGTGATGTGTGTGATGTGTGTGATGTGTGTGATGTGTGTGATGTATGTGATGTATGTGATGTATGTGATGTATGTGATGTATGTGATGTATGTGATGTGTGTGATGTGTGTGATGTGTGTGATGTGTGTGATGTATGTGATGTATGTGATGTATGTGATGTATGTGATGTATGTGATGTATGTGATGTATGTGATGTATGTGATGTATGTGATGTATGTGATGTATGTGATGTATGTGATGTATGTGATGTATGTGATGTATGTGATGTATGTGATGTGTGTGATGTGTGTGATGTGTGTGATGTATGTGATGTATGTGATGTATGTGATGTATGTGATGTATGTGATGTATGTGATGTATGTGATGTGTGTGATGTGTGTGATGTGTGTGATGTGTGTGATGTATGTGATGTATGTGATGTGTGTGATGTGTGTGATGTGTGTGATGTGTGTGATGTGTGTGATGTGTGTGATGTGTGTGATGTGTGTGATGTGTGTGATGTGTGTGATGTGTGTGATGTGTGTGATGTGTGTGATGTGTGTGATGTGTGTGATGTGTGTGATGTGTGTGATGTGTGTGATGTGTGTGATGTGTGTGATGTGTGTGATGTATGTGATGTATGTGATGTATGTGATGTATGTGATGTATGTGATGTATGTGATGTATGTGATGTGTGTGATGTGTGTGATGTGTGTGATGTGTGTGATGTATGTGATGTATGTGATGTATGTGATGTATGTGATGTATGTGATGTATGTGATGTATGTGATGTATGTGATGTATGTGATGTATATGATGTATGTGATGTATGTGATGTATGTGATGTATGTGATGTATGTGATGTATGTGATGTATATGATGTATGTGATGTATGTGATGTATGTGATGTATATGATGTATGTGATGTATATGATGTATGTGATGTATGTGATGTATATGATGTATGTGATGTATATGATGTATGTGATGTATGTGATGTATATGATGTATGTGATGTATGTGATGTATATGATGTATGTGATGTATGTGATGTATATGATTATATAATATATGATGTATATGATGTATATGATGTATGTGATGTATGTGATGTATATGATGTATGTGATGTATATGATGTATGTGATGTATGTGATGTATGTGATGTATGTGATGTATATGATGTATGTGATGTATGTGATGTATGTGATGTATATGATTATATAATATATGATGTATGTGATGTATATGATGTATGTGATGTATATGATGTATGTGATGTATGTGATGTATATGATTATATAATATATGATGTATGTGATGTATATGATGTATGTGATGTATGTGATGTATATGATGTATGTGATGTATATGATGTATGTGATGTATGTGATGTATGTGATGTATATGATGTATGTGATGTATATGATGTATGTGATGTATGTGATGTATATGATGTATGTGATGTATACGATGTATGTGATGTATATGATTATATAATATATGATGTATATGATGTATGTGATGTATATGATTATATAATATATGATGTATGTGATGTATATGATGTATGTGATGTATGTGATGTATATGATGTATGTGATGTATATGATGTATGTGATGTATGTGATGTATGTGATGTATGTGATGTATGTAATGTATATGATGTATATGATGTATGTGATGTATATGATGTATATGATGTATGTGATGTATGTGATGTATATGATGTATATGATGTATGTGATGTATGTGATGTATATTATGTATAGGATGTATGTGATGTATGTGATGTATGTGATGTATATGATTATATAATATATGATGTATGTGATGTATATGATGTATGTGATGTATGTGATGTATATGATGTATGTGATGTATATGATGTATGTGATGTATGTGATGTATATGATGATTATGATGTATGTAATGTATATGATGTATATGATGTATGTGATGTATGTGATGTATGTGATGTATGTGATGTATATGATTATATAATATATGATGTATGTGATGTATATGATGTATGTGATGTATATGATGTATGTGATGTATGTGATGTATATGATTATATAATATATGATGTATGTGATGTATATGATGTATGTGATGTATGTGATGTATGTGATCTATATGATGTATGTGATGTATGTGATGTATGTAATGTATGTGATTATATAATATATGATGTATGTGATGTATATGATGTGTGTGATGTATGTGATGTATGTGATCTATATGATGTATGTGATGTATATGATGTATGTAATGTATGTGATTATATAATATATGATGTATGTGATGTATATGATGTATATGATGTATGTGATGTATGTGATTATATAATATGTGATATATGTGATGTATATGATGTATGTAATGTATGTGATTATATAATATATGATGTATGTGATGTATGTGATGTATGTAATGTATGTGATTATATAATTTATGATGTATGTGATGTATGTGATGTATGTAATGTATGTGATTATATAATATATGATGTATGTGATGTATGTGATGTATGTAATGTATGTAATGTATGTGATTATATAATTTATGATGTATGTAATGTATGTGATTATATAATTTATGATGTATGTGATGTATGTGATGTATGTAATGTATGTGATTATATAATTTATGATGTATGTAATGTATGTGATGTATATGATGTATATGATGTATGTGTGACTGCCAGGGGCCCTCATCTTTGCGCTCTGCTCGCCGTACCTCAGGATGCGACCATGGCCGAGTCATGCCCACATGCCGGCTAGGCTGTGGGCGATTAGCAATCAGCGCACCTGGGCCGGATGTGAAGTATCTCAACATAGGACCAATGGACCCTAGGATCCCGGCGGGGAACTTAGTTCTCAGTGGTGTACCGTAAGCCGAAGCCTTTTGCTCTACCATGAATTGATTGATGTCGACCCCGACTTAAACAAGTTGAAAAACTTATTGGGATGTTACCATTTAGTGGTCAATTGTACGGAACAAGTACTGAACTGTGCAATCTACTAATAAAACTTTCAATCAATTAATCAATCAATCAATCAATCAATCAATCAATCAATCAATCAATCAATCAAAAGTCTCTCTCTGCATTTTCCCTCCATGTCTGATGTCCTTGTTTGTTCTCCCCTAGTTCCTTCCCGGGTCTTCCCCTTTGTTTCCTCTGTGGTTTAGGACTGCCTTCCTCGATGCCCGACCCTCGCCTGAATACAACCTTGTCACTTCTCTCCTGTCCTGGATCCTCTGTCTGCCACACGGACTTCCTTGTTCCTCCACTCTCGACAACACTTGGTAACTCACGCTTCAGGTAACCTTACACACACTCTTGGGTTTTGACACACACTCCATTTCCTTAGTTAATATGGTATTGTTTAGTGTGTGTGTGTGTGTGTGTGTATATATACATATATATATATATATATATTTATATATACATATATATATATATATCCCACCTTTCTGTCCGTGTGGGGTGTGGTCTCTTGCTGGCTTGAGGGCTGGCTGCCCCCTGCTTCTCTCGTGCCTTGTCCTCTGCCGGGTTAGGGTTAGGGTTTTATATATATATATATATATATATATATATATATATATATATATATATATATATCCATCCATCCATCCATTTTCTACCGCTTATTCCCTTTCGGGGTCGCGGGGGGCGCTGGCGCCTATCTCAGCTACAATCGGGCGGAAGGCGGGGTACACCCTGGACAAGTCGCCACCTCATCGCAGGGCCAACACAGATAGACAGACAACATTCACACTCACATTCACACACTAGGGCCAATTTAGTGTTGCCAATCAACCTATCCCCAGGTGCATGTCTTTGGAAGTGGGAGGAAGCCGGAGTACCCGGAGGGAACCCACGCATTCACGGGGAGAACATGCAAACTCCACACAGAAAGATCCCGAGCCTGGATTTGAACCCAGGACTGCAGGACCTTCGTATTGTGAGGCAGACGCACTAACCCCTCTGCCACCGTGAAGCCTATATATATATATATATATATATATATATATATATATATATATATATATATATGTATATAAAGTAAGGCGATGTGGTGGCGACTTGTCCAGGGTGTTTACCGCCCTTCCGCCCGATTGTAGCTGAGATAGGCACCAACGCCCCTCCCGACCCCAAAGGGAATAAGTGTTAAAAAATGGATGGATGGAAAACTTCATCCTTGAACAAAGCTCCCTGGTGTCTTTGCCGTCATCTCTCCTCTGTAAACATAACTGAATGTGATTATATGGAATGGGATTTCTGTGGAAGGGGTTAGAGCAAAAAAAGGACAAAAAGCTAAGAGGACAAAAAGACAAAGAAGAAAAAGACAAACAGGACAAACATTACAAAATTCAAATATACAAAAAGACCAATAAAAAAGGACAAAAAGAAAAAAAATTCAAAGATACAAAAAGATAAAAAAGGTAAAAAGAAAAAATAACAAAACTACAGAAAGACGAAAATTCAAAAAGAAATAAGGACACAAAGACAAAAAGCTGAATGGAAAAAAGAAAAAAAGGGCAAACATTTTAAAAGACGAAGGCTAAAGGACGAAAACACACAAAAAAAACCCAGATAAAAACAACAAAAGCAACAAAAAGAGAAAGAGAAGAAAAATAAAAAACAAGACAAATAGACAAAAATAACAAAAAGCTGCAGGAGATAGTTATAGATATGAGACACTAGATGGCAGTAGTGTCACACTTATTAGATGGCAGTAGTGTCACACTTATTAGATGACAGTAGTGTCACACTTATTAGATGACAGTAGTGTCACACTTATTAGATGACAGTAGTGTCACACTTATTAGATGACAGTAGTGTCACACTTATTAGATGACAGTAGTGTCACACTTATTAGATGGCAGTAGTGTCACACTTATTAGATGACAGTAGTGTCACACTTATTAGATGACAGTAGTGTCACACTTATTAGATGACAGTAGTGTCACACTTATTAGATGACAGTAGTGTCACACTTATTAGATGACAGTAGTGTCACACTTATTAGATGACAGTAGTGTCACACTTATTAGATGACAGTAGTGTCACACTTATTAGATGACAGTAGTGTCACACTTATTAGATGACAGTAGTGTCACACTTATTAGATGACAGTAGTGTCACACTTATTAGATGGCAGTAGTGTCACACTTATTAGATGACAGTAGTGTCACACTTATTAGATGACAGTAGTGTCACACTTATTAGATGACAGTAGTGTCACACTTATTAGATGACAGTAGTGTCACACTTATTAGATGACAGTAGTGTCACACTTATTAGATGGCAGTAGTGTCACACTTATTAGATGACAGTAGTGTCACACTTATTAGATGACAGTAGTGTCACACTTATTAGATGACAGTAGTGTCACACTTATTAGATGACAGTAGTGTCACACTTATTAGATGACAGTAGTGTCACACTTATTAGATGACAGTAGTGTCACACTTATTAGATGACAGTAGTGTCACACTTATTAGATGACAGTAGTGTCACACTTATTAGATGACAGTAGTGTCACACTTATTAGATGACAGTAGTGTCACACTTATTAGATGACAGTAGTGTCACACTTATTAGATGACAGTAGTGTCACACTTATTAGATGACAGTAGTGTCACACTTATTAGATGACAGTAGTGTCACACTTATTAGATGACAGTAGTGTCATACTTAAAGCAGACAGCAAGATGGCGCTGCTGTAGTGTTTGCTGTTGGTTGGATCTCTGTGCTCTTCTGTCTTCTTTTTCTGTTTCTCTCTTGTTTTCATGTCTTACTTTACATATCCATCCATCCATCCATTTTCTACCGCTTATTCCCTTTGGGGTCGCGGGGGGCGCTGGTGCCTATGGCAGCTACAATACACACACGTATATATATATATATATATATATATATATATATATATATATATATATGTATATATATATGTATATATATATATATATATATACATATATATATATATACATATATATATATATATATATAAACACACATACATATAAAATTATTGCACATTGTAGTCTGAAAAAATAGATAATGGAAAACAAATGTAAACATGACACATGATGGACATATTGTGCTCACTCAGTGTCAGTTTAATGTTTCTATGTTTAATGTTTCTGTGTTTAATGTTTCTATGTTTAATGTTTCTATGTTTAATGTTTCTATGTTTAATGTTTCTATGTTTAATGTTTCTATGTTTAATGTTTCTATGTTTAATGTTTCTATGTTTAATGTTTCTATGTTTAATGGCTCTTGGGTAAAAACAGTTTTTTACTGCAGTGGTGCCCGCTTCAAGCACCCTGTATCCTGTCTGCCCCAGGATAGTAGTTCCAGCTGGCAGAGTCCAGGGTGGCAGAGTCCAGGGTGGCAGAGTCCAGGTGGCAGAGTCCAGGGTGGCAGAGTCCAGGGTGGCAGAGTCCAGGGTGGCAGAGTCCAGGGTGGCAGAGTCCAGGTGGCAGAGTCCAGGGTGGCAGAGTCCAGGGTGGCAGAGTCCAGGGTGGCAGAGTCCAGCTGGCAGAGTCCAGGGTGGCAGAGTCCAGGTGGCAGAGTCCAGGGTGGCAGAGTCCAGGGTGGCAGAGTCCAGGGTGGCAGAGTCCAGGGTGGCAGAGTCCAGGGTGGCAAGGATCTTTCAGGATGTTCTGTGTGCTTTGCTGAGTGTGTTCATGTCAGCCAGGAGGAGAGAGAGAACATCTGATGATCTTCTGGACGCTCTTTAGGACCCTCTGGACGCTGTTGTCTCTGCAGCAGTGAAGCTGCTGAAGCACACACAGATGCAGCAGGTCAGGATGTTCTCAATGGAGCACCGCTGGGAGGACAACAGCAGGATGTTCTCAATGGAGCACCGCTGGGAGGACAACAGCAGGATGTTCTCAATGGAGCACCGCTGGGAGGACAACAGCAGGATGTTCTCAATGGAGCACCGCTGGGAGGACAACAGCAGTTCCTGAGAGAGCTGCTTGTTCCTCAGTGTTCTCAGGAAGTGCAGTCTCTGGTGTGCCTTCTGGATGCTAGCCCTGCTGCTGCTGATTCTGACCCTCAAAGACTTGTTAGTCCGCCTCTAAAAGTCCTCCTCCACTACACCGTATTATCCTCAATCACATGCACCTGTGTGAGGTCGTTAGCTGCATAAAGACACCTGTCCACCCCAAACCATCAGTAAGACCCAAACATTAGCTGCATAAAGACAACTGTCCACCCCAAACAATCAGTAAGACCCAAACATTAGCTGCATAAAGACACCTGTCCACCCCAAACCATCAGTAAGACCCAAACATTAGCTGCATAAAGACACCTGTCCACCCCAAACCATCAGTAAGACCCAAACATTAGCTGCATAAAGACACCTGTCCACCCCAAACCATCAGTAAGACCCAAACATTAGCTGCATAAAGACACCTGTCCACCCCAAACCATCAGTAAGACCCAAACATTAGCTGCATAAAGACACCTGTCCACCCCAAACCATCAGTAAGACCCAAACATTAGCTGCATAAAGACACCTGTCCACCCCAAACCATCAGTAAGACCCAAACATTAGCTGCATAAAGACACCTGTCCACCCCAAACCATCAGTAAGACCCAAACATTAGCTGCATAAAGACACCTGTCCACCCCAAACCATCAGTAAGACCCAAACATTAGCTGCATAAAGACACCTGTCCACCCCAAACCATCAGTAAGACCCAAACATTAGCTGCATAAAGACACCTGTCCACCCCAAACCATCAGTAAGACCCAAACATTAGCTGCATAAAGACACCTGTCCACCCCAAACCATCAGTAAGACCCAAACTGTTGGACAATCATTAGAAAATGAAAGAAGCTAAACATGAACGTCAATCTCAATGGGAGTGGAGCTCCATGCAAGATATCACCTGCTGGGGTCTCAATGATGCCAAGAAAGGTGAGGACTCATCAGCCCAGGACTACACGGCAGAACTTGGTCAATGACCTGAAAAGAGCTGGGACCTCTGTTACCATGGTGACTGTTGGAAATACACTAAGACATGTGTCATGCTTTGAAATCATGTCTGGAACTGAAGGTTCTCCTGCTTAAACCAGCACATGTTAAATCATGTCTGGAACTGAAGGTTCTCCTGCTTAAACCAGCACATGTTAAATCCTGTCTGGAACTGAAGGTTCTCCTGCTTAAACCAGCACATGTTAAATCATGTCTGGAACTGAAGGTTCTCCTGCTTAAACCAGCACATGTTAAATCACGTCTGGAACTGAAGGTTCTCCTGCTTAAACCAGCACATGTTAAATCATGTCTGGAACTGAAGGTTCTCCTGCTTAAACCAGCACATGTTAAATCATGTCTGGAACTGAAGGTTCTCCTGCTTAAACCAGCACATGTTAAATCATGTCTGGAACTGAAGGTTCTCCTGCTTAAACCAGCACATGTTAAATCATGTATGGAACTGAAGGTTCTCCTGCTTAAACCAGCACATGTTAAATCATGTCTGGAACTGAAGGTTCTCCTGCTTAAACCAGCACATGTTAAATCATGTCTGGAACTGAAGGTTCTCCTGCTTAAACCAGCACATGTTAAATCATGTCTGGAACTGAAGGTTCTCCTGCTTAAACCAGCACATGTTAAATCATGTCTGGAACTGAAAGTTCTCCTGCTTAAACCAGCACATGTTAAATCATGTCTGGAACTGAAGGTTCTCCTGCTTAAACCAGCACATGTTAAATCATGTCTGGAACTGAAGGTTCTCCTGCTTAAACCAGCACATGTTAAATCATGTATGGAACTGAAGGTTCTCCTGCTTAAACCAGCACATGTTAAATCATGTCTGGAACTGAAGGTTCTCCTGCTTAAACCAGCACATGTTAAATCATGTCTGGAACTGAAGGTTCTCCTGCTTAAACCAGCACATGTTAAATCATGTCTGGAACTGAAGGTTCTCCTGCTTAAACCAGCACATGTTAAATCATGTCTGGAACTGAAGGTTCTCCTGCTTAAACCAGCACATGTTAAATCATGTCTGGAACTGAAGGTTCTCCTGCTTAAACCAGCACATGTTAAGGCCCGTCTTAAGTTGGCCAATGACCATTCCCCCTTTGTTTACCTGTATCTCACCTTTTTTGTAAGGGGCGGCGGAAGGTGGTAGACCAGTCAGCGATCCCGTTCTGTCTCCCTGTAATGTTTGATCCTGTTCTGTCTCCCTGTAATGTTTGATCCTGTTCTGTCTCCCTGTAATGTTTGATCCTGTTCTGTCTCCCTGTAATGTTTGATCCTGTTCTGTCTCCCTGTAATGTTTGATCCTGTTCTGTCTCCCTGTAATGTTTGATCCTGTTCTGTCTCCCTGTAATGTTTGATCCTGTTCTGTCTCCCTGTAACGTTTGATCCTGTTCTGTCTCCCTGTAATGTTTGATCCTGTTCTGTCTCCCTGTAATGTTTGATCCTGTTCTGTCTCCCTGTAATGTTTGATCCTGTTCTGTCTCCCTGTAATGTTTGATCCTGTTCTGTCTCCCTGTAATGTTTGATCCTGTTCTGTCTCCCTGTAATGTTTGATCCTGTTCTGTCTCCCTGTAACGTTTGATCCTGTTCTGTCTCCCTGTAATGTTTGATCCTGTTCTGTCTCCCTGTAATGTTTGATCCTGTTCTGTCTCCCTGTAATGTTTGATCCTGTTCTGTCTCCCTGTAATGTTTGATCCTGTTCTGTCTCCCTGTAATGTTTGTATGATCTGGAATAAGATTGTGCTGAAAATTTCAATTTCCCCTCAGGGATTAATAAAGTATTTCTGATTCTGATTGTGATTAGATGGCAGTAATACTGTAAGTACATGATGCTGTAAGATCTGTGAAGTACTGGAAGTACACGATGTAGTAATATTTGGTGGTGAAGTGGGCACAGAGAGTCCAAAGTGGTATGAAATGAATCCTAAAGCTCCAAACAATGCAAAGGATGTAGCAAAGTGCTAGCATGATCATGTGTGCTTTGATAAGCAGAAAAGGTGAGGCGCACTGCAAGCCTTTTCAAGCTTCAAGTCATTTGTGTACACCAAAGTTTATTTTGGCCAGCGCAGCCACGGGAGGGGAGAAGAAGGTTGGGAAATCCAGGGAGTACAAGATCACTATCAGGGCTGACCAAGGTTTTGACACGCCAGGAATTCAAGGCAGGTTGGGATCTGACAGTCATTCCTGGTTCAACCTAAACTCTTACAACTCTTAACCAAACATGTGAACGGGGCTTGGCTCTGGTTTCTTGGCTGCATCATTTGCATAATACAACAAATATCACCTCGGACTCCTCAGTGCTCTAGTCCTGCTTGTCCAGGCTGGAGACACCCTAAGGTGGTCTAAGGCGCTTTTTTACTTCTGAGTAGTACCATAGTAATACACATTTGTTGTACTAATACTAGAATACATGATGTAAGTATATATGTCATGTAGTAACATTCATAATAACATGTAATATATACATGATGTAAGTATATATGTCATGTAGTAACATTCATAATAACATGTAATATATACATGATGTAAGTATATATGTAGTATCTAGTAACATTCATAATGACATGTAATATATACATGATGTAAGTATATATGTCATGTAGTAACATTCATAATAACATGTAATATATACATGATGTAAGTATATATGTAGTATCTAGTAACATTCATAATAACATGTAATATATACATGATGTAAGTATATATGTAGTATCTAGTAACATTCATAATAACATGTAATATATACATGATGTAAGTATATATGTCATGTAGTAACATTCATAATAACATGTAATATATACATGATGTAAGTATATATGTCATCTAGTAACATTCATAATAACATGTAATATATACATGATGTAAGTATATATGTAGTATCTAGTAACATTCATAATAACATGTAATATATACATGATGTAAGTATATATGTCATGTAGTAACATTCATAATAACATGTAATATATACATGATGTAAGTATATATGTAGTATCTAGTAACATTCATAATAACATGTAATATATACATGATGTAAGTATATATGTAGTATCTAGTAACATTCATAATGACATGTAATATATACATGATGTAAGTATATATGTCATGTAGTAACATTCATAATAACATGTAATATATACATGATGTAAGTATATATGTCATATCTAGTAACATTCATAATAACATGTAATATATACATGATGTAAGTATATATGTAGTATCTAGTAACATTCATAATAACATGTAATATATACATGATGTAAGTATATATGTCATCTAGTAACATTCATAATAACATGTAATATATACATGATGTAAGTATATATGTAGTATCTAGTAACATTCATAATAACATGTAATATATACATGATGTAAGTATATATGTCATGTAGTAACATTCATAATAACATGTAATATATACATGATGTAAGTATATATGTCATGTAGTAACATTCATAATAACATGTAATATATACATGATGTAAGTATATATGTAGTATCTAGTAACATTCATAATAACATGTAATATATACATGATGTAAGTATATATGTCATGTAGTAACATTCATAATAACATGTAATATATACATGATGTAAGTATATATGTAGTATCTAGTAACATTCATAATAACATGTAATATATACATGATGTAAGTATATATGTCATGTAGTAACATTCATAATAACATGTAATATATACATGATGTAAGTATATATGTCATGTAGTAACATTCATAATAACATGTAATATATACATGATGTAAGTATATATGTAGTATCTAGTAACATTCATAATAACATGTAATATATACATGATGTAAGTATATATGTCATGTAGTAACATTCATAATAACATGTAATATATACATGATGTAAGTATATATGTAGTATCTAGTAACATTCATAATAACATGTAATATATACATGATGTAAGTATATATGTAGTATCTAGTAACATTCATAATGACATGTAATATATACATGATGTAAGTATATATGTCATGTAGTAACATTCATAATAACATGTAATATATACATGATGTAAGTATATATGTAGTATCTAGTAACATTCATAATAACAT
Organism: Nerophis ophidion; assembly: GCF_033978795.1. Classification (NCBI taxonomy): domain Eukaryota; kingdom Metazoa; phylum Chordata; class Actinopteri; order Syngnathiformes; family Syngnathidae; genus Nerophis; species Nerophis ophidion. The sequence goes on along the minus strand of NC_084623.1, from coordinate 61,639,590 downwards.
GTAATATATACATGATGTAAGTATATATGTCATGTAGTAACATTCATAATAACATGTAATATATACATGATGTAAGTATATATGTCATGTAGTAACATTCATAATAACATGTAATATATACATGATGTAAGTATATGTGTAGTATCTAGTAACATTCATAATAACATGTAATACAAAAATATAATATATTAATGAGGTGTTGCAGATGATGTGGTCCTGGTGGCTTCATCTGGCCAGGATCTTCAGCTCTCACTGGATCGGTTCGCAGCCGAGTGTGAAGCGACCGATATGAGAATCAGCACCTCCAAGTCCGAGTCCATGGTTCTCGCCCGTAAAAGGGTGGACTGCCATATCCGGGTTGGGGAGGAGACCCTGCCCCAAGTGGAGGAGTTCAAGTACCTGGGAGTCTTGTTCAGGAGTGGGGGAAGAGTGGATGGTGAGATTGACACGCGGATCAGTGCAACGTCTTCAGTAATGCAGACGCTGTATCGATCCATTGTGGTGAAGAAAGAGCTGAGCCGGAAGGCAAAGTTCTCAATTTGAATAGCTCCACCCCGAAGTGGGGTGGCACCTGGGGGCACATGTCACCCGTGGCCACCCTTAGACACGCCCCTGTTTGCATGTCATCAGCAGGACAGCAAACACACTGAGAACTAGAAAAGACCTGAAACTGAACTTTGGGGGCACTCCACAGCCAAGGAGGACTTGTTGGGAAGCACATGGCTCAAGTTGAACACAACAAGATCTCTTAGTACAACATGCCTTCTTCTACCCCCCCTTTGCCTTCTTGTAGCACGCCCATGCCTTCTTCTAACCCCCCTTTGCCTTCTTGTAGCACGCCCATGCCTTCTTCTACCCCCCCATGCCTTCTTGTAGCACGCCCATGCCTTCTTCTACCCCCTCTTGCCTTCTTGTAGCACGCCCATGCCTTCTTCTAACCCCTCTTGCCTTCTTGTAGCACACCCATGCCTTCTTCTAACCCCCCTTGCCTTCTTGTAGCACGCCCATGCCTTCTTCTAACCCCTCTTGCCTTCTTGTAGCACGCCCATGCCTTCTTCTAACCCCTCTTGCCTTCTTGTAGCACACCCATGCCTTCTTCTAACCCCCCTTGCCTTCTTGTAGCACACCCATGCCTTCTTCTAACCCCCCTTGCCTTCTTGTAGCACGCCCATGCCTTCTTCTAACCCCTCTTGCCTTCTTGTAGCACACCCATGCCTTCTTCTAACCCCCCTTGCCTTCTTGTAACACGCCCATGCCTTCTTCTACCCCCCCATGCCTTCTTGTAGCACGCCCATGCCTCCCTCTAACCCCTCTTGCCTTCTTGTAGCACGCCCATGCCTTCTTCTACCCCCCCTTGCCTTCTTGTAGCACGCCCATGCCTTCTTCTACCCCCCCTTGTCTTCTTGTAGCACGCCCATGCCTTCTTCTACCCCCCCCTGCCTTCTTGTAGCACGCCCATGCCTTCTTCTACCCCCCCTTGCCTTCTTGTAACACACCCATGCCTTCTTCTACCCTCCCTTGCCTTCTTGTAGCATGCCCATGCCTTCTTCTAACCCCCCTTGCCTTCTTGTAGCATGCCCATGCCTTCTTCTAACCCCCCTTTGCCTTCTTGTAGCATGCCCATGGCTTCTTCTAACCCCTCTTGCCTTCTTGTAGCACGCCCATGGCTTCTTCTACCCCCCCATGCCTTCTTGTAGCACGCCCATGGCTTCTTCTAACCCCTCTTGCCTTCTTGTAGCACGCCCATGCCTTCTTCTACCCCCCCTTTGCCTTCTTGTAGCACGCCCATGCCTTCTTCTAACCCCCCTTTGCCTTCTTGTAGCACGCCCATGCCTTCTTCTACCCCCTCTTGCCTTCTTGTAGCACGCCCATGCCTTCTTCTAACCCCTCTTGCCTTCTTGTAGCACACCCATGCCTTCTTCTAACCCCCCTTGCCTTCTTGTAGCACGCCCATGCCTTCTTCTAACCCCTCTTGCCTTCTTGTAGCACGCCCATGCCTTCTTCTAACCCCTCTTGCCTTCTTGTAGCACACCCATGCCTTCTTCTAACCCCCCTTGCCTTCTTGTAGCACACCCATGCCTTCTTCTAACCCCCCTTGCCTTCTTGTAGCACGCCCATGCCTTCTTCTAACCCCTCTTGCCTTCTTGTAGCACACCCATGCCTTCTTCTAACCCCCCTTGCCTTCTTGTAACACGCCCATGCCTTCTTCTACCCCCCCATGCCTTCTTGTAGCACGCCCATGCCTCCCTCTAACCCCTCTTGCCTTCTTGTAGCACGCCCATGCCTTCTTCTACCCCCCCTTGCCTTCTTGTAGCACGCCCATGCCTTCTTCTACCCCCCCTTGTCTTCTTGTAGCACGCCCATGCCTTCTTCTACCCCCCCCTGCCTTCTTGTAGCACGCCCATGCCTTCTTCTACCCCCCCTTGCCTTCTTGTAACACACCCATGCCTTCTTCTACCCTCCCTTGCCTTCTTGTAGCATGCCCATGCCTTCTTCTAACCCCCCTTGCCTTCTTGTAGCATGCCCATGCCTTCTTCTAACCCCCCTTTGCCTTCTTGTAGCATGCCCATGGCTTCTTCTAACCCCTCTTGCCTTCTTGTAGCACGCCCATGGCTTCTTCTACCCCCCCATGCCTTCTTGTAGCACGCCCATGGCTTCTTCTAACCCCTCTTGCCTTCTTGTAGCACGCCCATGCCTTCTTCTACCCCCCCTTGCCTTCTTGTAGCACGCCCATGCCTTCTTCTACCCCCCCTTGCCTTCTTGTAGCACGCCCATGCCTTCTTCTACCCTCCCTTGCCTTCTTGTAGCACGCCCGTGCCTTCTTCTAACCCCCTTGCCTTCTTGTAGCACGCCCATGCCTTCTTCTACCCCCCCTTGCCTTCTTGTAGCACACCCATGCCTTCTTCTACCCCCCCTTGCCTTCTTGTAGCACGCCCATGCCTTCTTCTACCCCCCCTTGCCTTTATGTAGCACGCCCATGCCTTCTTCTACCCTCCTTGCCTTCTTGTAGCATGCCCATGCCTTCTTCTACCCCCCTTGCCTTCTTGTAGCACGCCCATACCTTCTTCTACCCCCCCTTGCCTTCTTGTAGCACGCCCATGCCTTCTTCTACCCTCCCTTGCCATCTTGTAGCACGCCCATGCCTTCTTCTACCCTCCCTTGCCTTCTTGTAGCACACCCATGCCTTCTTCTACCCCCCCTTGCCTTCTTGTAGCATGCCCATGCCTTCTTCTACCCTCCCTTGCCTTCTTGTAGCACGCCCATGCCTTCTTCTACCCCCCCTTGCCTTCTTGTTGCACGCCCATGCCTTCTTCTGCCCTCCCATGCCTTCTTGTAGCACGCCCATGCCTTCTTCTACCCCCCCTTGCCTTCTTGTAGCAAGCCCATGCCTTCTTCTACCCCCCTTGCCTTCTTCTACCCCCCCTTGTCTTCTTGTAGCACGCCCATGCCTTCTTCTACCCCCCCTTGCCTTCTTGTAGCACGCCCATGCCTTCTTCTACCCTCCCTTGCCTTCTTGTAGAAAATAAGTATTTGGTAAACCATTCAAAGCTCTCACTGATGGAAGGAGGTTTTGGCTCCAAATCTCAGGATACATGGCCCCATTCATTCTTTCCTTAACACGGATCAATCGTCCTGTCCCCTGAAGCATGATGTTCCACACCCATGCTTCACAGTAGGTGTGGTGTTCTTGGGATGCAACTCAGTATTCTTCTTCCTCCAAACACCACCAGTTGAGTTTATACCAAAAGTTATTTTTTGGTTTCATCTGACCACATGACATTCTCCCAATCCTCTGCTGTATCATCCATGTGCTCTCTGGCAAGCTTCAGACGGGCCTGGACATGCACTGGCTTAAGCAGGGGGACACGTCTGGCACTGCAGGATTTGATTCCCTGTCGGCGTAGTGTGTTACTGATGGTAACCTTTGTTACTTTGGTCCCAGCTCCCTGCAGGTCATTCACCAGGTTCCCTTAGTGTGGTCCTGGGATTTTTGCTCCGCGTTCTCATGATCATTTTGACCCCACGGGATGAGATCTTGCGTGGAGCCCCAGATCGAGGGAGATTATCAGTGGTCTTGTCTGTCTTCCATTTTCTGATAATTGCTCCCACAGTTGATGTTTCACACCAAGCTGCTTGCCTATTGTAGATTCACTCTTCCCAGTCTGGTGCAGGTCTACAATTATTTTCCTGGTGTCCTTCGACAGCTCTTTGGTCTTGGCCATAGTGGAGTTTGGAGTCTGACTGTTTGAGGCTGTGGACAGGTGTCTTTTATACAGATAACGAGTTCAAACAGGTGCTATTAATACAGGTAACGAGTGGAGGACAGAAGAGCTTCTTAAAGAAGAAGTTACAGGTCTGTGAGAGCCAGAGATCTTCCTTGTTTGAAGTCACCAAATACTTCTTTTCCACCATCATTTACAAATACATGTAACTCAGACGGCAATAAAGGTCTAAAATCTTGAAGAACAGCTGAGCACAGAATCACCAGACGGATTTGGCTCCAAATAAAAAGTAGTTCCAGATCGACAAGTGTCAATAAAAAGGAGGAACACTGATCACATAAAGAGACTCCAGTGGATTCAATCAATAATCCTAAGGAAAAGATTCAAGAGAACCTGTGGTCTGGGACTATAATCAGGCACCAGGCTGGACATGTATTGGGGTTTTGCAGATTGAACAGCTTTGTGATCGTTAGATAAGCAATCTCTTAAAAACAAAGATTGTCAAGTATTTTTCTCAAATACTACAAAGTGTTTGGGCCAAAAAATCTAAATAGTTTGGTCTGAAATTTACAAAGTATTTGGTCAAAAGATTACAAAGTATTTGGTCTAAAGATTACAAAGTATTTGGTGAAGATTTCCAAGTATTTGGTCTGAAGATTACAAAGTATTTGGTCTTAAGATTTCAAAGTATTTTTTCTGAAGATTTCAAAGTATTTGGTCTTAAGATTTCAAAGTATTTTTTCTGAAGATTACAAAGTATTTGGTCTGAAGATTAAAAAAGTATTTGTTGTCAATATTACAAAGTATTTGGTCTGAAGAGTACAAAGTGTTTGGTCCAAAGATTGCAAAGCATTTGTTCTGAGGATTACAATTTGTTTGGGCTGAAGATTAGAAAGTATTTGGTTTTAAGATGATAAAGTATTTCTTTTGAGGATTACAATTTATTTGGGCCAAAAATAAAAAATGATTTGGTCTGAAGATTACAAAGTATTAGGTCAAAAGATTACAAAGTATTTGATTTTAAGATTGCAAAGTATTTGGTCTAAAGATTACAAAGTGTTTGGTCTGAAGATTACAAATGATTTGGTCGAAAGATTGTATAGTATTTGGCCTGAAGATGATAACGTATTTGGGCTAAAGATTACAAAGTATTTGGTCTGAAGACTACAAAGTATTTGGTCTGAAGATTACAAAGTAGTTGGTCCAAATATTGTATAGTATTTGGTCTGAAAATCACAAGTATTTGTTACAAAGATTGAAGTACTGTATGACTTCTTGGCCTTCAATTGATCATCTCTTCTCTGATCCTCCAGAATTGTATCGAGAAGGTTTGGAGCTTCCAAATCTGCTCCTCGGTATTCATCCAGCGCCTCATTGTGGGTCTTGAGGTCCACTTGGTCTGGATATTGCAGAGTATCCAGGTTCCGGGACTCATGATATAGACCTTGGACGTCTTGTTGAGGGACCCAAGTGGACAGAGACACGGACAAAGGCATGTGGACCATCGAAGACCCTGATTGACTCGCAGGTCTTGGGACTATCTGGACCCCTGAGCTCGGCGTGAGGGCTTGAGACCACGGAATGTAAGCCAGTCCTGGTTCTGGGAGATCCAGGTGAGGAAGGGAGCATGCAGGTAAGGTCTGGAACAACATCAACAAATAAAACACTGTATTAATTACCTGTATTCAACATACTGTGATATCACACTACGTCTATACTGTAATCATAACACTATGTCGATACTGTAATCAAAACACTGTCTATACTATAATCATAACACTACGTCTATACTGTAATCATAACACTATGTCGATACTGTAATCAAAACACTGTCTATACTGTAATCATAACACTATGTCTATACTGTAATCATAACACTATGTCGATACTGTAATCATAACACTATGTCGATACTGTAATCAAAACACTGTCTATACTGTAATCATAACACTATGTCTATACTGTAATCATAACACTATGTCGATACTGTAATCAAAACACTGTCTATACTGTAATCATAACACTATGTTTATACTGTAATCCTAACAATGTCCATACTATAATCATAACACTGTGTATACTATAATCATAACACTGTGTCTTTACTGTAATCATAACAATGTCTATACTGTAATCATAACACTGTGTCTTTACTATAATCATAACAATGTCTATACTATTATCATAACACTATGTTTATACTGTAATCCTAACAATGTCCATAATATAATCATAACACTGTGTATACTATAATCATAACACTGTGTCTGTACTGTAATCATAACACTGTGTCTGTACTGTAATCATAACAATGTCTATACTGTAATCATAACACTATGTTTATACTGTAATCCTAACAATGTCCATACTATAATCATAACACCGTGTATACTATAATCATAACACTGTGTCTATACTATAATCATAACACTGTGTCTGTACTGTAATCATAACAATGTCTATACTGTAATCATAACACTATGTTTATACTGTAAGCCTAACAATGTCCATACTATAATCATAACACCGTGTATACTATAATCATAACACTGTGTCTGTACTGTAATCATAACAATGTCTATACTGTAATCATAACACTATGTTTATACTGTAATCATAACAATGTCCATACTATAATCATAACACCGTGTATACTATAATCATAACACTGTGTCTTTACTGTAATCATAACAATGTCTATACTGTAATCATAACACTATGTTTATACTGTAATCATAACACTATGTCTATACTGTAATCATAACACTATGTCGATACTGTAATCAAAACACTGTCTATACTGTAATCATAACACTATGTTTATACTGTAATCCTAACAATGTCCATACTATAATCATAACACTGTGTATACTATAATCATAACACTGTGTCTTTACTGTAATCATAACAATGTCTATACTGTAATCATAACACTATGTTTATACTGTAATCATAACAATGTCCATACTATAATCATAACACTGTGTCTTTACTATAATCATAACAATGTCTATACTATTATCATAACACTATGTTTATACTGTAATCCTAACAATGTCCATAATATAATCATAACACTGTGTATACTATAATCATAACACTGTGTCTGTACTGTAATCATAACACTGTGTCTGTACTGTAATCATAACAATGTCTATACTGTAATCATAACACTATGTTTATACTGTAATCCTAACAATGTCCATACTATAATCATAACACCGTGTATACTATAATCATAACACTGTGTCTATACTATAATCATAACAATGTCTATACTGTAATCATAACACTATGTTTATACTGTAATCATAACAATGTCCATACTATAATCATAACACCGTGTATACTATAATCATAACACTGTGTCTGTACTGTAATCATAACAATGTCTATACTGTAATCATAACACTATGTTTATACTGTAATCATAACAATGTCCATACTATAATCATAACACCGTGTATACTATAATCATAACACTGTGTCTTTACTGTAATCATAACAATGTCTATACTGTAATCATAACACTATGTTTATACTGTAATCATAACAATGTCCATACTATAATCATAACACTGTGTATACTGTAATCATAACACTGTGTCTATACTGTAATCATAACACTATGTCCATACTGTAATCATAATAATGTCTTTACTGTAATCATAACACTGTGTCTATACTGTAATCATAACAATGTCCATACTATAATCATAACACTGTGTATACTGTAATCATAACACTGTGTCTATACTGTAATCATAACACTATGTCCATACTGTAATCATAATAATGTCTTTACTGTAATCATAACACTGTGTCTATACTGTAATCATAACACTATGTCCATACTGTAATCATAATAATGTCTTTACTGTAATCATAAACACTATGTCTATCATCATGGGCGATCACTGGAAGCGAGTATGATAGTCCTCCTGTAGGTGTGTCTGGTCATCTGTGGTCCTCAGGTGGCTGTAGAGGCCGAGCCGTGGTCCACAGACTGTATTGCAGTGTAGGTGATTGTTGTGGTGCTGGTAGTGGTCGGAGGAACTGTTTTGGTAGTGGACCTCTCTCCTTTCTTTGTTGCCTCTTGTTGCCTCGCGGCACGGTGGAGGTCCTTTTCTAATTGTGCAGTGCCTTCATGGACCATCCTTCTCCACAAAACCCTCTGGTGGGCAGCCTCCTCCCAGGTGTTGAGGTTGAAGCAGCATTTCCTCAGGTGGATTTTGAGGTTATCTTTATACCGCTTCTTCTGCCCTCCTTGGGTGCGTCGTCCTTCCACCGGTTGTCCGTACATTTGTTTCGGAAGGCGACTGTCTGGCATGTGTATTACATGGCCTGTCCATCACAGCTGGTGCCGAATGACAGTTGTGGTGATGCTGGGCATGTTAGCTTCCTTCAGAACACTAATGTTGGTGCTCCTATCTTCCCAGCTGATCCTGAGGATCTTGCGCAGACATCGCTGATGGTGCTGCTCCAGAGCCTTCAGGTGTCTGCTGCAGGTGGTCCAGCTATCAGCCCCATAAAGGCGAGTGGGCAGAACTACAGCTTGATAAACAGTAAGCTTGACGTTGTTCTGGATGACCCGATTCTCAAAATCTCTTTTCCTGAGCTTAGCAAAAGCTGCGCTGGCACAACCTATGCGGTGGTGGATCCCTGCATCGATGACAGCTTTCGTTGAAAGGATACTGCCAAGATAAGCGAAATGATCCACGTTTTCCAAGATGTTGTTGTCCACATACATTTTGGGGGGTTGGGATGGTGTGTCAGGGGCTGGTTGGTACAGGATCTGAGTCTTCTTTATGTTAATGTCAAGTCCCAGGAGTCGGTACGCTCTGGCAAAAGCATCCATGATGTTCTGGAGGTCCAACTCAGAATGAGCAACTAAAGCATTGTCATCTGCGTACTGAAGCTCTGTAATTGAGGATGTAAGCACTTTGCTTTTTGCCTTGAACCTACTCAGGTTGAAGAGCCCGCCATCTGTCCTGTGTATGAACTGGACTCCCGCAGGTAGGTTTTGACTGGTGAGGTGAAGTATGGCTGAGATGAAGATAGCAAACAGGGTTGGTGCGATGATGCAGCCCTGCTTGACACCAGTGTCAACTTTGAAGGGAGCCGTTTCAGAGCCACCATTTCCAACTACCGTTGCAGTCATGTCGTCGTGCAACAGATGCAAGAGCTTCAGATATTTGTCTGGGCATCCGATTTTGGAGAGGGGACCCCATAGGGCAGTTCTGTTCACAGAATCAAAGGCCTTTGTAAGGTCAATGAATGTCATGTATAGTGGCAGGTGTTGTTCCCAACATTTGTCTTGCAGTTGACCAATTGCAAAAATCATGTCCGATGTTCCCCTTGCTGGACGAAAGCCACACTGGGACTCTGGGAGGATCTCTTCTGAGAGCGGCAATAACCGGTTTGCCAAAATACGTGCCAGTATTTTTCCTGTTGTGGACAGGAGGGAGATGCCTCTGTAGTTGCCACAGTCGGCCTTATCTCCCTTCTTGAAGATGGTGACAGATTTTACCAGTGAGGCAGTGGATGTGGCAAAGTAGTTTTGGTCCACCTTGCTTTAATATTTCTGCTGGTATCCCATCTAGTCCGGAAGACTTGTTGTTACCCAGTTTCCTGATGGCATCCTGAACTTCATTTTCGGTGGGAGGATCACCCAAATGCTCCATGATGGGTCGCTGAGGAATCTGGTTGATAGTTTCCATCTCCACTGTGGAGTTCAGATTCAGGAGCTCTTGGAAGTGTTCACGCCATCTGGAACTGATACCTACATCGTCCTTGAGCAGAGTTTGTCTATCTTTAGAGCGGAGGGGGTTTAGGCCTCAATAGCTGGGCCCATAAACAGCCTTGGTAGCATTGAAGAATCCCCTGGTGTCCCCAGAGTCAGCAAGCTTGTGGATTTCCAGAGCCTTCTCCATCCACCATTGGTTTTTCATCTGTCACACCTATGGATCATGTTTTGTTTTGTTCATGTTCGGTTTGGTTTTTTGGACATTTGATTCTGTCTTAGCACTTCCTGGTTTGTTTTCGTCTCCATGCCAACTCATTAGTTTTCACCTGTCATGTCACGTCCCTGTTCTTAGCCTCACACCTGTTTTCACCAATGATCACAGCTACTTAAGTCACTCTTTTTCTTGTCTTCATTGTGGGATCTTCACACGCACACACGCTACCCTTGCTGCACCTCCTTCATGCCCTCGTCCAGTTCCATGCCTTGTAAGTTTGTGTATTTATGCTATTGTGCTAGTTTTGTTTATGGTCATTATCATTCATGCCAATCGAGCAAGTGTTTTTGTTTCATGTTTGTAGTTTGCAGCATTTATGCTAGTCTTTTGTTTCACAGCCTAGTTTTGTACTTCCGCCCTCTTGTGTGGCTTTTGTTTGTCTTATTAGTTATAGTATTAAATAAAAGAAAATGTACTCACAGTCACGTCTCGCCCTTCCAAATCATTCTCTGCATGAAGAAACAACTTTAAACCAAGCCCTGTTGTGACATCATCTCTCTCACTCTGCTCTGAACAAGTGCATTTGCCTTGGCGTGGGCCTGCCTTTTGTCCCTGCAGTTGATATCGCTCTGCCAAGAACAAAAAGCTATCCTCTTGGCATCAATCAACTGTTGTATTTCGATGTCGTTTTCATTGAACCAGTCCTGGTGTTTCCTAGTTCTGTAGCCACTGGTATCCTTGTTGGTTTCAAGTAGCGTGGTCTTAAGAGCCGATGAAACCTCATGGAGCTGGATGCAATCTTACTTGGAGGGGAGGAAACAGGTGGTAGAGATGAACGGCACTGTGTCCCCTCCCCTCTCAGTAAGCTGTGGAGTCCCCCAAGGCAGTATACTAGGACCTTTACTGTTCCTATTATACGTAAATGACATGCCATCAGCATGCCACTGTGAATTGTTCCTGTTTGCGGATGACTCGGCCCTGCTGGTAACCAGCAAGGACAAGTCACAGGTGGAACAAACCCTCAGTCTGAACTCCTTAATATTTGCACCAGGCTCGCCGACAACAAACTATCCATACACTTAAGTAAAACGAAAAGAACGAGATTCCTCTACAGAATCTCCTCTCTGGTCAACAAAAGCACCTTGAGGATTCTAGCGGGAACTCTCATTCAACCCTTTTTTGATTACGCTTGCACCTCCTGGTACCCCAGCACCTCCAAAACCCTCAAATCTAAACTTCAAACATCCCAGAATAAGATAGTCCGGTTACTTTTAGACCTCCACCCCAGATCACACCTCAATCCAACCCACTTCTCCAAAGTGGGCTGGCTCAGGGTGGAGGACAGAGTCAAACAACTTGCACTGAGCCTAGTCTATAAAATCCGCTACACCTCCTTGATACCGAAGTACATGTCAAACTACTTCCTTAACATAAATGACCGCCATAACCACAACACCAGGGGGAGCGCCACAAACCACGTTAAACCCAGATTCCCATCTAACAAAGGTCTTAAGTCATTCTCTTTCTATGCCACATCAATGTGGAATACACTCCCAAAAGGTATAAAAGTAAGTGCATCTCTACATTCCTTCAAAAGCGCTCTAAAACATGACCTCCAGGCAACTTCAACACTTTACTAATACCCTCCTCCATTCACATCCCATCTCCCCGGATTATAAACAACTCAAATGTACTTCTAATGTATATACTTGTTCTTATGCTATGTGAACTGACTATGTTCTCTGCTGGCTGTACATATCCTACTAAGTCACACTTACACTCTTTCAATGTCCACATTTCTCTGTTGATGCAATTGTTGATGACTGAAGTACTGATATCAACCAAAGCTCCTCATCCCACCCCCCGGATTATAAATAATGTCAATAATTCAATGTACATACTATGATGATTAACTTGTGTGACGACTGTATTATGTTGATAGTATATATTTGTACTATGAATTGATGAAGGTGGATCCCAACTTAAACAAGTTGAAAAACTTATTGGGGTGTTACCATTTAGTGGTCAATTGTACGGAATATGTACTGTACTGTGCAATCTACTAATAAAAGTATCAATCAATCAATCAATCAATTCAACCGGTTTCTCTGGCGGAAAACGGTTTTTGTTATCAGAAGATCATGTTCAGCACACGTTGACAGAAGAAGGACTCCGTTTGACATTCCCAACACCTTCTTTACCAAGAGCGCCTTTCCAGAGCTTGTAATCCTTGCCAACCCTGGCATTGAAGTCTCCGAGTAGGAGGATCTTATCTTCTTTGGGGATATCCGATAGAATCTGGTCTAAGGTTGCATAGAAAGTAATAATAATAATAATAATAACAATGGATTAGATTTATACCGCGCTTTTCTATTGTTAGTCAAAGTGCTCACAGAGAAGTTGGAACCCGTCATTCATTCACACGATGGTGGTGGTAAGCTACATCTGTAGCCACAGCTGCCCTTGGGTAGACTGACGGAAGCGTGGCTGCCAGTTTGCACCTACGGCCCCTCCGACCACCACCTACCATTCATTCGTCATTCATTCACCAGTGTGAGCGGCACCGGGGGCAAAGGGTGAAGTGTCCTGCCCAAGGACACAACGGCAGTGATTTGGATGTCAATAGGTGGGAAGCGAACCTGCAACCCTCAGGTTTCTGGCACGGTCGCTCTACCCACTACGCCATGCCGCCCCCTCCTTGTCTTCAAAATGTGAGTCCAAAGTTGGTGCATAGGCACTCACAGCCGTTGCCATCTGATTGTTTGAGAGCCTCAGGCGTAGGCTCATGAGTCGCTCATTGAGGCCTACTGGAGATTCGGAGAGTTGGGGGATGAGCCGGTTTCTGATGGCAAATCCCACTCCGTGGATTCTGGGTTCATCAGCTGTTTTCCCCTTCCAGAATAAAATGTATCCCCCTTTCTCCTCCTTTAGTTGTCCCTCCTCAGCCAAGCGGGTTTCAGACAGGGCAGCAATGTCGATCTTGCACCTTTTCAGCTCCTTGGCAACGATCGCTGATCTTCTTTCCGGGCGATTATTGGAGGCACTGTCCATAAGTGTTCGCACATTCCAAGCTCCAAAGTTCATTATTTTGTTTTTGGAGCGCTAAGAGGTGAACCCTCTGGACGCGGTATTCCAGTCAGGTTGTAGGAGGCAGGCTATTTTTAGGGCACCTTTTCTAGCCCCTTCTTGTGTAGGGTGAGCAGAGTGGATCCTAAATAGGGCTGCTCAGACGTGGGTGCTGCTGCCGAAATGCTCTCTCTGCCTCGGTCCGAGAGCAAGGCGACTGAATCAGACACCTACTGCCTATGTTCCAGAGCGTGGCTAGAAGCTCCCAGACTTCACTGCCCTGCTCCTGTCACCATTTCCTAGTCGCCATAGGACTTGTAGGGGGTTGGGTAATGATGGGTCCTTCAGGAGAACGCCTGTGCGGGGAATCTTTTATAGTGGGGAAACTGCTGCACAAACAGTCACCACACTGTCCTTTGCAAAGACAAGGCCAGGGTCCAATGGCATAGAGACCAAGACAATTGGGGGCCCAACTTTGCTGCAGCCTTCTTCTACCTTTGTGACCGTTGTGGAGGTACTCTACATCCATCATCCGCTCACTCCGCCGTTGAGGACTTTTTTGACGAGGGGGAAGCGTAGTCTCCAACGTCACTTGCTTTTCTCTCAGGGTGTGCCCCCCTAGCCTTTTGACTTCCCACACTAACCCACAAGGCAGCGGGGCAATGGTTGGGGGATGCCAGGGCGTGTCCACAATGTGGGCCTGCGCATCACACCTCTGGGGACCACTGCAGCTCCGAGATCCCCTGCCACGTGGAGGCCTGCCAGGAGTCTTGGTGAAGCAGAGGCTGTGATCTGGCAGGAGAAGACTGACGCACAAGGCTGCTTCTCCGTTCACCACAAGGGCGGCAGTTTCTGTAAGCAGGAGGTTAGCAAGCAGGTGGGAAGTAAACATGCAACCTTCCCTCCAACTACTGCACGAGATGCAGCACAACACCCTGTAGGCTAGGCCCACACGTACATTATGTCTGTACTTTAATCAGAACACTGTGTCTATGCTGGAATCACAGGTACATTTTTACCACTGTGTTGCATGGCCTTTCCTTTTAATAACCCGAGTCACCATACACAACCTATATACTGTAATAATATAAATAAGTCTATACTCTAATAATATAAATGTGTTTATAACGTATGAATATAAATATGTTTATAATGTATGAATATAAATATGTTTATAATGTATACATAGACATAATATTCCAGTTCATTATAGCTTTGTACAACTTCATCATATTTGTTTCATAAGTTGATGAAATGCGATGATTGTTCTCACCCCAAAATTAGCTAGCAGTGGCGTC
>NC_084623.1:61547543-61622543 GCF_033978795.1 Nerophis ophidion | reverse complement strand
ATAGTAAGATGTACTGCATGACATAGTAAGATGTACTGCATGACATAGTAAGATGTACTGCATGACATAGTAAGATGTACTGCATGACATAGTAAGATGTACTGCATGACATAGTAAGATGTACTGCATGACATAGTAAGATGTACTGCATGACATAGTAACATGTACTGCATGACATAGTAAGATGTACTGCATGACATAGTAAGATGTACTGCATGACATAGTAAGATGTACTGCATGACATAGTAACATGTACTGCATGACATAGTAAGATGTACTGCATGACATAGTAAGATGTACTGCATGACATAGTAAGATGTACTGCATGACATAGTAAGATGTACTGCATGACATAGTAAGATGTACTGCATGACATAGTAAGATGTACTGCATGACATTATACACTGAAAAAAGTGACTTTTTGGTGCTGTAAACTCTATTAGAGTAACTGTCATGATTTATAAGTAGTATTTTTAACGTTCAATAAGAACTAGAGTTTCTTAAGTAAAATTAAACATTTTATTAACGTAATACATGAATTATGGGGGAAGAGTAAGTTTTACTTATGTTTCCTCATACTATTTAAATGTTTAATAGTTGTACGTACATAAACCTAAAAATATTACATAAACTTTACTCTGAAAATGTAGTGTTTCGAAAGGCATGCACGACGACACATGCGCACGGCACAACAGCACAAGGGCACAACAGCACAACAGCACAACAGGCTCTGGCCGACTGGCTCTGCTCCGGTCTTTAGAATGACTTGACAGAGGACTGCAAGGTGGCATTATGGCTCATTCTTATCTTGCGTTTATAATGTGTTACAGAGTGGATGTTCTCCAGAAATGTGTTTGGTGTGGGTTCACAGAGTGTGGCACATATGGCTGTTGACAAAGTATGCAGTGCAATCTTGTGTGATAAGGAGCTAAAAGCATGCGGCCTCCGGCACGAACACAAGACGGTGTAGAAGAGGCGGCGTTGTCTTGCTGTAGAGCAGTGGTCCCCAACCGCCCGGCCGCTGAATGATCTTGTGTTACATTTTTGATCACCACACTTAGTTTTATACTACATGTCATTAATAAGCGCATGGGTGAGAAGAGGTTGTAAAATTATTAGCGCTCCAGGGCCTTTTCAAGGAAATACGGTATATAAAATTGATTTAAAGTTTTGAGTAAAATGAGGTTCCTGCTGATGAAAAACAAGAAGACTTTACCTAATTTGTTTAAATAAATATAACTTAAAACTTGGATGTAATTAAGTAACTGTTACTTAATATCTTCACAACTGTTGTGTTAAATGGTAAGTAGAATTTACTTGATACTGGCAAGTGAGTGATACTTGATATTGCAGCATTACATTTTACTTCAATCATTTGCGTGCAAATACTTACAATCATTTTTTCAAGTAAATCTTATGAGTTATTTTTTTCAGTGTGGTAACATGTACTGTATGCATACTTGCCAACCTTGAGACCTCCGATTTCAGGAGGTGGGGGAGGGCGTGGTCAGGGGTGGGGCGGAGGCGTGGTTGAGGCGGGGGGCGTGGTTAAGAATGGTGGCGTATAATTCACCATTTCCAGTATTTTTTATATATATATATATATATATATATATAAACATATATATATATATATTTATATATATACATATATATATATAAACATATATATATATATATTTATATATATACATATATACATATATATAAACATATATATATATATATATATATATTTATATGTCTTGATTGGATTATTCAGAGAATAGTGCTCGATACCATAGTAGAGCATAATATGTATGTGTGGGAAAAATCAGAAGACTACTTCATCTCTACAGAACTGTTTCATGAGGGGTTCCCTCAAAATCTCCTGATGATTGAGGGAACCCCTCATGAAACAGTTCTGTAGAGATGAAGTAGTCTTCTGATTTTTCCCCCACACACACACATATATATATATATATATATATATATATATATATATATATATATATATACATATCAATCAATCAATCAATTTTTACTTATATAGCCCTAAATCACTAGTGTCTCAAAGGGCTGCACAAACCACCACGACATCCTCGGTAGGCCCACATAAGGGCAAGGAAAACTCACACCCAGTGGGACATCGGTGACAATAATGTATATATGTATATATATATATATATATATATATATATATATATATATATACACACATATTAATTTATATATATGTATGAAATACTTGACTTTCAGTGAATTCTAGCTATATATAGTTATTTGATTAGATATAGAAATAAAACAAATAGTTGAATTTCCGACGGCACCTATCAAATACACAGTAATAAAAACACAGTTGTTCTACTCACTGTACTGTGCTTGCTGGTTAGTAAAAAACAACAACAACACTTACCTTTCACTATTTGAGTAACCTTTGTTCTGCCATTTGCTTATTGGCGAGCGATCTCCTAATCCGGGAACATATCCTTCACGGATTTGTTGTAGACATCGGCAAATGAGAAGGGGATGTTGCTTCCAGCTACCAGCATAGCCATCATTGTCTCAGCATAAGTTACACCATCGGGTCTCCATTTTGCGAGGTGAACCATAATAGTGGGTTGTGAACGATGCTGCGCTGCAGACGCTTTGTGTTTCGCTGACCCTTCATGGCTGAGTATATCCCTTCACCGTGTTCAATGGAGAAGTCTGTTCTACAAAATGTACAGGCAACACACCCCTTCCAACTCTCCTGGATAAACTGAAATTCTTGTTTCCAATCTTTCTGGGACTTGCGAGCGTATTTCTTCATTTTGCCCGTCGACGGTGTAATATATTGGGTTGGAGTCAATAACCAGGCGACGTGATGAAGTTACGTCTCTTTACTGTGGGCTTCAGAACAAATGTAAAATATATTTACATTCTATTCTATGTACAGTAGATGGCAGTATTGTCCTGTTTAAGAGGGTCCCAACATTGAGGTAGGTCTGACTCAATGTTGGGGGGCGTGGCCTCCAGCTACGCTTGAATTTCGGGAGATTTTCAGGAGAAAATTTGTCCCGGGAGGTTTTCGGGACAGGCGCTGAATTTCAGGAGTCTCCCGGAAAATACGGGAGGGTTGGCAAGTATGACTGTATGACATCATAGTAACATGTAGTGTATGACATCATAGTAACATGTAGTGTATGACATCATAGTAACATGTAGTGTATGACATCATAGTAACATGTAGTGTATGACATCATAGTAACATGTAGTGTATGACATCATAGTAACATGTAGTGTATGACATCATAGTAACATGTAGTGTATGACATCATAGTAACATGAAGTGTATGACATCAGAGTAACATGTAGTGTATGACATCATAGTAACATGTAGTGTATGACATCATAGTAACATGTAGTGTATGACATCATAGTAACATGTAGTGTATGACATCATAGTAACATGTAGTGTATGACATCATCGTAACATGTAGTGTATGACATCATAGTAACATGAAGTGTATGACATCAGAGTAACATGTAGTGTATGACATCATAGTAACATGTAGTGTACGACATCATAGTAACATGTAGTGTATGACATCATAGTAACATGTAGTGTATGACATCATAGTAACATGTAGTGTATGACATCATAGTAACATGTAGTGTATGACATCATAGTAACATGTAGTGTATGACATCATAGTAACATGTAGTGTATGACATCATAGTAACATGTAGTGTATGACATCATAGTAACATGTAGTGTATGACATCATAGTAACATGTAGTGTATGACATCATCGTAACATGTAGTGTATGACATCATAGTAACATGAAGTGTATGACATCAGAGTAACATGTAGTGTATGACATCATAGTAACATGTAGTGTACGACATCATAGTAACATGTAGTGTATGACATCATAGTAACATGTAGTGTATGACATCATAGTAACATGTAGTGTATGACATCATAGTAACATGTAGTGTATGACATCATAGTAACATGTAGTGTATGACATCATAGTAACATGTAGTGTATGACATCATCGTAACATGTAGTGTATGACGTCATAGTAACATGTAGTGTATGACATCATAGTAACATGTAGTGTATGACATCATAGTAACATGTAGTGTATGACATCATAGTAACATGTAGTGTACGACATCATAGTAACATGTAGTGTATGACATCATAGTAACATGTAGTGTATGACATCATAGTAACATGAAGTACTCACCACAGTTTTCATTCTTTTCCTTCTCAGCAGCTCTTTGACTGGATCTTTGACTCGCACACCCTGGTAAGGTCTTGGCCTGCGTGCTGCTGATGAAAAGAGCGACAAAGAATTCATTCCAACACCGAAGTTTGGTAAAAGTATGTCATCAAAATATTCACATCTTTCATAAATCACTGCAGGAAAATGAAAGCTAGATGTTTGGACAAGAGCAGCCGAAGTCAGCTGGGATAGAGTTCACTGTCCTCCTGGCTGACCCCGCCTCCTGAGGAACATGGCTGTTTAAACTCCAAGATATCTCATCATTGATGACATCATCACATGTTTAAACTCCAAGATATCTCATCATTGATGACATCATCACATGTTTGGACTCCAAGATATCTCATCATTGATGACATCATCACATGCTTGGACTCCCAAATATCTCATCATTGATGACATCATCACATGTTTGGACTCCAAAATATCTCATCATTGATGACATCATCACATGTTTGGACTCCAAAATATCTCATCATTGATGACATCATCACATGTTTGGACTCCAAGAGATCTCATCATTGATGACATCATCACATGTTTGGACTCCAAGATATCTCATCATTGATGACATCATCACATGCTTGGACTCCAAGATATCTAATCATTGATGACATCATCACATGTTTAGACTCCAAGATATCTCATCATGGATGACATCATCACATGCTTGGACTCTAAGATGTCTAATCATTGATGACATCATCACATGTTTAGACTCCAAATAATCTCATCATTGATGACATCATCACATGTTTGGACTCTAAGATATCTCATCATTGATGACATCATCACATGTTTGGACTCCAAGATATCTCATCATTGATGACATCATCACATGCTTGGACTCCAAATAATCTCATCATTGATGACATCATCACATGTTTGGACTCCAAGATATCTCATCATTGATGACATCATCACATGCTTGGACTCTAAGATGTCTAATCATTGATGACATCATCACATGTTTAGACTACAAATGATCTCATCATTGATGACATCATCACATGTTTGGACTCCAAAATATCTCATCATTGATGACATCATCACATGTTTGGACTCTAAGATATCTCATCATTGATGACATCATCACATGTTTGGACTCCAAGATATCTCATCATTGATGACATCATCACATGCTTGGACTCCCAAATATCTCATCATTGATGACATCATCACATGCTTGGACTCCAAAATATCTCATCATTGATGACATCATCACATGTTTGGACTCTAAGATGTCTAATCATTGATGACATCATCACATGTTTAGACGACAAATGATCTCATCATTGATGACATCATCACATGCTTGGACTCCAAAATATCTCATCATTGATGACATCATCACATGTTTGGACTCTAAGATGTCTAATCACTGATGACATCATCACATGTTTAGACTCCAAATGATCTCATCATTGATGACATCATCACATGTTTGGACTCTAAGATATCTAATCATTGATGACATCATCACATGCTTGGACTCCAAGATATCTCATCATTGATGACATCATCACATGTTTGGACTCTAAGATGTCTAATCACTGATGACATCATCACATGTTTAGACTCCAAATAATCTCATCATTGATGACATCATCACATGCTTGGACTCCAAGATATCTCATCATTGATGACATCATCACATGCTTGGACTCCAAAATATCTCATCATTGATGACATCATCACATGCTTGGACTCTAAGATATCTCATCATTGATGACATCATCGCATGTTTGGACTCCAAGATATCTCATCATTGATGACATCATCACATGTTTGGACTCCAAAATATCTCATCATTGATGACATCATCACATGTTTGGACTCCAAGATATCTCATCACTGATGACATCATCACATGCTTGGACTCCAAAATATGTCATCATTGATGACATCATCACATGTTTGGACTCCAAGATATCTCATCATTGATGACATCATCACATGTTTGGACTCCAAGATATCTCATCATTGATGACATCATCACATGCTTGGACTCCAAAATATCTCATCATTGATCACATCATCACATGCTTGGACTCTAAGATATCTCATCATTGATGACATCATCACATGTTTAGACTCCAAATGATCTCATCATTGATGACATCATCACATGTTTGGACTCTAAGATATCTCATCATTGATGACATCATCGCATGTTTGGACTCCAAGATATCTCGTCATTGATGACATCATCACATGCTTGGACTCCAAAATATCTCATCATTGATGACATCATCACATGTTTGGACTCCAAGATATCTCATCATAGATGACATCATCACATGTTTGGACTCCAAGATGTCTAATCATTGATGACATCATCACATGTTTAGACTCCAAATAATCTCATCATTGATGATATCATCACATGCTTGGACTCCAAAATATCTCATCATAGATGACATCATCACATGTTTGGACTCCAAGATATCTCATCATTGATGACATCATCACATGTTTGGACTCCAAGATATCTCATCATTGATGACATCATCACATGCTTGGACTCCAAGATATCTCATCATTGATGACATCATCACATGTTTGGACTCCAAGATATCTCATCATTGATGACATCATCACATGCTTGGACTCCAAAATATCTCATCATTGATCACATCATCACATGCTTGGACTCCAAGATATCTCATCATTGATGACATCATCACATGTTTAGACTCCAAATGATCTCATCATTGATGACATCATCACATGTTTGGACTCTAAGATATCTCATCATTGATGACATCATCGCATGTTTGGACTCCAAGATATCTCATCATTGATGACATCATCACATGCTTGGACTCCAAGATATCTCATCATTGATGACATCATCACATGTTTGGACTCTAAGATGTCTAATCATTGATGACATCATCACATGTTTAGACTCCAAATAATCTCATCATTGATGATATCATCACATGTTTGGACTCCAAGATATCTCATCATTGATGACATCATCACATGTTTGGACTCTAAGATGTCTAATCATTGATGACATCATCACATGTTTAGACTCCAAATAATCTCATCATTGATGATATCATCACATGTTTGGACTCCAAGATATCTCATCATTGATGACATCATCACATGTTTGGACTCCAAGATATCTCATCATTGATGACATCATCACATGTTTGGACTCTAAGATGTCTAATCATTGATGACATCATCACATGTTTAGACTCCAAATAATCTCATCATTGATGACATCATCACATGCTTGGACTCCAAGATATCTCATCATTGATGACATCATCACATGCTTGGACTCCAAGATATCTCATCATTGATGACATCATCACATGTTTGGACTCCAAGATATCTCATCATTGATGACATCATCACATGCTTGGACTCCAAAATATCTCATCATTGATGACATCATCACATGTTTGGACTCCAAGATATCTCATCATTGATGACATCATCACATGCTTGGACTCCAAAATATCTCATCATTGATGACATCATCACATGTTTGGACTCTAAGATGTCTAATCATTGATGACATCATCACATGTTTAGACTCCAAATGATCTCATCATTGATGACATCATCACATGTTTGGACTCCAAGATATCTCATCATTGATGACATCATCACATGTTTAGACTCCAAATGATCTCATCATTGATGACATCATCACATGTTTGGACTCTAAGATATCTCATCATTGATGACATCATCGCATGTTTGGACTCCAAGATATCTCATCATTGATGACATCATCACATGTTTGGACTCCAAGATATCTCATCATTGATGACATCATCACATGTTTGGACTCCAAAATATCTCATCATTGATGACATCATCACATGTTTGGACTCCAAGATATCTCATCATTGATGACATCATCACATGCTTGGACTCCAAAATATCTCATCATTGATGACATCATCACATGTTTGGACTCCAAGATATCTCATCATTGATGACATCATCACATGTTTGGACTCCAAGATATCTCATCATTGATGACATCATCACATGTTTGGACTCCAAGATATCTCATCATTGATGACATCATCACATGTTTGGACTCCAAGATATCTCATCATTGATGACATCATCACATGTTTGGACTCCAAGATATCTCATCATTGATGACATCATCACATGTTTGGACTCTAAGATATCTCATCATTGATGACATCATCACATGTTTAGACTCCAAATGATCTCATCATTGATGACGTCATCACATGTTTGGACTCTAAGATATCTCATCATTGATGACATCATCACATGTTTAGACTCCAAATAATCTCATCATTGATGACATCATCACATGTTTGGACTCTAAGATATCTCATCATAGATGACATCATCACATGTTTGGACTCTAAGATGTCTAATCATTGATGACATCATCACATGTTTAGACTCCAAATAATCTCATCATTGATGATCTCATCACATGTTTGGACTCCAAGATATCTCATCATTGATGACATCATCACATGTTTGGACTCCAAGATATCTCATCATTGATGACATCATCACATGCTTGGACTCCAAAATATCTCATCATTGATGACATCATCACATGTTTGGACTCCAAGATATCTCATCATTGATGACATCATCACATGCTTGGACTCCAAAATGCTTGGACTCCAAAATATCTCATCATTGATGACATCATCACATGTTTGGACTCCAAGATATCTCATCATTGATGACATCACCACATGTTTGGACTCCAAGATATCTCATCATTGATCACATCATCACATGTTTGGACTCTAAGATATCTCATCATTGATGACATCATCACATGTTTAGACTCCAAATGATCTCATCATTGATGACGTCATCACATGTTTGGACTCTAAGATATCTCATCATTGATGACATCATCGCATGTTTGGACTCCAAGATATCTCATCATTGATGACATCATCACATGCTTGGACTCCAAAATATCTCATCATTGATGACATCATCACATGTTTGGACTCCAAGATATCTCATCATTGATGACATCATCACATGCTTGGACTCCAAAATATCTCATCATTGATGACATCATCACATGTTTGGACTCCAAGATATCTCATCATTGATGACATCATCACATGCTTGGACTCCAAGATATCTCATCATAGATGACATCATCACATGTTTGGACTCTAAAATATCTCATCATTGATGACATCATCACATGTTTAGACTCCAAATAATCTCATCATTGATGATATCATCACATGTTTGGACTCCAAGATATCTCATCATTGAAGACATCATCACATGTTTGGACTCCAAGATATCTCATCATTGATGACATCATCACATGCTTGGACTCCAAAATATCTCATCATTGATGACATCATCACATGTTTAGACTCCAAATGATCTCATCATTGATGACATCATCACATGTTTGGACTCCAAGATATCTCATCATTGATGACATCATCACATGTTTAGACTCCAAATGATCTCATCATTGATGACATCATCACATGCTTGGACTCCAAAATATCTCATCATTGATGACATCATCACATGTTTGGACTCTAAGATGTCTAATCATTGATGACATCATCACATGTTTGGACTCCAAATGATCTCATCATTGATGACATCATCACATGTTTGGACTCCAAATGATCTCATCATTGATGACATCATCACATGTTTGGACTCTAAGATATCTCATCATTGATGACATCATCACATGCTTGGACTCTAAGATATCTCATCATTGATGACATCATCACATGTTTGGACTCCAAAATATCTCATCATTGATGACATCATCACATGTTTGGACTCTAAGATATCTCATCATTGATGACATCATCACATGTTTGGACTCCAAAATATCTCATCATTGATGACATCATCACATGCTTGGACTCTAAGATATCTCATCATTGATGACATCATCACATGTTTGGACTCCAAAATATCTCATCATTGATGACATCATCACATGCTTGGACTCCTAAATATCTCATCATTGATGACATCATCACATGTTTGGACTCCAAGATATCTCATCATTGATGACATCATCACATGCTTGGACTCCAAAATATCTCATCATTGATGACATCATCACATGCTTGGACTCTAAGATATCTCATCATTGATGACATCATCACATGCTTGGACTCTAAGATGTCTAATCATTGATGACATCATCACATGTTTAGACTCCAAATGATCTCATCATTGATGACATCATCACATGCTTGGACTCTAAGATATCTCATCATTGATGACATCATCACATGCTTGGACTCTAAGATATCTCATCATTGATGACATCATCACATGTTTGGACTCTAAGATATCTCATCATTGATGACATCATCACATGCTTGGACTCTAAGATATCTCATCATTGATGACATCATCACATGCTTGGACTCTAAGATATCTCATCATTGATGACATCATCACATGTTTGGACTCTAAGATATCTAACCGTTGATTAGATATCTCACTCTAAAAGTGATAGCAAAAAAGCATTAGTGAAATAAATATTAATAATACAAAAATGACAATGAACATTATTACACTACAAATATATCAATACAAATACCAATAGTAATAATACTATTGATAATGAACGGCAGCAATAATGTACCTCTATTATCAACAATACAGTTGTTCAATGCAACAATACATATATGTCATGATAACTACAGATACAAAAGAAAGCAGTTAAATGGAGGGGAAGAAAAACAGCCAACTATTTTAACCTTGTAGATTGTTGTTTTAACAATAGGTTAAGCTTTGTCAGTGTGCCATGTGTTACCCAGTTTACCCTGTGCATGAGTGTATGTATGTATATGTACTTGTATATGTACAGTATGTGTATGTGTATGTTTGTACAGTGAATGTATATGTACAGTATGTGTATATGTATGTTTGTGCAGTGAATGTATATGTACAGTATGTGTATGTATGTTTGTACAGTGAATGTATATGTACAGTATGTGTATGTTTGTACAGTGAATGTATATGTACAGTATGTGTATATGTATGTTTGTACAGTGAATGTATATGTACAGTATGTGTATATGTATGTTTGTACAGTGAATGTATATGTACAGTGTGTGTATGTGTATGTTTGTACAGTGAATGTATATGTACAGTGTGTATATGTATGTTTGTACAGTGAATGTATATGTACAGTATGTGTATATGTATGTTTGTACAGTGAATGTATATGTACAGTATGTGTATATGTATGTTTGTACAGTGAATGTATATGTACAGTATGTGTATGTTTGTACAGTGAATGTATATGTACAGTATGTGTATATGTATGTTTGTACAGTGAATGTATATGTACAGTATGTGTATGTTTGTACAGTGAATGTATATGTACAGTATGTGTATATGTATGTTTGTACAGTGAATGTATATGTACAGTGTGTGTATGTGTATGTTTGTACAGTGAATGTATATGTACAGTGTGTATATGTATGTTTGTACAGTGAATGTATATGTACAGTATGTGTATATGTATGTTTGTACAGTGAATGTATATGTACAGTATGTGTATATGTATGTTTGTACAGTGAATGTATATGTACAGTATGTGTATATGTATGTTTGTACAGTGAATGTATATGTACAGTATGTGTATGTTTGTACAGTGAATGTATATGTACAGTATGTGTATATGTATGTTTGTACAGTGAATGTATATGTACAGTATGTATATGTATGTTTGTACAGTGAATGTATATGTACAGTATGTGTATGTTTGTACAGTGAATGTATATGTACAGTGTGTATATATGTATGTTTGTACAGTGAATGTATATGTACAGTATGTGTATATGTATGTTTGTACAGTGAATGTATATGTACAGTGTGTGTATGTGTATGTTTGTACAGTGAATGTATATGTACAGTATGTGTATATGTATGTTTGTACAGTGAATGTATATGTACAGTATGTGTATATGTATGTTTGTACAGTGAATGTATATGTACAGTATGTGTATATGTATGTTTGTACAGTGAATGTATATGTACAGTATGTGTATATGTATGTTTGTGCAGTGAATGTATATGTACAGTATGTGTATATGTATGTTTGTGCAGTGAATGTATATGTACAGTATGTGTATGTGTATGTTTGTACAGTGAATGTATATGTACAGTATGTGTATGTTTGTACAGTGAATGTATATGTACAGTATGTGTATGTGTATGTTTGTACAGTGAATGTATATGTACAGTATGTGTATGTGTATGTTTGTGCAGTGAATGTATATGTACAGTATGTGTATGTGTATGTTTGTACAGTGAATGTATATGTACAGTATGTGTATATGTATGTTTGTGCAGTGAATGTATATGTACAGTATGTGTATGTGTATGTGTATGTTTGTACAGTGAATGTATATGTACAGTATGTGTATGTGTATGTTTGTACAGTGATTGTATATGTACAATATGTGCATATGTATATGCACAGTATGTGTATATGTAAGCCAAAACCATTTATCAACAACACCCAGAAACGCTTCGCTGGGCCCAAGCTCATCTAAGATGGACTGATGCAAAGTGGAAAAGTGTTCTGTGGTCTGACGAGTCCACATTTCAAATTATATTTGGAAACTGTGGATGCCGCGTCCCCCGTAATGAAGAGGAGATGAACCATGGGGACTGTTCTAGGGTGAAAGTGTTCTAGTCAGCATGTGTGATGGTATGGGGGTGTATTAGTGATTGTTGTAGGGTGAAAGTGTTCTAGGCAGCATGTGTGATGGTATGGAGGTGTATTAGTGATTGTTGTAGGGTGAAAGTGTTGTAGTCAGCATGTGTGATGGTATGGGGGTGTATTAGTGATTGTTGTAGGGTGAAAGTGTTCTAGGCAGCATGTGTGATGGTATGGAGGTGTATTAGTGCCCAAGGCATGGGTAACTTACACATCTGTGAAGGCACCATTAATGCTGAAAGGTACATACAGCTTTTGGAGCAACATATGTCGTTATCATGGACGCCCCTGCTTATTTTCAGTAAGACAATGCCAAGCCAGGTGTTACAACAGTGTGGCTTCATAGTAAAAGAGTGCGGGTACTAGACTGGCCTGCCTGTAGTCCAGACATTGAAAATGTGTGAAGGCTGAAATATGAGGGCAGGAGACTGTTGAACAACTTAAGCTGTACATCAAGCAAGAATGGGAAAGAATTCCACTTAAAAAATGTGTCTCCTCAGTTCCCAAACCTGCACTGAGTGTTGTTCAAAGGAAAGGCCATGTAACACACTGGTAAAAATGTAACACACACTGGTCAAAATGTAACGCACTGGTCAAAATGTAACACACTGGTAAAAATGTAACACACTGGTCAAAATGTAACGCACTGGTCAAAACGTAACACACTGGTAAAAATGTAACACACTGGTCAAAATGTAACGCACTGGTCAAAATGTAATACACTGGTCAAAAATGTAACACACTGGTCAAAATGTAACGCACTGGTCAAAACGTAACACACTGGTCCAAATGTAACACACTGGTCAAAATGTAACACACTGGTCAAAATGTACCACACTGTAAAAATGTAACACACCGGTCAAAATGTAACACAATTGGTCCAAATGTAACACACTGGTCAAAATGTAACACACTGGTAAAAATGTAACACACTGGTAAAAATGTAACACACTGGTCCAAATGTAACACACTGGTCCAAATGTAACACACTGGTCCAAATGTAACACACTGTCAAAATGTAACACACTTGTCCAAATGTAACGCACTGGTCCAAATGTAACACACTGGTCAAAATGTAACACACTGGTCCAAATGTAACGCATTGTTCCAAATGTAACACACTGGTCCAAATGTAACACACTGGTCCAAATGTAACACACTGGTCCAAATGTAACACACTGGTCCGAATGTAACACACTGGTCCAAATGTAACACACTGGTCCAAATGTAACACACTGGTCCAAATGTAACACACTTGTCCAAATGTAACACACTGGTCCAAATGTAACACACTGGTCAGAATGTAACACACTGGTCCAAATGTAACACACTGGTCCAAATGTAACACGCTGGTCCAAATGTAACACACTGGTCAAAATGTAACACACTGGTCCACATGTAACACACTGGCCCAAATGTAACACACTGGTCAAAATGTAACACACTGGTCCAAATGTAACACGCTGGTCCAAATGTAACACACTGGTCAAAATGTAACACACTGGTCCAAATGTAACACACTGGTCAAAATGTAACACACTTGTCCAAATGTAACACACTGGTCCAAATGTAACACACTGGTCCAAATGTAACACACTGGTCCAAATGTAACACACTGGTCCAAATGTAACACACTTGTCCAAATGTAACACACTTGTCCAAATGTAACACACTGGTCCAAATGTAACACACTGGTCCAAATGTAACACTCTGGTCCAAATGTAACACACTGGTCAAAATGTAACACACTGGTCCAAATGTAACACACTGGTCCAAATGTAACACACCGGTCCAAATGTAACACACTGGTCCAAATGTAACACACTGGTCCAAATGTAACACACCGGTCCAAATGTAACACACCGGTCCAAATGTAACACACTGGTCCAAATGTAACACACTGGTCAAAATGTAACACACTGGTCCAAATGTAACACACTTGTCCAAATGTAACACACTGGTCCAAATGTAACACACTGGTCCAAATGTAACACACTGGTCCGAATGTAACACACTGGTCCAAATGTAACACACTGGTCAAAATGTAACACACTGGTCCAAATGTAACACACTGGTCCAAATGTAACACACTGGTCCAAATGTAACACACGTGTCCAAATGTAACACACTGGTCCAAATGTAACACACTGGTCCAAATGTAACACACTGGTCCGAATGTAACACACTGGTCCAAATGTAACACACTGGTCAAAATGTAACACACTGGTCCAAATGTAGCACACTGGTCCAAATGTAACACACTGGTCCAAATGTAACACACTTGTCCAAATGTAACACACTGGTCCAAATGTAACACACTGGTCAAAATGTAACACACTGGTCCAAATGTAACACACTGGTCCAAATGTAACACGCTGGTCCAAATGTAACACACTGGTCAAAATGTGTTGCTGCCATTACATTCGGAGTTGATGATGATTATTTATTTGTGTGTCAGTGTGAAGATGAAATATCTTGTCTTTGCAATCTGTTCACTTGAATTGAAGTTGGAAAGGATTTGTTCTATTCTCTTTTTATTTACATTTTACACAACTTCTCTGCTTTTCTACTTTCTACATGGACTTGAAGTAAAAGTTACATACTTACATTTGTACAAGTACTAGTACTTGAAGTAAAAGTTGTGTACTTAGATTTACACAAGTACATGTACTTTGTGTACATGTTGTGTACTTATATTTGTATGAGTACTAGTACTTAAAGTAAAAATGGTGTACTTACATTTATACAAGTACATGTACTTGAAGTACAAGTTGTGTATTTACATTTGTTCAAATACTTGAAGTACAAGTTGTGTACTTATATTTGTATGAGTACAAGTATTTGAAGTAAAAGTTGTGTACTTACATGTGTAGGAGTACATGCTGCTGAGTATGTGGTGTATACATTTGAAGTAAAAGTTGTGTACTTACGTGTGTAGTAGTACATGCTGCTGAGTACGTGGTGTATACATTTGAAGTAAAAGTTGTGTACTTACATGTGTAGGAGTACATGCTGCTGAGTACGTGGTGTATACATTTGAAGTAAAAGTTGTGTACTTACGTGTGTAGGAGTACATGCTGCTGAGTACGTGGTGTATACATTTGAAGTAAACGTTGTGTACTTACGTGTGTAGGAGTACATGCTGCTGAGTACGTGGTGTATACATTTGAAGTAAACGTTGTGTACTTACGTGTGTAGGAGTACATGCTGCTGAGTACGTGGTGTATACATTTGAAGTAAAAGTTGTGTACTTACGTGTGTAGGAGTACATGCTGCTGAGTACGTGGTGTATACATTTGAAGTAAAAGTTGTGTACTTACGTGTGTAGGAGTACATGCTGCTGAGTACGTGGTGTATACATTTGAAGTAAACGTTGTGTACTTACGTGTGTAGGAGTACATGCTGCTGAGTACGTGGTGTATACATTTGAAGTAAAAGTTGTGTACTTACGTGTGTAGGAGTACATGCTGCTGAGTACGTGGTGTATACATTTGAAGTAAAAGTTGTGTACTTACGTGTGTAGGAGTACATGCTGCTGAGTACGTGGTGTATACATTTGAAGTAAAAGTTGTGTACTTACGTGTGTAGGAGTACATGCTGCTGAGTACGTGGTGTATACATTTGAAGTAAAAGTTGTGTACTTACGTGTGTAGGAGTACATGCTGCTGAGTACGTGGTGTATACATTTGAAGTAAAAGTTGTGTACTTACGTGTGTAGGAGTACATGTTGCTGAGTACGTGGTGTATACATTTGAAGTAAAAGTTGTGTACTTACGTGTGTAGGAGTACATGTTGCTGAGTACGTGGTGTATACATTTGAAGTAAAAGTTGTGTACTTACGTGTGTAGGAGTACATGCTGCTGAGTACGTGGTGTGTATATTTGGAAAATGAGAAAAGTGTGTTTCAGAAAGCTGAAAGTACCAAGAGTCCCAAAGGAATACTGCAGTTCTGTAGCAAGTCATGCATGTACTTTCAGTACTGCTTGCAGTTTTCACACCATTTATTGTGCCGTATATTTCATGTACCCTCAAATACTACAATACTTGTATTCAAGCAGGAAATACCAACTTTCCTCATTTTAATTGTATTTCCTTTCAGGGTCAAGGGGTGAAGGCTCAGGGTTCAGCAGTCTAAGTGCTCATGTTCAGATCTGGTCCTGGTCCTGGTCCTGGTCCTGGTCCTGGTCCTGGTCCTGGTCCTGGTCCTGGTCCTGGTCCTGGTCCTGGTCCTCAGGGCTCACATTCAGACTTTCCCCTTCTTTCAGGCCAGCTGGGGAACACCATCCTCTGGTCCTGGTCCTGGTCCTGGTCCTGGTCCTAGACTCCCACAAGAACCCCCACCTTGTAGGACCATGGAAATACTTCAAGTGTGTAACAGTACAAGTACATGAAATATACACATTACATCAAATACATCAAGTATGTAACAGTACAAGTACATGAAATATACAACAATAATAGCAACAACAACAGAACATCATCAGCAAATACGATGTGTACAAATACAATGTGTACAAATACAATGTGTACAAATGTGATGTGTACAAATACAATGTGTACATATATGATGTGTACAAATATGATGTGTACAAATATGATGTGTACAAATACAATGTGTACAAATACAATGTGTACAAATACAATGTGTACAAATGTGATGTGTACAAATACAATGTGTACAAATGTGATGTGTACAAATACAATGTGTACAAATATGATGTGTACAAATACAATGTGTACAAATACAATGTGTACAAATACAATGTGTACAAATACAATGTGTACAAATGTGATGTGTACAAATACAATGTGTACAAATATGATGTGTACAAATACAATGTGTACAAATACAATGTGTACAAATGTGATGTGTACAAATACAATGTGTACATATATGATGTGTACAAATATGATGTGTACAAATACAATGTGTACAAATATGATGTGTACAAATACAATGTGTACAAATGTGATGTGTACAAATACAATGTGTACAAATATGATGCGTACAAATACAATGTGTACAAATATGATGTGTACAAATACAATGTGTACAAATATGATGTGTACAAATACAATGTGTACAAATATGATGTGTACAAATACAATGTGTACAAATATGATGTGTACAAATATGATATGTATTAATATGATGTGTACAAATACAATGTGTACAAATACAATGAGTACAAATATGATGTGTACAAATACAATGTGTACAAATATGATGTGTACAAATATGATGTGTACAACTATGATGTGTACAAATACAATGTGTACAAATATGATGTGTACAAATACAATGTGTACAAATATGATGTGTACAAATATGATATGTATAAATATGATGGTAAAAGTAATGTATATGTACAGTATGTGTATGTGTATGTTTATACAGTGAATGTATATGTACAGTGTGTGTATGTGTATGTTTGTACAGTGAATGTATATGTACAGTATGTGTATATGTATGTTTGTACAGTGAATGTATATGTACAGTATGTGTATATGTATGTTTGTACAGTGAATGTATATGTACAGTATGTGTATATGTATGTTTGTACAGTGAATGTATATGTACAGTATGTGTATGCGTATGTTTGTACAGTGAATGTATATGTACAGTATGTGTATATGTATGTTTGTACAGTGAATGTATATGTACAGTATGTGTATGCGTATGTTTGTACAGTGAATGTATATGTACAGTATGTGTATATGTATGTTTGTACAGTGAATGTGCGTGTGGATGTATGAACTTTGTGTATGTAGGTATGTATGTGGGAGCATGTACTATTGTATGTATGTATGTATGTATGTATGTATGTATGTATGTATGTGTGTGTGTATGTATGTATGTATGTATGTATGTATGTAACACTGTATTTGTGTATGTATGTGGGAGCGTAGGTACTCTTGTATGTTTGTATGCATGTATGTATGTATGTATGTATGTATGTATGTATGTATGTATGTATGTATGTATGTATGTATGTATGTATGTATGTATGTAACACTGTATTTGTGTATGTATGTGGGAGCGTAGGTACTATTGTATGTTTGTATGCATGTATGTATCTATGTATGTATGTATGTATGTATGTATGTATGTATGTATGTACTGTATTAGTGTGTGTATGTGGGAGCGTAGGTACTTTTGTATGTATGTATGTATGTACTGTATTTGTGTGTGTATGTGGGAGCGTAGGTACTATTGTATGTATGTATGTATGTATGTATGTATGTAACACTGTATTGGTGTGTGTACGTGGGAGTGTAGGTACTTTTGTATGTATGTATGTATGTATGTATGTATGTATGTATGTATGTATGTATGTATGTATGTATTTGTGTGTGTATGTGGGAGCGTAGGTACTATTGTATGTATGTATGTATGTATGTATGTATGTATGTATGTATGTATGTATGTATGTATGTATGTATTTATGTATGTATGTATGTATGTATGTGTACATGTATGTATGTATGTATGTATGTATGTATGTATGTGTACATGTATATATGTATGTGTACATGTATGTATGTATGTGTACATGTATGTATGTATGTATGTAGAGTGGTGGTCAAAAGTGTAGGTACACTTGTAAAGAACATCATGTCATGGCTGTCTTGACTTTACAATCATTTCTTATTCTTTTGTGATGTAGTGATTGGAGCACATACTTGTTGCTCACAAAAAACATTCATCAAGTTTGTTTCTTTTAGGAATTTATTATGTCTCTACTGAAAATGTGAGGGTCAAAAGTATACATACAGCAATGTAACATTTGCTTCCATGTCCCTTGGCAAGTTTACCTGCAATAAGACACTTTTGGTAGTCATCCACAAGCTTCTGTGCACATTTTTAAACACAAAATTGCTGCAGTTCCGCTAAATGTGTGACATGGACTTGTTTCTTCAGCATTGTCCACACCTTTAAGTCCGAACTTGGCAAAGGCCATTCTAAAACCTTCATTGTAGCCTGATTTAGCCTTTCCTTGACCACTTTTGAGGTCATACATACATATATATATGTATGTGTGTGTGTGTGCGTGTGTGTGTGTGTGTGTGTGTGTGTGTGTGTGTGTGTGTGTGTGTGTGTGTCCCACCTGGTCTGGGCCTGTGTGATCCTGTCAGCCAGGTAGGTCTCAGGTACGAGTCGTGGCCTGCAGTGCTAACAAAAGTGATCCTCACTTTCACCTGGCAAAGAAGACAGGTATGGACACGTTGTTGTTGTTAGTCCTGAGGACAAGGAGGGCAGGGACAGGCTGCTCCAGGACTAGCAGATCCAAACTTGAACTGGAGGCCAACAAAGACTTGAGACTGAGTCATGCTTGCACAGCTGCTGCTGAATACAAGTCACAAGGCCAAGAGTCCCAAAGTCCCAAAGTCCCAGAGTCCCAGGTCTCACCTGGACTTGTATTCATGTATTACTGACTGTAGGTGATGATGTAATCATACATTTATATTCATGTATTACTGACTGTAGGTGATGATGTAATCATACATTTATATTCATGTATTACTGACTGTAGGTGATGATGTAATCATACATTTATATTCATGTATTACTGACTGTAGGTGATGATGTAATCATACATTTATATTCATGTATTACTGACTGTAGGTGATGATGTAATCATACATTTATATTCATGTATTACTGACTGTAGGTGATGATGTAATCATACATTTATATTCATGTATTACTGACTGTAGGTGATGATGTAATCATACATTTATATTCATGTATTACTGACTGACACCTCTCAGCCCCCCAATTGTATGTTAGGTATCTCCATGTTGTTGTACTTCACATACTCTTCATTAACCAGGAGTCACACACACACACACACACACACACACACACACACACACACACATAGTGGATCACAAGCATGTGTGGCTTGGAAGGAACACCCTTGGAATGGTTGACTTCCTATCTGACAAACACCACTTCTATGATACAAATTAATGACTTAGCCTTGGCTTTATGTGTGTGTGTGTGCGTGCGTGCGTGCGTGCGTGTGTGTGTGTGTGTGTGTGTGTGTGTGTGTGTGTGTGTGTGTGTGTGTGTGTGTGTGTGTGTGTGTGTGTGTGTGCGTGTGTGTGTGTGTGTGTGTGTGTGTGCGTGTGTGTGTGTGTGTGTGTGTGTGTGTGTGTGTGTGTGTGTGTGTACCATGAATTGATGAAGGTGGATGCTGACTTAAAGAAGTTGATAAACTCCTTGGTGTTAGCATTTAGTGTTGACTTGTACATAATATGTACTGTACTGTACAATCTACTAATAATATGTACTGTACTGTACAATCTACTAATAATATGTACTGTACTGTACAATCTACTAATAATATGTACTGTACTGTGCAATCTACTAATAATATGTACTGTACTGTACAATCTACTAATAATATGTACTGTACTGTACAATCTACTAATAATATGTACTGTACTGTGCAATCTACTAATAATATGTACTGTACTGTACAATCTACTAATAATATGTAGTGTACTGTGCAATCTACTAATAATATGTACTGTACTGTACAATCTACTAATAATATGTACTGTACTGTGCAATCTACTAATAATATGTACTGTACTGTGCAATCTACTAATAATATGTACTGTACTGTACAATCTACTAATAATATGTACTGTACTGTGCAATCTACTAATAATATGTACTGTACTGTACAATCTACTAATAATATGTACTGTACTGTACAATCTACTAATAATATGTACTGTACTGTGCAATCTACTAATAAAAGTATCAATCAATCAATCAATCAATCAATCAAACGTGCACACGGAGGTAAGTACAGAGTAAGTACATTTATGGAAATATATCAAATCTATACGTACACATTAATTTCCAAAGCCTAACTTGATGATTCTGACAATTAAATGTTGAGAACGTCCATTAAATGATTAACAGCAAGGTCAAAAGGGAAAATAAATCATTGTTTTTGTTGTATTTGTTTGCCAAAGTTCTAAAAATCAAAAGTTTGAGAGTTTTGTTTTTTTCAAGACATTTATTTTCACTGCTCGACATATTCAGGAAGTGCTGGAAGTTCCCTGTTTGCATAATGAACAGGTGCATAGTCAGCAGGTGCATAATGAGCAGGTGCATAGTCAGCAGGGGACGTCACGCATCAACGATGTCATCTCTGCAGGGACACCATGTTGGTAACACCACTTCTCTCAGCAACACCAACACATATCACTCACACACCATGTTGGTAACACCACTTCTCTCAGCAACACCAACACATATCACTCACACACCATGTTGGTAACACCTCTTCTCTCAGCAACACCAACACATATCACTCACACACCATGTTGGTAACACCTCTTCTCTCAGCAACACCAACACATATCACTCACACACCATGTTGGTAACACCACTTCTCTCAGCAACACCAACACATATCACTCACACACCATGTTGGTAACACCTCTTCTCTCAGCAACACCAACACATATCACTCACACACCATGTTGGTAACACCACTTCTCTCAGCAACACCAACACATATCACTCACACACCATGTTGGTAACACCTCTTCTCTCAGCAACACCAACACATATCACTCACACACCATGTTGGTAACACCACTTCTCTCAGCAACACCAACACATATCACTCACACACCATGTTGGTAACACCACTTCTCTCAGCAACACCAACACATATCACTCACACACCATGTTGGTAACACCTCTTCTCTCAGCAACACCAACACATATCACTCACACACCATGTTGGTAACACCACTTCTCTCAGCAACACCAACACATATCACTCACACACCATGTTGGTAACACCTCTTCTCTCAGCAACACCAACACATATCACTCACACACCATGTTGGTAACACCTCTTCTCTCAGCAACACCAACACATATCACTCACACACCATGTTGGTAACACCTCTTCTCTCAGCAACACCAACACATATCACTCACACACCATGTTGGTAACACCTCTTCTCTCAGCAACACCAACACATATCACTCACACACCATGTTGGTAACACCACTTCTCTCAGCAACACCAACACATATCACTCACACACCATGTTGGTAACACCTCTTCTCTCAGCAACACCAACACATATCACTCACACACCATGTTGGTAACACCACTTCTCTCAGCAACACCAACACATATCACTCACACACCATGTTGGTAACACCTCTTCTCTCAGCAACACCAACACATATCACTCACACACCATGTTGGTAACACCTCTTCTCTCAGCAACACCAACACATATCACTCACACACCATGTTGGTAACACCTCTTCTCTCAGCAACACCAACACATATCACTCACACACCATGTTGGTAACACCACTTCTCTCAGCAACACCAACACATATCACTCACACACCATGTTGGTAACACCTCTTCTCTCAGCAACACCAACACATATCACTCACACACCATGTTGGTAACACCACTTCTCTCAGCAACACCAACACATATCACTCACACACCATGTTGGTAACACCTCTTCTCTCAGCAACACCAACACATATCACTCACACACCATGTTGGTAACACCTCTTCTCTCAGCAACACCAACACATATCACTCACACACCATGTTGGTAACACCTCTTCTCTCAGCAACACCAACACATATCACTCACACACCATGTTGGTAACACCTCTTCTCTCAGCAACACCAACACATATCACTCACACACCATGTTGGTAACACCACTTCTCTCAGCAACACCAACACATATCACTCACACACCATGTTGGTAACACCTCTTCTCTCAGCAACACCAACACATATCACTCACACACCATTTTGGTAACACCTCTTCTCTCAGCAACACCAACACATATCACTCACACACCATGTTGGTAACACCACTTCTCTCAGCAACACCAACACATATCACTCACACACCATGTTGGTAACACCTCTTCTCTCAGCAACACCAACACATATCACTCACACACCATGTTGGTAACACCTCTTCTCTCAGCAACACCAACACATATCACTCACACACCATGTTGGTAACACCACTTCTCTCAGCAACACCAACACATATCACTCACACACCATGTTGGTAACACCACTTCTCTCAGCAACACCAACACATATCACTCACACACCATGTTGGTAACACCTCTTCTCTCAGCAACACCAACACATATCACTCACACACCATGTTGGTAACACCTCTTCTCTCAGCAACACCAACACATATCACTCACACACCATGTTGGTAACACCTCTTCTCTCAGCAACACCAACACATATCACTCACACACCATGTTGGTAACACCACTTCTCTCAGCAACACCAACACATATCACTCACACACCATGTTGGTAACACCTCTTCTCTCAGCAACACCAACACATATCACTCACACACCATGTTGGTAACACCACTTCTCTCAGCAACACCAACACATATCACTCACACACCATGTTGGTAACACCTCTTCTCTCAGCAACACCAACACATATCACTCACACACCATGTTGGTAACACCTCTTCTCTCAGCAACACCAACACATATCACTCACACACCATGTTGGTAACACCTCTTCTCTCAGCAACACCAACACATATCACTCACACACCATGTTGGTAACACCACTTCTCTCAGCAACACCAACACATATCACTCACACACCATGTTGGTAACACTACTTCTCTCAGCAACACCAACACATATCACTCACACACCATGTTGGTAACACCTCTTCTCTCAGCAACACCAACACATATCACTCACACACCATGTTGGTAACACATCTTCTCTCAGCAACACCAACACATATCACTCACACACCATGTTGGTAACACCACTTCTCTCAGCAACACCAACACATATCACTCACACACCATGTTGGTAACACCACTTCTCTCAGCAACACCAACACATATCACTCACACACCATGTTGGTAACACCACTTCTCTCAGCAACACCAACACATATCACTCACACACCATGTTGGTAACACCTCTTCTCTCAGCAACACCAACACATATCACTCACACACCATGTTGGTAACACCTCTTCTCTCAGCAACACCAACACATATCACTCACACACCATGTTGGTAACACCTCTTCTCTCAGCAACACCAACACATATCACTCACACACCATGTTGGTAACACCACTTCTCTCAGCAACACCAACACATATCACTCACACACCATGTTGGTAACACCACTTCTCTCAGCAACACCAACACATATCACTCACACACCATGTTGGTAACACCACTTCTCTCAGCAACACCAACACATATCACTCACACACCATGTTGGTAACACCACTTCTCTCAGCAACACCAACACATATCACTCACACACCATGTTGGTAACACCTCTTCTCTCAGCAACACCAACACATATCACTCACACACCATGTTGGTAACACCTCTTCTCTCAGCAACACCAACACATATCACTCACACACCATGTTGGTAACA
Source organism: Nerophis ophidion (assembly GCF_033978795.1). Taxonomy (NCBI): domain Eukaryota; kingdom Metazoa; phylum Chordata; class Actinopteri; order Syngnathiformes; family Syngnathidae; genus Nerophis; species Nerophis ophidion. The sequence goes on along the minus strand of NC_084623.1, from coordinate 61,597,083 downwards.
CCTCTTCTCTCAGCAACACCAACACATATCACTCACACACCATGTTGGTAACACCTCTTCTCTCAGCAACACCAACACATATCACTCACACACCATGTTGGTAACACCTCTTCTCTCAGCAACACCAACACATATCACTCACACACCATGTTGGTAACACCACTTCTCTCAGCAACACCAACACATATCACTCACACACCATGTTGGTAACACCACTTCTCTCAGCAACACCAACACATATCACTCACACACCATGTTGGTAACACATCTTCTCTCAGCAACACCAACACATATCACTCACACACCATGTTGGTAACACCACTTCTCTCAGCAACACCAACACATATCACTCACACACCATGTTGGTAACACCACTTCTCTCAGCAACACCAACACATATCACTCACACACCATGTTGGTAACACCACTTCTCTCAGCAACACCAACACATATCACTCACACACCATGTTGGTAACACCTCTTCTCTCAGCAACACCAACACATATCACTCACACACCATGTTGGTAACACCTCTTCTCTCAGCAACACCAACACATATCACTCACACACCATGTTGGTAACACCTCTTCTCTCAGCAACACCAACACATATCACTCACACACCATGTTGGTAACACCTCTTCTCTCAGCAACACCAACACATATCACTCACACACCATGTTGGTAACACCTCTTCTCTCAGCAACACCAACACATATCACTCAGACACCATGTTGGTAACACCTCTTCTCTCAGCAACACCAACACATATCACTCACACACCATGTTGGTAACACCTCTTCTCTCAGCAACACCAACACATATCACTCACACACCATGTTGGTAACACCTCTTCTCTCAGCAACACCAACACATATCACTCACACACCATGTTGGTAACACCTCTTCTCTCAGCAACACCAACACATATCACTCAGACACCATGTTGGTAACACCTCTTCTCTCAGCAACACCAACACATATCACTCACACACCATGTTGGTAACACCTCTTCTCTCAGCAACACCAACACATATCACTCACACACCATGTTGGTAACACCTCTTCTCTCAGCAACACCAACACATATCACTCACACACCATGTTGGTAACACCTCTTCTCTCAGCAACACCAACACATATCACTCACACACCATGTTGGTAACACCTCTTCTCTCAGCAACACCAACACATATCACTCAGACACCATGTTGGTAACACCTCTTCTCTCAGCAACACCAACACATATCACTCACACACCATGTTGGTAACACCACTTCTCTCAGCAACACCAACACATATCACTCACACACCATGTTGGTAACACCTCTTCTCTCAGCAACACCAACACATATCACTCACACACCATGTTGGTAACACCACTTCTCTCAGCAACACCAACACATATCACTCACACACCATGTTGGTAACACCACTTCTCTCAGCAACACCAACACATATCACTCACACACCATGTTGGTAACACCACTTCTCTCAGCAACACCAACACATATCACTCACACACCATGTTGGTAACACCTCTTCTCTCAGCAACACCAACACATATCACTCACACACCATGTTGGTAACACCTCTTCTCTCAGCAACACCAACACATATCACTCACACACCATGTTGGTAACACCTCTTCTCTCAGCAACACCAACACATATCACTCAGACACCATGTTGGTAACACCTCTTCTCTCAGCAACACCAACACATATCACTCACACACCATGTTGGTAACACCTCTTCTCTCAGCAACACCAACACATATCACTCACACACCATGTTGGTAACACCACTTCTCTCAGCAACACCAACACATATCACTCACACACCATGTTGGTAACACCACTTCTCTCAGCAACACCAACACATATCACTCACACACCATGTTGGTAACACATCTTCTCTCAGCAACACCAACACATATCACTCACACACCATGTTGGTAACACCACTTCTCTCAGCAACACCAACACATATCACTCACACACCATGTTGGTAACACCACTTCTCTCAGCAACACCAACACATATCACTCACACACCATGTTGGTAACACCTCTTCTCTCAGCAACACCAACACATATCACTCACACACCATGTTGGTAACACCTCTTCTCTCAGCAACACCAACACATATCACTCACACACCATGTTGGTAACACCTCTTCTCTCAGCAACACCAACACATATCACTCACACACCATGTTGGTAACACCACTTCTCTCAGCAACACCAACACATATCACTCACACACCATGTTGGTAACACCTCTTCTCTCAGCAACACCAACACATATCACTCACACACCATGTTGGTAACACCACTTCTCTCAGCAACACCAACACATATCACTCACACACCATGTTGGTAACACCTCTTCTCTCAGCAACACCAACACATATCACTCACACACCATGTTGGTAACACCTCTTCTCTCAGCAACACCAACACATATCACTCACACACCATGTTGGTAACACCTCTTCTCTCAGCAACACCAACACATATCACTCACACACCATGTTGGTAACACCTCTTCTCTCAGCAACACCAACACATATCACTCACACACCATGTTGGTAACACCACTTCTCTCAGCAACACCAACACATATCACTCAGACACCATGTTGGTAACACCACTTCTCTCAGCAACACCAACACATATCACTCACACACCATGTTGGTAACACCACTTCTCTCAGCAACACCAACACATATCACTCACACACCATGTTGGTAACACCACCTCTCTCAGCAACACCAACACATATCACTCACACACCATGTTGGTAACACCACTTCTCTCAGCAACACCAACACATATCACTCACACACCATGTTGGTAACACCACTTCTCTCAGCAACACCAACACATATCACTCACACACCATGTTGGTAACACCACTTCTCTCAGCAACACCAACACATATCACTCACACACCATGTTGGTAACACCACTTCTCTCAGCAACACCAACACATATCACTCACACACCATGTTGGTAACACCACTTCTCTCAGCAACACCAACACATATCACTCACACACCATGTTGGTAACACCACTTCTCTCAGCAACACCAACACATATCACTCACACACCATGTTGGTAACACCTCTTCTCTCAGCAACACCAACACATATCACTCACACACCATGTTGGTAACACCACTTCTCTCAGCAACACCAACACATATCACTCACACACCATGTTGGTAACACCTCTTCTCTCAGCAACACCAACACATATCACTCACACACCATGTTGGTAACACCACTTCTCTCAGCAACACCAACACATATCACTCACACACCATGTTGGTAACACCTCTTCTCTCAGCAACACCAACACATATCACTCACACACCATGTTGGTAACACCTCTTCTCTCAGCAACACCAACACATATCACTCACACACCATGTTGGTAACACCTCTTCTCTCAGCAACACCAACACATATCACTCACACACCATGTTGGTAACACCTCTTCTCTCAGCAACACCAACACATATCACTCACACACCATGTTGGTAACACCACTTCTCTCAGCAACACCAACACATATCACTCAGACACCATGTTGGTAACACCACTTCTCTCAGCAACACCAACACATATCACTCACACACCATGTTGGTAACACCACTTCTCTCAGCAACACCAACACATATCACTCACACACCATGTTGGTAACAGCAAGACAAGGACTGAAAGTCAAAGTCTTCTTCTTCTTCTTCTTCTTCTTCTTCTTCTTCTTCTTCTTCTTCTTCTTCTTCTTCTTCTTCTTCTGAAACGTTCCTCTGCTTCTGATCTTGATGTAAGAAGAAAGCTTGAATTGCTTCAGTGACATTTCAATTTTTTTTTTTTTATGAAATTTCTTTTAGTCAGTTTGTTGGATTTTCTACCTGCTGGTGGTGAAGAGTACATTACCACCCTGCTGGTGGTGAAGAGTACATTACCACCCTGCTGGTGGTGAAGAGTACATTACCACACTGCTGGTGGTGAAGAGTACATTACCACACTGCTGGTGGTGAAGAGTACATTACCACACTGCTGGTGGTGAAGAGTACATTACCACCCTGCTGGTGGTGAAGAGTACATTACCACCCTGCTGGTGGTGAAGAGTACATTAGCACCCTGCTGGTGGTGAAGAGTACATTACCACCCTGCTGGTGGTGAAGAGTACATTACCACCCTGCTGGTGGTGAAGAGTACATTACCACACTGCTGGTGGTGAAGAGTACATTACCACCCTGCTGGTGGTGAAGAGTACATTAGCACCCTGCTGGTGGTGAAGAGTACATTAGCACCCTGCTGGTGGTGAAGAGTACATTACCACCCTGCTGGTGGTGAAGAGTACATTACCACCCTGCTGGTGGTGAAGAGTACATTACCACCCTGCTGGTGGTGAAGAGTACATTACCACCCTGCTGGTGGTGAAGAGTACATTACCACCCTGCTGGTGGTGAAGAGTACATTACCACCCTGCTGGTGGTGAAGAGTACATTACCACCCTGCTGGTGGTGAAGAGTACATTACCACCCTGCTGGTGGTGAAGAGTACATTACCACCCTGCTGGTGGTGAAGAGTACATTACCACCCTGCTGGTGGTGAAGAGTACATTACCGCCCTGCTGGTGGTGAAGAGTACATTACCGCACTGCTGGTGGTGAAGAGTACATTACCGCACTGCTGGTGGTGAAGAGTACATTACCACCCTGCTGGTGGTGAAGAGTACATTAGCACCCTGCTGGTGGTGAAGAGTACATTACCACCCTGCTGGTGGTGAAGAGTACATTACCACCCTGCTGGTGGTGAAGAGTACATTAGCACCCTGCTGGTGGTGAAGAGTACATTAGCACCCTGCTGGTGGTGAAGAGTACATTACCACCCTGCTGGTGGTGAAGAGTACATTACCACCCTGCTGGTGGTGAAGAGTACATTACCACCCTGCTGGTGGTGAAGAGTACATTACCACCCTGCTGGTGGTGAAGAGTACATTACCACCCTGCTGGTGGTGAAGAGTACATTACCACCCTGCTGGTGGTGAAGAGTACATTACCACCCTGCTGGTGGTGAAGAGTACATTACCACCCTGCTGGTGGTGAAGAGTACATTACCACCCTGCTGGTGGTGAAGAGTACATTACCACCCTGCTGGTGGTGAAGAGTACATTAGCACCCTGCTGGTGGTGAAGAGTACATTACCACCCTGCTGGTGGTGAAGAGTACATTACCACCCTGCTGGTGGTGAAGAGTACATTACCACCCTGCTGGTGGTGAAGAGTACATTACCACCCTGCTGGTGGTGAAGAGTACATTACCACCCCTGTGACTGAAGTGTAAGTCGTTTTTTTTTTTGCATTTATTTATTTATTTCAGTTTTTGGGTTTTTTTATTTGAATGATTGTTCCTCAGTTTTGTCTTATGATCTTTTATCAACTGAATAAATCAATGTCATGAAAAAATGTTTTGAAGTTCTGGCAAAGGGATGGAATGTGAGCCTCACCTGTGCCAACAGGTCTTTTAGGTCCCCGTGTGAAGGAGTGAATGCTTGGCTCTACAGTGTGAAGGAGTGAATGCAATGAACGTCACAGTGTGAAGGAGTGAATGCTTGGCTCTACAGTGTGAAGGAGTGAATGCAATGAACGTCACAGTGTGAAGGAGTGAATGCTTGGCTCTACAGTGTGAAGGAGTGAATGCAATGAACGTCACAGTGTGAAGGAGTGAATGCTTGGCTCTACAGTGTGAAGGAGTGAATGCAATGAACGTCACAGTGTGAAGGAGTGAATGCTTGGCTCCACAGCACAGGAATGAGGAATGAGGCGTGTAAAGCAGCGCTCGTTAAATCTTCCTTTCTGGTTTTTACAGCACAGACGAACAAGACTAGACTTGTGAAGTCAGCTGAGCTTTTAGGGTCCAGCTAGTCTTTGGCCACCAGGGTCAAGACAAAGACAGGCCTGGGGGAGGGGCTCACATGGTCTTGACCCATGAAACCCCGCCCCATATTTTGCATAAAGGTGTGTGTCAGTGCAGAACAACAACGCCAGTCAATAGACTTAGACTTAGACTTAGACTTAGACTTAGACTTATGCATAAAGGTGTGTGTCAGTGTGGAACAACGCCGGGAGTCAATAGACTTAGACTTAGACTTAGACTTATGCATAAAGGTGTGTGTCAGTGCGGAACAACACCGGGAGTCAATAGACTTAGACTTAGACTTAGACTTAGATTTATGCATAAAGGTGTGTGTCAGTGTGGAACAACGCCGGGAGTCAATAGACTTAGACTTAGACTTAGACTTAGATTTATGCATAAAGGTGTGTGTCAGTGTGGAACAACGCCGGGAGTCAATAGACTTAGACTTAGACTTAGACTTAGACTTATGCATAAAGGTGTGTGTCAGTGTGGACCAACGCCGGGAGTCAATAGACTTAGACTTAGACTTATGCATAAAGGTGTGTCTCAGTGTGGAACAACACCGGGAGTCAATAGATTTAGACTTAGACTTAGACTTATGCATAAAGGTGTGTCTCAGTGTGGAACAACACCGGGAGTCAATAGATTTAGACTTAGACTTGGACTTATGCATAAAGGTGTGTGTCAGTGTGGAACAACGCCGGGAGTCAATAGACTTAGACTTAGACTTGGACTTAGATTTATGCATAAAGGTGTGTGTCAGTGTGGACCAACGCCGGGAGTCAATAGACTTAGACTTAGACTTATGCATAAAGGTGTGTCTCAGTGTGGAACAACACCGGGAGTCAATAGATTTAGACTTAGACTTAGACTTATGCATAAAGGTGTGTGTCAGTGTGGAACAACACCGGGAGTCAATAGACTTAGACTTAGACTTAGACTTAGACTTATGCATAAAGGTGTGTGTCAGTGCGGAACAACGCCGGGAGTCAATAGACTTAGACTTGGACTTGGACTTAGATTTATGCATAAAGGTGTGTGTCAGTGTGGAACAACACCGGGAGTCAATAGATTTAGACTTAGACTTAGACTTATGCATAAAGGTGTGTGTCAGTGTGGAACAACGCCGGGAGTCAATAGACTTAGACTTAGACTTGGACTTAGATTTATGCATAAAGGTGTGTGTCAGTGTGGACCAACGCCGGGAGTCAATAGACTTAGACTTAGACTTATGCATAAAGGTGTGTCTCAGTGTGGAACAACACCGGGAGTCAATAGATTTAGACTTAGACTTAGACTTATGCATAAAGGTGTGTGTCAGTGTGGAACAACACCGGGAGTCAATAGACTTAGACTTAGACTTAGACTTAGACTTATGCATAAAGGTGTGTGTCAGTGCGGAACAACGCCGGGAGTCAATAGACTTAGACTTGGACTTGGACTTAGACTTATGCATAAAGGTGTGTGTCAGTGTGGAACAACGCCGGGAGTCTATAGACTTAGACTTAGACTTAGACTTATGCATAAAGGTGTGTGTCAGTGTGGAACAACGCAATAGGATCAAATGAAGGCTCTTGCGTGTGACAATAATTGTTACTTAATCTTTAACTTGAACTAGATAGATAGATAGATAGATAGATAGATAGATGGATGGATGGATGGATGGATGGATAGATAGATAGATAGATAGATAGATAGATAGATAGATAGATAGATAGATAGATAGATAGATAGATAGATAGATAGATGGATGGATGGATGGATGGATAGATAGATAGATAGATAGATAGATAGATAGATAGATAGATAGTACTTTATTGATTCCTTCAGGAAAATTAAAATTCCAGCAGCAGTGTACAGAGTTGAGATCAATTTTTAAAAAAACGGAAAAAGTAAACAATGCGGGTCTAAAAGGAAAAAAAATAGAGAAATATTACAAAAAGAATAAAAACGATGGGAATAAGAATATAAGAGTAAAATAAGAAGAGAAAGTAGGCAGTAGTGAGCATGTTATGAAAAGGTGTTGCACTGTTAATGTTTTGCACCCCCTGTCATCCTAATAGTACCCCCCTGTCATCCTAATAGTACCCCCCTGTCATCCTAATAGTACCCCCCTGTCATCCTAATACCCCCCTGTCATCCTAATAGTACCCCCCTGTCATCCTAATAATACCCCCCTGTCATCCTAATACCCCCCTGTCATCCTAATAGTACCCCCCTGTCATCCTAATAGTACCCCCCTGTCATCCTAATAGTACCCCCCTGTCATCCTAATAGTACCCCCCTGTCATCCTAATAGTACCCCCCTGTCATCCTAATAGTACCCCCCTGTCATCCTAATAGTACCCCCCTGTCATCCTAATACCCCCCTGTCATCCTAATAATACCCCCCTGTCATCCTAATAGTACCCCCCTGTCATCCTAATAGTACCCCCCTGTCATCCTAATAGTACCCCCCTGTCATCCTAATAGTACCCCCCTGTCATCCTAATAGTACCCCCCTGTCATCCTAATAGTACCCCCCTGTCATCCTAATACCCCCCTGTCATCCTAATAGTACCCCCCTGTCATCCTAATAATACCCCCCTGTCATCCTAATAGTACCCCCCTGTCATCCTAATAGTACCCCCCTGTCATCCTAATAGTACCCCCCTGTCATCCTAATAATACCCCCCTGTCATCCTAATAGTACCCCCCTGTCATCCTAATAGTACCCCCCTGTCATCCTAATAGTACCCCCCTGTCATCCTAATACCCCCCTGTCATCCTAATAGTACCCCCCTGTCATCCTAATAATACCCCCCTGTCATCCTAATAGTACCCCCCTGTCATCCTAATAGTACCCCCCTGTCATCCTAATAGTACCCCCCTGTCATCCTAATAGTACCCCCCTGTCATCCTAATACCCCCCTGTCATCCTAATAGTACCCCCCTGTCATCCAAATAATACCCCCCTGTCATCCTAATAGTACCCCCCTGTCATCCTAATAGTACCCCCCTGTCATCCTAATAGTACCCCCCTGTCATCCTAATAATACCCCCCTGTCATCCTAATAGTACCCCCCTGTCATCCTAATAGTACCCCCCGCCTGCATGGATCACGTCCACGCAGATAATTGCAGGGACGTAACAACATTTTCAAAATACAACGCAAACAAATCCAAAAAGTAATCTTAAAGTCTTCACAAAATTGCATCTTTTATTTTTTGTAAGCTAACTCTGCTCTTTCCAGTCTTTTTTTGTCCAGTTTTGCCAACTTGTTCTTTTTGCCAACGCGGGAAACACTGTTGACCGCTTCTTTCGTCCCAAAGGAGAATACAAATGTCATTCCTAGTTTGTTGTGGCGTAAAAGTGCAAAGTTTCTACCATTTTTCACATCCGATTCTGTCATGCTGTTGTCATTACTACAAAGTAAAAGTACTGTCCTCGTATTCTGTCATGCTGTTGTCATTACTACAAAGTAAAAGTACTGTCCTCGTATTCTGTCATGCTGTTGTCATTACTACAAAGTAAAAGTACTGTCCTCGTATTCTGTCATGCTGTTGTCATTACTACAAAGTAAAAGTACTGTCCTCGTATTCTGTCATGTTGTTGTCATTACTACAAAGTAAAAGTACTGTCCTCGTATTCTGTCATGCTGTTGTCATTACTACAAAGTAAAAGTACTGTCCTCGTATTCTGTCATGCTGTTGTCATTACTACAAAGTAAAAGTACTGTCCTCGTATTCTGTCATGCTGTTGTCATTACTACAAAGTAAAAGTACTGTCCTCGTATTCTGTCATGCTGTTGTCATTACTACAAAGTAAAAGTACTGTCCTCGTATTCTGTCATGCTGTTGTCATTACTACAAAGTAAAAGTACTGTCCTCGTATTCTGTCATGCTGTTGTCATTACTACAAAGTAAAAGTACTTTCCTCGTATTCTGTCATGCTGTTGTCATTACTACAAAGTAAAAGTACTGTCCTCCTATTCTGTCATGCTGTTGTCATTACTACAAAGTAAAAGTACTGTCCTCGTATTCTGTCATGCTGTTGTCATTACTACAAAGTAAAAGTACTGTCCTCGTATTCTGTCATGCTGTTGTCATTACTACAAAGTAAAAGTACTGTCCTCGTATTCTGTCATGCTGTTGTCATTACTACAAAGTAAAAGTACTTTCCTCGTATTCTGTCATGCTGTTGTCATTACTACAAAGTAAAAGTACTGTCCTCCTATTCTGTCATGCTGTTGTCATTACTACAAAGTAAAAGTACTGTCCTCGTATTCTGTCATGCTGTTGTCATTACTACAAAGTAAAAGTACTGTCCTCGTATTCTGTCATGCTGTTGTCATTACTACAAAGTAAAAGTACTGTCCTCGTATTCTGTCATGCTGTTGTCATTACTACAAAGTAAAAGTACTGTCCTCGTATTCTGTCATGTTGTTGTCATTACTACAAAGTAAAAGTACTGTCCTCGTATTCTGTCATGCTGTTGTCATTACTACAAAGTAAAAGTACTGTCCTCGTATTCTGTCATGCTGTTGTCATTACTACAAAGTAAAAGTACTGTCCTCGTATTCTGTCATGCTGTTGTCATTACTACAAAGTAAAAGTACTGTCCTCGTATTCTGTCATGCTGTTGTCATTACTACAAAGTAAAAGTACTGTCCTCGTATTCTGTCATGCTGTTGTCATTACTACAAAGTAAAAGTACTGTCCTCGTATTCTGTCATGCTGTTGTCATTACTACAAAGTAAAAGTACTGTCCTCGTATTCTGTCATGTTGTTGTCATTACTACAAAGTAAAAGTACTGTCCTCGTATTCTGTCATGCTGTTGTCATTACTACAAAGTAAAAGTACTGTCCTCGTATTCTGTCATGCTGTTGTCATTACTACAAAGTAAAAGTACTGTCCTCGTATTCTGTCATGCTGTTGTCATTACTACAAAGTAAAAGTACTGTCCTCGTATTCTGTCATGCTGTTGTCATTACTACAAAGTAAAAGTACTGTCCTCGTATTCTGTCATGCTGTTGTCATTACTACAAAGTAAAAGTACTTTCCTCGTATTCTGTCATGCTGTTGTCATTACTACAAAGTAAAAGTACTGTCCTCGTATTCTGTCATGCTGTTGTCATTACTACAAAGTAAAAGTACTTTCCTCGTATTCTGTCATGCTGTTGTCATTACTACAAAGTAAAAGTACTGTCCTCGTATTCTGTCATGCTGTTGTCATTACTACAAAGTAAAAGTACTGTCCTCGTATTCTTTCATGCTGTTGTCATTACTACAAAGTAAAAGTACTGTCCTCGTATTCTGTCATGCTGTTGTCATTACTACAAAGTAAAAGTACTGTCCTCGTATTCTGTCATGCTGTTGTCATTACTACAAAGTAAAAGTACTGTCCTCGTATTCTGTCATGCTGTTGTCATTACTACAAAGTAAAAGTACTGTCCTCGTATTCTGTCATGCTGTTGTCATTACTACAAAGTAAAAGTACTGTCCTCGTATCGTTAGCAAAATACACATTCAAAAGATTCAAAAGGCCAAGTGTTTAAACTGCGGCATCATTCAATGATTATCTCTCTTTTCTAAACATCACCTTCCTTTTAAAATGAAGTTATAGTCTTGGATTTGTTCATGAACTATTTCTACTTAGCTTTTCATTCATTTAAAAAAGACAATCTTCTGGAATAATTATATTTCTTTCTTGAAAACATTGATTGTCCTGTAGTCACAAAAGAAGTGTGCAGTTGTTGTTTGTTTGTTTATTGACAAAGGACAACATGCTGCGTGTACCAAAATAAATCTGAGCTACAAAAGTCATTCATTCATCGATTCATCCATTCATTCAACATTCAAAGTCAGTCTATGATTCAAAGGACAGAAACAAATACTTAATGTACAGCACATTGAAAGTCATTCTCTCATGTATTGGTTCATTCCTAGGACAGCAAAAAAGTCATGTGTTCACAAAACACCAAAAAAGCTCATGCATTCATTCATAGGACATTGTAAGACATGTCAGTGTTGATCTTGTAACAATTCTCTTCTCGCTGGACGCAGTAGGAAGAGTCTGTGTTGGGGTAGTAAGACGAGTAGTCAGGAAGGCAGGAAGTGGTGTGAGGAAGGCAGGAAGTGGTGAGCGGAAGGCAGGAAGTGTTGTGGGGAAGCCAGGAAGTGGTGTGAGGAAGGCAGGAAGTGGTGTGAGGAAGACAGGAAGTGTTGTGGGGAAGACAGGAAGTGTCACAAGGAAGCCAGGAAGCGTGGTGAAGGTCAGGCTGCTCTGACATAAAGCCGCTGTAGTTGTTGTCCATCCTTGGAGGAGAGTCGTAGCAGGAAGAAGGGGAAGAGGACGACAAAGAATCTGCTGGGCTGCAGAGCTTCAGGGACTCTGGTGAGGAGCATGAACCCTAAAAACAAAAATGAAACTTAGTTTTTCATTCTCTTTAAATATATATATATATCTATATATATATATATATCTATATATATATATATATATATATATATATAGATATATAGATATATAGATAGATATATATATATAATAAACAGACTGTGTAAAACAAATGTAAATATATATTTATGTATACACAATGATATACTGTGTAAAAGTAAAGTATTATATAGAACTGGTGTACTCATGAACTCCATGGGTTTTTCATCAAGAATGACATTTAAAGTACATACTAGTACAAATGTATATTTAAGGACAAATAATAATGACAATTGTTATCAAGAAAGTAGTCACACAAAGTACACTTCATGTTTTTATGTAAAACCTGTCATTTGTTTGTTAGTTGCGGTGCATGGTAGTACTAGTAAGAATAAGTACTTGTAGTATCAGTACTGGAAAGTAATGAGTAATATTTGTTTCAACCTACCATCTCATGGACTAAGTCCTCATGGTCAGCGGCGAGGCTCCATGGCGGGAAAACAGGCAGGCAGGTGTCGTTGTTGTTGTTGTTGTAGTAGTTGTAGTAATAGTTGTTGTAATAGTAGTATTTGTTGTTGTTGTTGTTGTTGTTGTTGTTGAACATCACCACTTCTGCAAAAGGCTGCTGGCTGCTGCTTGCATTGTCCAAGCAGGAAGAGGCGGGACTCCGCAGGTGGGCTGCAGCGCCACAAGGAGCGGGGGGGTTCATGGGGGGGGCTTCCATAGCAACATCTGAATGAAAAACATCAACAATCATCAATATGTCTGAACATTACATCCAAATATCCACATCGGAAATAACAACATCAACAATCCTCCTTCTGTACATGTGAATATTGCATCCAAATATCAACATCTGATGCTTTACTAATACCCTCCTCCATTCACATCCCATCTCCCCACATTGTAAAAACCCAAATGTTAATAATCAAATGTATTTCTAATGTACGTTTATACTTGTTCTTATGCTATGTGAACTGACTATGTTCTCTGCTGGCTGTACATATCCTACTAAGTCACACCTACACTCTTTCAATGTCCACATTTCTCTGTTGATGCAATTGTTGATGACTGAAGTACTGATATCAACCAAAGCTCCTCATCCCACCCCCCGGATTGTAAATAATGTCAATAATTCAATGTACATACTATGATGATTAACTTGTGTGATGACTGTATTATGCTGATAGTACGGGGACGGCGTGGCGAAGTTGGTAGAGTGACCGTGCCAGCAATCTGAGGGTTACTGGTTCAATCCCCACCTTCTACCATCCTAGTCACGTCCGTTGTGTCCTTGGGCAAGACACTTCACCCTTGCTCCTGATGGGTCCTGGTGAGCGCCTTGCATGGCAGCTCCCGCCATCAGTGTGTGAACGTGTGTGTAAATGGGTGAATGTGGAAATACTGTCAAAGCGCTTTGGGCTCCTTAAAAAGGGGTAAAAAGCACTAAACAAGTACAATCATTTACCATTTTACTATTTATATATTTGTACCATGAATTGATTTATGTGGAGCCCGACTTAAATAAGTTGAAAAACTTATTGGGGTGTTACCATTTAGTGGTCACTTGTACGGAATATGTACTGTACTGTGCAATCTACTAATAATATGTACTGTACTGTGCAATCTACTAATAATATGTACTGTACTGTGCAATCTACTAATAATATGTACAGAACTGTGCAATCTACTAATAAATGTTTCAATCTATCAATAAAAAAAACAAAAAACTTTCCAATGTGACTTGTTCCAGCTCCTCTTGAGGCCTTCTCAGTCTCTCCAACCCATCTTAGGTCCTTCTGGTGGCCTCCTACCGCTGGCACCTGCCTTGAACTCCTCCTGATGCCTTCTCAGTCTCTCCAACCCATCTTTTGTCCTTCTGGTGGCCTCCTACCGCTGGCACCTGCCTTGAACTCCTCTTGAGGCCTTCTCAGTCTCTCCAACCCATCTTAGGTCCTTCTGGTGGCCTCCTACCGCTGGCACCTGCCTTGAACTCCTCCTGATGCCTTCTCAGTCTCTCCAACCCATCTTTTGTCCTTCTGGTGGCCTCCTACCGCTGGCACCTGCCTTGAACTCCTCTTGAGGCCTTCTCAGTCTCTCCAACCCATCTTAGGTCCTTCTGGTGGCCTCCTACCGCTGGCACCTGCCTTGAACTCCTCCTGATGCCTTCTCAGTCTCTCCAACCCATCTTCGGTCCCTCTGGTGGCCTCCTACCGCTGGCACCTGCCCTGAACTCTTCCTGATGCCTTCTCAGTCTCTCCAACCCATCTTCGGTCCTTCTGGTGGCCTCCTACCGCTGGCACCTGCCTTGAACTCCTCCTGATGCCTTCTCAGTCTCTCCAACCCATCTTCGGTCCTTCTGGTGGCCTCCTACCGCTGGCACCTGCCTTGAACTCCTCCTGATGCCTTCTCAGTCTATCCAACCCATCTTAGGTCCTTCTGGTGGCCTCCTACCGCTGGCACCTACCTTGAACTCCTCCTGATGCCTTCTCAGTCTCTCCAACCCATCTTAGGTCCTTCTGGTGGCCTCCTACCGCTGGCACCTGCCTTGAACTCCTCCTGATGCCTTCTCAGTCTATCCAACCCATCTTAGGTCCTTCTGGTGGCCTCCTACCGCTGGCACCTGCCTTGAACTCCTCCTGATGCCTTCTCAGTCTATCCAACCCATCTTAGGTCCTTCTGGTGGCCTCCTACCGCTGGCACCTACCTTGAACTCCTCCTGATGCCTTCTCAGTCTATCCAACCCATCTTAGGTCCTTCTGGTGGCCTCCTACCGCTGGCACCTGCCCTGAACTCCTCCTGATGCCTTCTCAGTCTCTCCAACCCATCTTAGGTCCTTCTGGTGGCCTCCTACCGCTGGCACCTGCCTTGAACTCCTCCTGATGCCTTCTCAGTCTCTCCAACCCATCTTAGGTCCTTCTGGTGGCCTCCTACCGCTGGCACCTGCCTTGAACTCTTCCTGATGCCTTCTCAGTCTCTCCAACCCATCTTCGGTCCTTCTGGTGGCCTCCTACCACTGGCACCTGCCCTGAATATTACCCGTAGGCATCCTGACCAGAAGCAACCTTTTTACCCTTCCCCAATGACAGACTTTTTCATCCTATTTCTATGAAACTCCTTTTGGCTGTTTGCACTCGCCATCTTGTTCTTTCGGTTCTAAGACCATACATGAGGACAGGAACATGGTTTGACTAGCTATTGAGAGCTTTGCCTTACAGCCCACAGCTCCTCCTTCACCGCGACGGATTGATACAGGGTCCGCATCACTGCAGACGCCTTACTGATTTCATGATCCACTCCAACCTCACTCGTAAACCATACCTTGAGGCACTTAAAATACTCCACTTAGGGCAGGATTTCCTCCCCAACCCTAACATGTTACTCCACCCTTTTACAAGCAGGAACCATGGACGAGGACATGGAGGCGCTGGTTCTCATCCCAGTCGCTTTACACTGAAGTGCGATCGATCCAGTGAGAGAGTTCAGGATCCTAGACAGATGAAGGCAGCAAGACCATCAAAAAAAATGGAGACCTAATCCTGCAGCCACAAAAGTGGATCCCTTCAGCTGCCCAAATTCACCTAGAAATGTTGTCCACAAAAGTTCATAACAGAATTGGTGACCATGGGCAGCCCTGGCAGAGTCCGACCCTTACTGGAAAACAGGTCGGATTTCATGCTGACAATGCAGGCCAAGCTCTGACACCAATCACACACTACAATCAGGCTGTCCGTATACTCTATAGCCCATATTTCTGGAGCACACCCAACAGGACTTCTTGAGGGACACGGTCGAAGGCCTTCTCCAAGTATACTTAACACATGGAGGCTTGTTGGGCAAACTCCCACGCAACGTCAAGGACCCTGCCGACAGTATAAGGCTGGTCCACAGTTCCACAACCAGGACGAAAGCCACACTGCTCCTCCTGGATCTGGGGTTTTGCCTAACTTCCTCTCCGATACACCTGAACAGACAGTAAGGCGGAGGGGTGTGATCCAACAGTAGCTGAGCCAAACGGTGGGCTCAGGGAACACCGCTATGACAGGCAGCAAGCAGCCTGCGGCCCCAGCTCCGATGGGTCGCCTCGACAAAAGAGGCACAGAACATGGCCCACGCATACTACAGTGCCTCCCTCGGGACGTCTTCAAAGCTGTTCCAGGGGTGGGAATTGAATCGCTTTCTGACGGGAGACTCTGCCAGACATACCAGCAGACGCTCACAATGTGTTCTGGCCTGCCAGTTCCTCCCCACCATTGGAGCCAACAGAGTGGTGATCGGTTGAAAGCTCCTCCCCACCCTTGACCCAAGTTTCCAAGACATGGGACCGCAAATCTGATGAGACAACCACAAAGTCGATCATGGAACTGCGGTCCAGGGTGTCCTGGTGCCAAGTGCCCTTATGTTTGAACACGGTGTTTGTTCTAGACAATATGTGGCTAGCACAAAAGTCCAGTAACACAATATCACTTTAGTTCAGCTACCTGCGGTGGTTCCTCACAGTCACACCTCTCCAGGTCTCACTGGAGTTGCCAACATGAGCGTTGAAGTCCACCGCAGACCAAGGGAATCATGTGGGGGAGTAGTCTCCAGTACTCCTTTAGGGATCTCAAAAAGCGCAGGTAGTCTGAACTACTGTTTGGCGCATCAGCACAGACAAGTCAGGACTCGTCGCCCCACTCAGAAACTCTCCAATAATACTGCTCTCAAACCCAGCATACACGCTCTGGGTCGGGGTTAACACACCTTGCTAGAACCCAGGCCCTCCCCAGAGGACTGGTTCCAGAGCCCTTGCTGTGCAACAAAGTGAGTCTGACTACAATTCTGGCGGTACGGTATTGTTGTGGTATTGTTCAAAACACAAGATGTCGCGAAAAAGGTCAGGCTGGAAAATAACCTGTCATGCACGTTAAGAATAAACACCTTTATTGTCATTGAACATTAATATCATTTTCCTATCATATTCATTATGGCAAGCGAGTATTTGAAGTAGTATATGAAAAATATATGTATAGTTCAGGTACATCCAGTCTTTCAAGTAATTACTGTATATATTATATAGTCTTATGTGTAATATATGTCAGATACTGTATATATTATATAGTCTTATGTGTAATATATGTCAGATACTGTATATATTATATAGTCTTATGTGTAATATATGTCAGATACTGTATATATTATATAGTCTTATGTGTAATATATGTCAGATACTGTATATATTATATAGTCTTATGTGTAATATATGTCAGATACTGTATATATTATATAGTCTTATGTGTAATATATGTCAGATACTGTATATATTATATAGTCTTATGTGTAATATATGTCAGATACTGTATATATTATATAGTCTTATGTGTAATATATGTCAGATACTGTATATATTATATAGTCTTATGTGTAATATATGTCAGATACTGTATATATTATATAGTCTTATGTGTAATATATGTCAGATACTGTATATATTATATAGTCTTATGTGTAATATATGTCAGATACTGTATATATTATATAGTCTTATGTGTAATATACACGAGACACTTTGACTTCAGTGTCTTTAAAGTGACGGTGTAAACAGCCAGTGTAGCAAAATAATAATAATAATAATAATAACAATAATAATAATAATAATAATAATGATGATAACAATAATACTGATAATTATAAAGATAATAATAATACAAATAATTATGATATTATCAATATTATTAATAATAAAATAATAATAATACATGTATCAATAATAATAAAGGAAATGATCATAATAATAATAATAATAATATTAATAATAATTATAATGATAATGATAACGATATTGATAATAATAATACATAAATAACACCACCTCCAAAGACACACACCTGGGGATAGGCCCCTCCCACCTCCAAAGACATGCACCTGGGGATAAGCCCCTCCCACCTCCAAAGACATGCACCTGGGGATAAGCCCCTCCCACCTCCAAAGACACACACCTGGGGATAGGCCCCTCCCACCTCCAAAGACATGCACCTGGGGATAAGCCCCTCCCACCTCCAAAGACATGCACCTGGGGATAAGCCCCTCCCACCTCCAAAGACATGCACCTGGGGATAGGCCCCTCCCACCTCCAAAGACATGCACCTGGGGATAGGCCCCTCCCACCTCCAAAGACATGCACCTGGGGATAGGTTGATTGGCAACACTAAATGGTCCCTAGTGTGTGAATGTTGTCTATCTGTGTTGGCCCTGTGATGAGGTGGCCACTTGTCCAGGGTGTACCCCGCCTACCGCCTGAATGCAGCTGAGATAGGCTCCAGCAACCCACCGCAACCCCAAAAGGGACAAGCAGTAGGAAATGGATGGATGGATTTTCACCATCGTGGTAACTCTGTGATGTAGTATTTAGAAAAGTATGTTGACCATGGTGTGATGTAGTATTTTGTAAAGTATGTTCACCATAGTTGTAACTCTTTTATGTAGTATTTAGAAAAGTATGTTGACCATGGTGTGATGTAGTATTTTGTAAAGTATGTTCACCATAGTGGTTACTATGTGATGCAGTATACAGAAAAGTATGTTGACCATTGTGTGATGTAGTTTTTTGTATTTGTATGTTGACCATAGTGGTTACTATGTGATGCAGTATATAGAAAAGTATGTTGACCATTGTGTGATGTAGTTTTTTGTATTTGTATGTTGACCATAGAGTTTTGTAGTATTTATAAGAGTATGTTGACCATAGTGTGATGTAGTATTTATAAAGGTACATTGACCATAGAGTTTTGTAGTATTTATAAAAGCATGTTGACCATAGTATGATGTAGTATTTTTTAAAGTATGTTCACTATAGTGGTAACTCATTGTTGTTATATTTAGAAAAGTATGTTGAGCATAGTGTGATGTAGTATTTCTAAAAGTATGTTGACCATAGTATGATGTAGTATTTCTAAAAGTATGTTGACTTACTGGGAAGAGTGGAGGCAGAGAGAGTTTGAAGATCCAAACATGTTTCTGACATCTGAAGAAGTAGAAGAAGTTTCACACATGATGTCATCTCAGATATATATATGAATACATATAAGTACTCATACACAAAGTAATATAAATACTCGTCAAAGTACTCATACTCAAAGGAATATAAATACTTGTATAAGTACTCATACACAAAGGAATATAAATACTTGTATAAGTACTCATATTCAAAGGAATATAAATACTTGTATAAGTACTCATACACAAAGTAATATAAATACTCGTCAAAGTACTCAATACAAATACCTTTCTGACTCTTTTCCGGGTGGCCAGTCTAGCTCGGTGTCTCTGCAGCAGCTGTTTGACCGTCGTCTTCACGCGCACGCCCTGGTACACGCGCACTTTGTCTGCACACACACACACACACACACACACACACACACACACACACACGCACGCACACACACTCACAGACACCCAGCCACGCCCCCATACACACACACACACACACACACACACACACACACACTCACAGTGAGTTTCCAGGTGAATGTTTGTGTCTTCCTGATCAAATCCAACATTGAAATGATTTCTTTCATGAAAAAAAGGGTGGAGTGTCGACATGACATTTCATAAAAAGTGTCACACTAAAACATCAATCAATCAATCAATCAATCAATCATAAGAAATATCAATCCAAACCAAGCTGTTGCACGTTTTGGTGCGCAATAACGCAACGGCAACGCTTTTGGGGTTGTTCCAGGTTAGTCCGGACAATGTTTGCCGGGCTGCAGCTCACCTGGCTGCGCTCACCTGGCTGTGCTCACCTGGCTGTGTCACCTAGCTGCGCTTACCTGGCTGTGTCACCTAGCTGCGCTTACCTGGCTGTGCTCACCTGGCAGTGTCACCTAGCTGCGCTTACCTGGCTGTGCTCACCTGGCTGTGCTCACCTGGCAGTGTCACCTAGCTGCGCTTACCTGGCTGCATTCACTTGGCTGCGCTTACCTGGCTGCGCGCACCTTTCCGGCAGACTGGGCTGCAAAGCTCCGAGCAAGAAGTGGAGGTTTGATGTCTGCACAAGTTGGCGGTAAGACGGGATCAATTATTGGAGTATTGATAGGTGATCACCAAGTGGTCTGATGATGGAGATTGTTGATGAGTAGAATTATTGATGAGTAGAATTATTGATGCGTAGAATTATTGATGAGTAGAATTATTGATGAGTAGATTTATTGATGAGTAGATTTATTGATGAGTAGAATTATTGATGCGTAGAATTATTGATGAGTAGAATTATTGATGATGTAGATTATTGATGAGTAGAATTATTGATGAGTAGAATTATTGATGAGTAGAATTATTGATGAGTAGAATTATTGATGATGTAGATTATTGATGAGTAGATTTATTGATGAGTAGAATTATTGATGAGTAGAATTATTGATGAGTAGAATTATTGATGATGTAGATTATTGATGAGTAGAATTATTGATGAGTAGAATTATTGATCACGCAAAGCAAGCAAGCAAGAGGCTCGGAAAGCAAACGTTGTCATTCAAGCAGAAACATTGCGAGGGATTTGATGATCGATTGTTGCAAATATCGCCTCCAAGTCCTTTTATCCATCGCGATGTTGTTCTTTCATCTCTTCCTCGAAAGTCTTGCTCTCCGATGCGTGAATTAACTGTCAATCAGCACTCACGTCACCACGCTGACGTCATCACCTGACATTTCATCATACAACATGATTTCATCATTAAATACCATTTCATCATCAAATATGATTTGATCATTAAATATGATTTGATCTTATTTCAATTATTGATATTTGATCCTATTTCTATGATCGCTGTTTGAAGACATTTGAGGAGCAGAAAAAAGGTTGAAAAGGTGCGCCTGCAGGCAAAATGGAAAGAAAGAAATGCACCTCAAGAAAAGTCGCTGATAAATATTCAGATTCTCTTCATACATTATCTTTCATTACCCCCCCCCCCCCCCACACACACACCTTTACATCTCCCCTATTTATACACACACACCTTTACGTCTCCTCTTATCCTACACACACACATTTACTACACACACACCTTTACGTCTCCTCTTATCCTACACACACACATTTACTACACACACACCTTTACGTCTCCTCTTATCCTACACACACACATTTACTACACACACACCTTTACGTCTCCTCTTATCCTACACACACACATTTACTACACACACACCTTTACGTCTCCTCTTATCCTACACACACACATTTACTACACACACACCTTTACGTCTCCTCTTATCCTACACACACACATTTACTACACACACATACCTTTACCACACACACACCATTACTACACACACATCATCAGTACACACACACGCACACACACACACATTTACATCTCCTCTTTTGCGGCCCGAACCGCACTCTCGCACGCGTCAGAATCGGAATAGGAAACAATATATCAATACTTCATTACACATGTACCAATACTTCATTACACATGTACCAATACTTCATTACACATGTACCAATACTTCATTACACATGTACCAATACTTGGTTTGTGTTTGAATAATGTTAGTCTAAGTCTAAGTTTAAGTCTAAGTCTAAGATATTCAGTCCCACTTGTGTGCAAATGCAAGTAAGTTGTATTGATTTATTCTTCTTCAGAAGTCCAACTGAAGAGGAATTGTCAATAAAGGGAATAACTTTGAATAAAGAGCATATTTTTGTGAATACAAATGATCTTTTTGAACACAGAGGATATTTAGCTGTAAAGTGAACACCTCCAATAAAAATAATACTTTCTTAATAAAAGAGCTCATCAAGAGATGGATTTGATTGGGAAGAACTTTTAATCAAGAGGATGTTTTTGCAATAAAGGAGAATACTTTGGAATGAAGAGAAGATGTTGAGGAATATTTGCTTGGCACATAACTAACATGATGAATATTTGCTTGGCACATAATTAATATGATGAATATTTTCTTGGCACATAACTAACATGATGAATATTTTCTTGCCACATAACTAAGATGATGAATATTTTCCTGGCACATAACTAATATGATGAATATTTTCTTGGCACATAATTAACATGATGAATATTTGCTTGGCACATAACTAACATGATGAATATTTTCTTGCCACATAACTAAGATGATGAATATTTTCCTGGCACATAACTAATATGATGAATATTTTCTTGGCACATAATTAACATGATGAATATTTGCTTGGCACATAACTAATATGATGAATATTTGCTTGGCACATAACTAACATGATGAATATTTGCTTGGCACATAACTAATATGATGAATATTTGCTTGGCACATAATTAATATGATGAATATTTGCTTGGCACATAATTAATATGATGAATATTTGCTTGGCACATAACTAACATGATGAATATTTGCTTGGCACATAATTAACATGATGAATATTTGCTTGGCACATAATTAACATGATGAATATTTGCTTGGCACATAATTAACATGATGAATATTTGCTTGGCACATAACTAATATGATGAATATTTTCTTGGCACATAACTAACATGATGAATATTTGCTTGGCACATAACTAAGATGATGAATATTTGCTTGGCACATAATTAACATGATGAATATTGTCTTGGCACATAACTAACATGATGAATATTGTCTTGGCACATAACTAACATGATGAATATTGTGTTGGCACACAACTAAGATGATGAATATTTGCTTGGCACATAATTAACATGATGAATATTGTCTTGGCACATAAGTAACATGATGAATATTGTCTTGGCACATAAGTAACATGATGAATATTGTCTTGGCACATAATTAACATGATGAATATTGTCTTGGCACACAACTAACATGTAAGTTTGTGTGCAGCAGCAGCAAAAACTCACCAGCCATGAGGGCGCGGAGGATGAGGATGAGGATGATGAAGAGTTGATGAAGACCTCCTGAACGTCCTCTTGTGCGCAAACAGCAAAAGTCTGCAAAAGTGCGTGAAAAGGCGCGCAGTGTGCCGGCGTGAGAGTGGAGAGCATGCAAGAATATGGTAGAAAAGCTGAGAAGATGCAACTTTGAGCTTTTCTTGCTGCCTGCCGACTTTTTAAAAGGCCAAGAACTCAATGATTTGACAATGAATCGATTGCGCGTTACTTTTGATTTGAATATTCAGAAGCAAGGCCGTTTTGGGCTCTTTTCAGCCCAAATCTGTACTTTGCAGCCAAATACACACTTGACTTGAACGCATGACGGCACATGCGCACATTTTCATGCCGCATAAAAGCCACTTTTATTCATTTTAGCCTCCTTTTGCGATATGACGTCAGTGATGTGCGCAGCCGAGTCGCACCGAGGCTGAACTTCTTGCAGACTTGGGCTCGCAACCTCCACCTCACCTGCTCTGCACACCTCAAATATGCACTTTCACGCACTTCTCACTTTTGATGAGGGGCAAAAGTGGAGGAAATTGGGACAGGAGTGGGCGTGGCCTAGGCAGCGGCCATCTTGGAAGTTGAGGCCTTCCACTTCAACAACTTTGCAGCCGAAAACTCTTCAAAGTTCTTCTTCTTTCACTTCCATCTTCCCTTCGGACGCCTCGCAATCTCACTGCTCTCAAAGGCGTCTCTCCAAACAAATATGAAGACATTCATTGTCTTTGTTCAAAGAAATATGAAGACCTTCATTGTCTTTGTTCAAAGAAATATGAAGACATTCATTGTCTTTGTCCAAAGAAATATGAAGACCTTCATTGTCTTTGTTCAAAGAAATATGAAGACATTCATTGTCTTTGTTCAAAGAAATATGAAGACATTCATTGTCTTTGTTCAAAGAAATATGAAGACATTAATTGTTTCAGTCAAAATAAATGTGATGAATTTAATTATTTCTGTCCAAAGAAATGTGAAGAAATTAATTGTTTCTGTCCAAAGAAATATGAAGACATTAATTGTTTCAGTCAAAATAAATGTGATGACATTAATTATTTCTGTCCAAAGAAATATGAAGAAATTAATTGTTTCTGTCCAAAGAAATATGAAGACATTAATTGTTTCAGTCCAAATAAATATGATGACATTAATTTTTTCTGTCTAAAGAAATATGAAGCCATTCATTGTTTTCTCCAAGGAAATATGAAGAAATTAATTGTCTCTGTTCAAAGAAATATGATTACATTAATTGTTTCAGTCCTAATAAATATGAAGACATTAATTGTTTCTGTCCAAAGAAATATGAAGACATCAATTGTTTCTGTCCAGAGAAATATGAAGACATTAATTGTCTTCGTCCAAATAAATATGAAAACATTAATTGTTTCTGTCTAAAGAAATATGAAGACATTAATTGTTTCTATCCAAAGAAATATGAGTACATTAATTGTTTCAGTCCTGATAAATATGAAGACATTAATTGTTTCTGTCCAAAGAAATATGAAGACATTAATTGTTTCCGTCTAAAGAAATATGAAGACATTAATTGTCTTTGTCCAAAGAAATATGAAGACATTCATTGTTTTCTCCAAGGAAATATGAAGACATTCATTGTCTCTGTTCAAAGAAATATGAAGACATTAATTGTCTTTGTCCAAAGAAATATGAAAAAAATTAATTGTCTTCGTCCAAATAAATATGAAAACATTAATTGTTTCTGTCCAAAGAAATATGAAGACATTAATTGTCTTCGTCCAAAGAAATATGATGACATTAATTCTTTCTGTCCAAAGAAATATGAAAACATTAATTGTCTTTGTCCAAAGAAATATGAAGACATGAATTGTCTTTGTCTAAAGGAATATGAAGACATTAATTGCTTTTGTCCAAATAAATATGATTACATTAATTGTTTCAGTCCAAAGAAATATGAAGACAATAATTGTTTCTAACCAAAGAAATATGAAGAAATTAATTGTCTTTGTCCAAAGAAATATGACGACATTAATTGTTTCTTTCCAAATAAATATGAAAACAATAATTGTCTTTGTCCAAAGAAATATGAAGACATTAATTGTCTTTGTCCAAAGAAATATGAAGACATTAATTGTCTTTGTCCAAAGAAATATGATGACATTAATTGTTTCTGTCCAATAAAATATGAAGAAATTAATTGTCTTTGTCCAAAGGAATACATTAATTATTTCTGTTCAAAGTAATATGAAGATGTTAATTGTTTCTCTCCAACGAAATATGAAGACATGAATTCTCTTTGTCCAAAGGAATATATTAATTATTTCTGTCCAAAGTAATATGAAGACATTAATTGTCTTTGTCCAAAGAAATATGAAGACATTAATTGTCTTTGTCCAAAGAAATATGATGACATTAATTGTTTCTTTCCAAATAAAAATGAAAACATTAATTGTCTTTGTCCAAAGAAATATGAAGACATGAATTCTCTTTGTCCAAAGAAATATGAAGACATGAATTCTCTTTGTCCAAAGAAATATGAAGACATTAATTCTCTTTGTCCAAAGAAATATGAAGACATGAATATTCTTTGTCCAAAGAAATTTGAAGAAATTAATTGTTTTTGCCCAAATAAATATGAAGACATTAATTGTCTTTGTCTAAATAAAATTTTTGACATAAATTGTTTTTGTCCAAAGAAATATGAATACATTAATTGTTTCTGTCTAAAGAAAGATGAAGACATTAATTGTCTTTGTCCAAAGAAAGATGAAGACATTAATTGTCTTTGTCCAAAGAAAGATGAAGACATGAAGACCAGTAGAGTGTGAGACAAATGATTGATAATAATAATAAAACGTGAATATTCCACCAATAATCTTCACTTAAGCAAACATCACAGAAGTATTTCAATGTTTGTATTTGTTGATATGACCGTTGAACTTCATTTTTCATACAAGATTACATTATTCTTTGTAGTATAATTATTTGAATATTATTATTACATTATTGACAATATTGCCACTAATAGTTGTCAAATAATATACTCTATTTTTTTAATTACATCAAGATAATTTATTTGTGATCAATCTTTTTTAAACGGTATTTTACCGTGTTCGAATGAAAAGTGTCTTCATATTTGATTACTTTTTATGTGAATTCCTTACATTTTTGAATTCTTTATTTATCATAATTGATTTGCTTTTGTCATCTTTGTGTATTATAACATATTTTTGTATTGTTTAACTTCTTCATTGTTTATCATGTATTTCCTGTATGTTCTTTAAAACTTCTTTCTCTTTCCTCATTCATCTTCATATTTTTAATTTATTTTCTTTTTAGCTCATCTTCTTCATCTATTATTGATTGATTGATACTTTTATTAGTAGATTGCACAGTACAGTACATATTCCCTACAATTGACCACTAAATGGTAACACCCCAATAAGTTTTTCAACTTGTTTAAGTCGGGGTCCACCTTCATCAATTCATAGTACAAATATTATACTATCAACATAATACAGTCATCACACAAGTTAATCATCATAGTATGTACATTGAATTATTGACATTATTTACAATCCGGGGGGTGGGATGAGGAGCTTTGGTTGATATCAGTACTTCAGTCATCAACAATTGCATCAACAGAGAAATGTGGACATTGAAAGAGTGTAGGTGTGACTTAGTAGGATATGTACAGCCAGCAGAGAACATAGTCAGTTCACATAGCATAAGAACAAGTATATACATTAGAAGTACATTTGAGTTGTTTATAATCCGGGGAGATGGGATGTGAATGGAGGAGGGTATTAGTAAAGTGTTGAAGTTGCCTGGAGGTCATGTTTTAGAGCGCTTTTGAAGGAATGTAGAGATGCACTTACTTTTATACCTTTTGGGAGTGTATTCCACATTGATGTGGCATAGAAAGAGAATGAGTTATATATTGTTTTAAATTTATTCTTTTAAATTATTATTGTCATCAAATATAATTCATGTTTTTATGTGTATTTGTGTTTTATGATATATTTTCTTGATATACTTTAGCAAAATTCAAATGTATTATTGCTTTTTTCCAAGTGCACGTGACGAATAGTCGACATTTATTTTCTTAACTCTTGAAGTTCTTTTCCTCACTTTCTTCACCTCGTGATCAACCTCTCTGCAGCAGCCATATAATGTCGCCCCCTGCTGACCGATAAAAGAACTGCAATGTCGCCCCCTGCTGACCGATAAAAGAACTGCAAAGTCGCCCCCTGCTGACCAATAAAAGAACTGCAAAGTCGCCCCCTGCTGACCAATAAAAGAACTCCAAAGTCGCCCCCTGCTGACTGATAAAAGAACTGCAATGTCGCCCCCTGCTGACCAATAAAAGAACTGCAAATTCGCCCCCTGCTGACCAATAAAAGAACTGCAAAGTCGCCCCCTGCTGACCAATAAAAGAACTCCAAAGTCGCCCCCTGCTGACCGATAAAAGAACTGCAAAGTCGCCCCCTGCTGACCAATAAAAGAACTGCAAAGTTGCCCCCTGCTGACTGATAAAAGAACTGCAATGTCGCCCCCTGCTGACCAATAAAAGAACTGCAAAGTCGCCCCCTGCTGACCAATAAAAGAACTCCAAAGTCGCCCCCTGCTGACCAATAAAAGAACTGCAATGTCGCCCCCTGCTGACTGATAAAAGAACTCCAAAGGTCGCCCCCTGCTGACCGATAAAAGAACTGCAAAGTCGCCCCCTGCTGACCAATAAAAGAACTGCAAAGTTGCCCCCTGCTGACTGATAAAAGAACTGCAATGTCGCCCCCTGCTGACCAATAAAAGAACTGCAAAGTCGCCCCCTGCTGACCAATAAAAAGAACTCCAAAGTCGCCCCCTGCTGACCAATAAAAGAACTGCAATGTCGCCCCCTGCTGACTGATAAAAGAACTGCAATGTCGCCCCCTGCTGACTGATAAAAGAACTGCAAAGTCGCCCCCTGCTGACCAATAAAAGAACTGCAAAGTCGCCCCCTGCTGACCAATAAAAGAACTCCAAAGTCGCCCCCTGCTGACCAATAAAAGAACTGCAATGTCGCCCCCTGCTGACTGATAAAAGAACTGCAATGTCGCCCCCTGCTGACCGATAAAAGAACTGCAATGTCGCCCCCCTGCTGACCAATAAAAGAACTGCAATGTCGCCCCCTGCTGACCGATAAAAGAACTGCAATGTCGCCCCCTGCTGACTGATAAAAGAACTGCAATGTCGCCCCCTGCTGACTGATAAAAGAACTGCAATGTCGCCCCCTGCTGACCGATAAAAGAACTGCAATGTCGCCCCCTGCTGACCAATAAAAGAACTGCAATGTCGCCCCCTGCTGACCGATAAAAGAACTGCAAAGTCGCCCCCTGCTGACCAATAAAAGAACTGCAATGTCGCCCCCTGCTGACCAATAAAAGAACTGCAATGTCGCCCCCTGCTGACCGATAAAAGAACTGCAAAGTCGCCCCCTGTTGACCAATAAAAGAACTGCAATGTCGCCCCCTGCTGACCAATAAAAGAACTGCAATGTCGCCCCCTGCTGACCAATAAAAGAACTGCAATGTCGCCCCCTGCTGACCAATAAAAGAACTGCAATGTCGCCGCCTGCTGACCGATAAAAGAACTGCAATGTCGCCCCCTGCTGACCGATAAAAGAACTGCAATGTCGCCCCCTGCTGACCAATAAAAGAACTGCAAAGTCGCCCCCTGCTGACCGATAAAAGAACTGCAAAGTCGCCCCCTGCTGACCGATAAAAGAACTGCAAAGTCGCCCCCTGCTGACCAATAAAAAAACTGCAAAGTCGCCCCCTGCTGACCAATAAAAGAACTGCAATGTCACCCCCTGCTGACCGATAAAAGAACTGCAAAGTCGCCCCCTGCTGACCGATAAAAGAACTGCAAAGTCGCCCCCTGCTGACCAATAAAAGAACTGCAATGTCGCCCCCTGCTGACCGATAAAAGAACTGCAAAGTCGCCCCCTGCTGACCAATAAAAGAACTGCAATGTCGCCCCCTGCTGACCAATAAAAGAACTGCAATGTCACCCCCTGCTGACCGATAAAAGAACTGCAAAGTCGCCCCCTGCTGACCGATAAAAGAACTGCAAAGTCGCCCCCTGCTGACCAATAAAAGAACTGCAATGTCGCCCCCTGCTGACCGATAAAAGAACTGCAAAGTCGCCCCCTGCTGACCAATAAAAGAACTGCAATGTCGCCCCCTGCTGACCAATAAAAGAACTGCAATGTCGCCCCCTGCTGACTGATAAAAGAACTGCAATGTCGCCCCCTGCTGACCAATAAAAGAACTGCAAAGTCGCCCCCTGCTGACCAATAAAAGAACTGCAATGTCGCCCCCTGCTGACCAATAAAAGAACTGCAATGTCGGCCCCTGCTGACCAATAAAAGAACTGCAAAGTCGCCCCCTGCTGACCGATAAAAGAACTGCAAAGTCGCCCCCTGCTGACCAATAAAAGAACTGCAATGTCGCCCCCTGCTGACCAATAAAAGAACTGCAAAGTCGCCCCCTGCTGACCAATAAAAGAACTGCAATGTCGCCCCCTGCTGACCAATAAAAGAACTGCAAAGTCGCCCCCTGCTGACCAATAAAAGAACTGTAATGTCGGCCCCTGCTGACCAATAAAAGAACTGCAAAGTCGCCCCCTGCTGACCAATAAAAGAACTGCAAAGTCGCCCCCTGCTGACCAATAAAAGAACTGTAATGTCGGCCCCTGCTGACCGATAAAAGAACTGCAAAGTCGCCCCCTGCTGACCAATAAAAGAACTCCAAAGTCGCCCCCTGCTGACTGATAAAAGAACTGCAATGTCGCCCCCTGCTGACCAATAAAAGAACTGCAAATTCGCCCCCTGCTGACCAATAAAAGAACTGCAATGTCGCCCCTGCTGACTGATAAAAGAACTGCAAAGTCGCCCCCTGCTGACCAATAAAAGAACTGCAATGTCGCCCCCTGCTGACCAATAAAAGAACTGCAATGTCGCCCCCTGCTGACTGATAAAAGAACTGCAATGTCGCCCCCTGCTGACCAATAAAAGAACTGCAATGTCGCCCCCTGCTGACCAATAAAAGAACTGCAATGTCGCCCCCTGGTGACCGATAAAAGAACTGCAAAGTCGCCCCCTGCTGACCAATAAAAGAACTCCAAAGTCGCCCCCTGCTGACTGATAAAAGAACTGCAATGTCGCCCCCTGCTGACCAATAAAAGAACTGCAAATTCGCCCCCTGCTGACCAATAAAAGAACTGCAATGTCGCCCCCTGCTGACCAATAAAAGAACTGCAAATTCGCCCCCTGCTGACCGATAAAATAACTGCAATGTCGCCCCCTGCTGACCAATAAAAGAACTGCAATGTCGCCCCCTGGTGACCAATAAAAGAACTGCAAAGTCGCCCCCTGCTGACCAATAAAATAACTGCAATGTCGCCCCCTGTTGACCAATAAAAGAACTGCAATGTCGCCCCCTGTTGACCGATAAAAGAACTGCAAAGTCGCCCCCTGCTGACCAATAAAAGAACTGCAATGTCACTCCCTGCTGACCGATAAAAGAACTGCAAAGTCGCCCCCTGCTGACCAATAAAAGAACTGCAAAGTCGCCCCCTGCTGACCAATAAAAGAACTGCAATGTCGCCCCCTGCTGACCGATAAAAGAACTGCAAAGTCGCCCACTGCTGACCAATAAAAGAACTGCAAAGTCGCCCCCTGCTGACCAATAAAAGAACTGCAATGTCGCCCCCTGGTGACCGATAAAAGAACTACAATGTCGCCCCCTGCTGACTGATAAAAGAACTGCAATGTCGCCCCCTGCTGACCAATAAAAGAACAGCAAAGTCGCCCCTTGCTGACCAATAAAATAACTGCAATGTCGCCCCCTGCTGACCAATAAAATAACTGCAATGTCGCCCCCTGCTGACCAATAAAAGAACTGCAATGTCGCCCCCTGGTGACCGATAAAAGAACTACAATGTTGCCCCCTGCTGACCAATAAAAGAACAGCAAAGTCGCCCCCTGCTGACCAATAAAATAACTGCAATGTCGCCCCCTGCTGACCAATAAAAGAACTGCAAAGTCGCCCCCTGCTGACCAATAAAATAACTGCAATGTCGCCCCCTGGTGACCGATAAAAGAACTGCAATGTCGCCCCCTGCTGACCAATAAAAGAACAGCAAAGTCGCCCCCTGCTGACCAATAAAATAACTGCAATGTCGCCCCCTGCTGACCAATAAAATAACTGCAATGTCGCCCCCTGCTGACCAATAAAAGAACTGCAAAGTCGCCCCCTGCTGACCAATAAAAGAACTGCAATGTCGCCCCCTGGTGACCGATAAAAGAACTACAATGTCGCCCCCTGCTGACTGATAAAAGAACTGCAATGTCGCCCCCTGCTGACCAATAAAAGAACTGCAAAGTCGCCCCCTGCTGACCAATAAAAGAACTGCAATGTCGCCCCCTGGTGACCGATAAAAGAACTACAATGTCGCCCCCTGCTGACTGATAAAAGAACTGCAATGTCGCCCCCTGCTGACCAATAAAAGAACAGCAAAGTCGCCCCCTGTTGACCGATAAAAGAACTACAATGTCGCCCCCTGCTGACCGATAAAAGAACTGCAATGTCGCCCCCTGGTGACCGATAAAAGAACAGCAAAGTCGCCCCCTGCTGACCAATAAAATAACTGCAATGTCGCCCCCTGTTGACCGATAAAAGAACTGCAATGTCGCCCCCTGCTGACCAATAAAAGAACAGCAAAGTCGCCCCCTGCTGACCAATAAAAGAACTGCAATGTCGCCCCCTGCTGACCAATAAAAGAACTGCAAAGTCGCCCCCTGCTGACCAATAAAAGAACTGCAATGTCGCCCCCTGTTGACCGATAAAAGAACTGCAATGTCGCCCCCTGGTGACCGATAAAAGAACTACAATGTCGCCCCCTGCTGACTGATAAAAGAACTGCAATGTCGCCCCCTGCTGACCAATAAAAGAACAGCAAAGTCGCCCCCTGCTGACCAATAAAATAACTGCAATGTCGCCCCCTGTTGACCGATAAAAGAACTGCAATGTCGCCCCCTGCTGACCAATAAAAGAACAGCAAAGTCGCCCCCTGCTGACCAATAAAAGAACTGCAATGTCGCCCCCTGCTGACCAATAAAAGAACAGCAAAGTCGCCCCCTGCTGACCAATAAAAGAACTGCAATGTCGCCCCCTGTTGACCGATAAAAGAACTGCAATGTCGCCCCCTGCTGACCAATAAAAGAACTGCAATGTCGCCCCCTTCTGACCAATTAAAGAACTGCAATGTCGCCCCCTGCTGACCAATAAAATAACTGCAATGTCGCCCCCTGCTGACCAATAAAAGAACAGCAAAGTCGCCCCCTGCTGACCAATAAAAGAACTGCAATGTCGCCCCCTGTTGACCGATAAAAGAACTGCAATGTCGCCCCCTGCTGACCAATAAAAGAACTGCAATGTCGCCCCCTTCTGACCAATTAAAGAACTGCAATGTCGCCCCCTGGTGACCGATAAAAGAACTGCAACGTCGCCCCCTGCTGACTGATAAAAGAACTGCAATGTCGCCCCCTGCTGACTGATAAAAGAACTGCAAAGTCGCCCCCTGCTGACCAATAAAAGAACTGCAAAGTCGCCCCCTGCTGACCAATAAAAGAACTGCAAAGTCGCCCCCTGCTGACCAATAAAATAACTGCAATGTCGCCCCCTGCTGACCAATATAATAACTGCAATGTCGCCCCCTGCTGACCAATAAAAGAACTGCAATGTCGCCCCCTGGTGACCGATAAAAGAACTATAATGTCGCCCCCTGCTGACTGATAAAAGAACTGCAATGTCGCCCCCTGCTGACCAATAAAAGAACTGCAAAGTCGCCCCCTGCTAACCAATAAAAGAACTGCAATGTCGCCCCCTGTTGACCAATAAAAGAACTGTAATGTCGGCCCCTGCTGACCAATAAAAGAACTGCAAAGTCGCCCCCTGCTGACCGATAAAAGAACTGCAAAGTCGCCCCCTGCTGACCAATAAAAGAACTCCAAAGTCGCCCCCTGCTGACCGATAAAAGAACTCCAAAGTCGCCCCCTGCTGACTGATAAAAGAACTGCAATGTCGCCCCCTGCTGACCAATAAAAGAACTGCAAATTCGCCCCCTGCTGACCAATAAAAGAACTGCAATGTCGCCCCTGCTGACTGATAAAAGAACTGCAATGTCGCCCCCTGCTGACCAATAAAAGAACTGCAATGTCGCCCCCTGTTGACCGATAAAAGAACTGCAAAGTCGCCCCCTGCTGACCAATAAAAGAACTGCAATGTCACCCCCTGCTGACCGATAAAAGAACTGCAAAGTCGCCCCCTGCTGACCAATAAAAGAACTGCAAAGTCGCCCCCTGCTGACCAATAAAAGAACTGCAATGTCGCCCCCTGCTGACCGATAAAAGAACTGCAAAGTCGCCCACTGCTGACCAATAAAAGAACTGCAAAGTCGCCCCCTGCTGACCAATAAAAGAACTGCAATGTCGCCCCCTGGTGACCGATAAAAGAACTACAATGTCGCCCCCTGCTGACTGATAAAAGAACTGCAATGTCGCCCCCTGCTGACCAATAAAAGAACAGCAAAGTCGCCCCCTGCTGACCAATAAAATAACTGCAATGTCGCCCCCTGCTGACCAATAAAATAACTGCAATGTCGCCCCCTGCTGACCAATAAAAGAACTGCAATGTCGCCCCCTGGTGACCGATAAAAGAACTACAATGTTGCCCCCTGCTGACTGATAAAAGAACTGCAATGTCGCCCCCTGCTGACCAATAAAAGAACTGCAAAGTCGCCCCCTGCTGACCAATAAAAGAACTGCAATGTCGCCCCCTGGTGACCGATAAAAGAACTACAATGTCGCCACCTGCTGACTGATAAAAGAACTGCAATGTCGCCCCCTGCTGACCAATAAAAGAACAGCAAAGTCGCCCCCTGCTGACCAATAAAATAACTGCAATGTCGCCCCCTGCTGACCAATAAAATAACTGCAATGTCGCCCCCTGCTGACCAATAAAAGAACTGCAAAGTCGCCCCCTGCTGACTGATAAAAGAACTGCAAAGTCGCCCCCTGCTGACCAATAAAATAACTGCAATGTCGCCCCCTGTTGACCAATAAAAGAACTGCAATGTCGCCCCCTGTTGACCGATAAAAGAACTGCAAAGTCGCCCCCTGCTGACCGATAAAAGAACTGCAAAGTCGCCCCCTGCTGACCAATAAAAGAACTGCAATGTCACCCCCTGCTGACCGATAAAAGAACTGCAAAGTCGCCCCCTGCTGACCAATAAAAGAACTGCAAAGTCGCCCCCTGCTGACCAATAAAAGAACTGCAATGTCGCACCCTGCTGACCGATAAAAGAACTGCAAAGTCGCCCACTGCTGACCAATAAAAGAACTGCAAAGTCGCCCCCTGCTGACCAATAAAAGAACTGCAAAGTCGCCCCCTGCTGACCAATAAAAGAACTGCAATGTCGCCCCCTGCTGACCAATAAAAGAACTGCAATGTCGCCCCCTGGTGACCGATAAAAGAACTACAATGTCGCCCCCTGCTGACTGATAAAAGAACTGCAATGTCGCCCCCTGCTGACCAATAAAAGAACAGCAAAGTCGCCCCCTGCTGACCAATAAAATAACTGCAATGTCGCCCCCTGCTGACCAATAAAATAACTGCAATGTCGCCCCCTGCTGACCAATAAAAGAACTGCAATGTCGCCCCCTGGTGACCGATAAAAGAACTACAATGTTGCCCCCTGCTGACTGATAAAAGAACTGCAATGTCGCCCCCTGCTGACCAATAAAAGAACTGCAATGTCGCCCCCTGCTGACCGATAAAAGAACTGCAATGTCGCCCCCTGCTGACCGATAAAAGAACTGCAAAGTCGCCCACTGCTGACCAATAAAAGAACTGCAAAGTCGCCCCCTGCTGACCAATAAAAGAACTGCAATGTCGCCCCCTGGTGACCGATAAAAGAACTACAATGTCGCCCCCTGCTGACTGATAAAAGAACTGCAATGTCGCCCCCTGCTGACCAATAAAAGAACAGCAAAGTCGCCCCCTGCTGACCAATAAAATAACTGCAATGTCGCCCCCTGCTGACCAATAAAATAACTGCAATGTCGCCCCCTGCTGACCAATAAAAGAACTGCAAAGTCGCCCCCTGCTGACCAATAAAAGAACTGCAATGTCGCCCCCTGGTGACCGATAAAAGAACTACAATGTCGCCCCCTGCTGACTGATAAAAGAACTGCAATGTCGCCCCCTGCTGACCAATAAAAGAACTGCAAAGTCGCCCCCTGCTGACCAATAAAAGAACTGCAATGTCGCCCCCTGGTGACCGATAAAAGAACTACAATGTCGCCCCCTGCTGACTGATAAAAGAACTGCAATGTCGCCCCCTGCTGACCAATAAAAGAACAGCAAAGTCGCCCCCTGCTGACCAATAAAATAACTGCAATGTCGCCCCCTGCTGACCAATAAAAGAACTGCAATGTCGCCCCCTGTTGACCGATAAAAGAACTGCAATGTCGCCCCCTGCTGACCAATAAAAGAACTGCAATGTCGCCCCCTTCTGACCAATTAAAGAACTGCAATGTCGCCCCCTGGTGACCGATAAAAGAACTGCAACGTCGCCCCCTGCTGACTGATAAAAGAACTGCAATGTCGCCCCCTGCTGACTGATAAAAGAACTGCAAAGTCGCCCCCTGCTGACCAATAAAAGAACTGCAAAGTCGCCCCCTGCTGACCAATAAAAGAACTGCAAAGTCGCCCCCTGCTGACCAATAAAATAACTGCAATGTCGCCCCCTGCTGACCAATAAAATAACTGCAATGTCGCCCCCTGCTGACCAATAAAAGAACTGCAATGTCGCCCCCTGGTGACCGATAAAAGAACTACAATGTCGCCCCCTGCTGACTGATAAAAGAACTGCAATGTCGCCCCCTGCTGACCAATAAAAGAACTGCAAAGTCGCCCCCTGCTAACCAATAAAAGAACTGCAATGTCGCCCCCTGTTGACCAATAAAAGAACTGTAATGTCGGCCCCTGCTGACCAATAAAAGAACTGCAAAGTCGCCCCCTGCTGACCGATAAAAGAACTGCAAAGTCGCCCCCTGCTGACCAATAAAAGAACTCCAAAGTCGCCCCCTGCTGACCGATAAAAGAACTCCAAAGTCGCCCCCTGCTGACTGATAAAAGAACTGCAATGTCGCCCCCTGCTGACCAATAAAAGAACTGCAAATTCGCCCCCTGCTGACCAATAAAAGAACTGCAATGTCGCCCCTGCTGACTGATAAAAGAACTGCAATGTCGCCCCCTGCTGACCAATAAAAGAACTGCAAATTCGCCCCCTGCTGACCGATAAAAGAACTGCAAAGTCGCCCCCTGCTGACTGATAAAAGAACTGCAATGTCGCCCCCTGCTGACCAATAAAAGAACTGCAAAGTCGCCCCCTGCTGACCAATAAAATAACTGCAATGTCGCCCCCTGTTGACCAATAAAAGAACTGCAATGTCGCCCCCTGTTGACCGATAAAAGAACTGCAAAGTCGCCCCCTGCTGACCAATAAAAGAACTGCAATGTCAACCCCTGCTGACCGATAAAAAAACTGCAAAGTCGCCCCCTGCTGACCAATAAAAGAACTGCAAAGTCGCCCCCTGCTGACCAATAAAAGAACTGCAATGTCGCCCCCCTGCTGACCGATAAAAGAACTGCAAAGTCGCCCACTGCTGACCAATAAAAGAACTGCAAAGTCGCCCCCTGCTGACCAATAAAAGAACTGCAATGTCGCCCCCTGGTGACCGATAAAAGAACTACAATGTCGCCCCCTGCTGACTGATAAAAGAACTGCAATGTCGCCCCCTGCTGACCAATAAAAGAACAGCAAAGTCGCCCCCTGCTGACCAATAAAATAACTGCAATGTCGCCCCCTGCTGACCAATAAAATAACTGCAATGTCGCCCCCTGCTGACCAATAAAAGAACTGCAATGTCGCCCCCTGGTGACCGATAAAAGAACTACAATGTTGCCCCCTGCTGACTGATAAAAGAACTGCAATGTCGCCCCCTGCTGACCAATAAAAGAACTGCAAAGTCGCCCCCTGCTGACCAATAAAAGAACTGCAATGTCGCCCCCTGGTGACCGATAAAAGAACTACAATGTCGCCCCCTGCTGACTGATAAAAGAACTGCAATGTCGCCCCCTGCTGACCAATAAAAGAACAGCAAAGTCGCCCCCTGCTGACCAATAAAATAACTGCAATGTCGCCCCCTGCTGACCAATAAAAGAACTGCAAAGTCGCCCACTGCTGACCAATAAAAGAACTGCAAAGTCGCCCCCTGCTGACCAATAAAAGAACTGCAATGTCGCCCCCTGGTGACCGATAAAAGAACTACAATGTCGCCCCCTGCTGACTGATAAAAGAACTGCAATGTCGCCCCCTGCTGACCAATAAAAGAACAGCAAAGTCGCCCCCTGCTGACCAATAAAATAACTGCAATGTCGCCCCCTGCTGACCAATAAAATAACTGCAATGTCGCCCCCTGCTGACCAATAAAAGAACTGCAAAGTCGCCCCCTGCTGACCAATAAAAGAACTGCAATGTCGCCCCCTGGTGACCGATAAAAGAACTACAATGTCGCCCCCTGCTGACTGATAAAAGAACTGCAATGTCGCCCCCTGCTGACCAATAAAATAACTGCAATGTCGCCCCCTGCTGACCAATAAAAGAACTGCAAAGTCGCCCCCTGCTGACCAATAAAAGAACTGCAATGTCGCCCCCTGGTGACCGATAAAAGAACTACAATGTCGCCCCCTGCTGACTGATAAAAGAACTGCAATGTCGCCCCCTGCTGACCAATAAAAGAACTGCAATGTCGCCCCCTGCTGACCGATAAAAGAACTGCAAAGTCGCCCACTGCTGACCAATAAAAGAACTGCAAAGTCGCCCCCTGCTGACCAATAAAAGAACTGCAATGTCGCCCCCTGGTGACCGATAAAAGAACTACAATGTCGCCCCCTGCTGACTGATAAAAGAACTGCAATGTCGCCCCCTGCTGACCAATAAAAGAACAGCAAAGTCGCCCCCTGCTGACCAATAAAATAACTGCAATGTCGCCCCCTGCTGACCAATAAAATAACTGCAATGTCGCCCCCTGCTGACCAATAAAAGAACTGCAATGTCGCCCCCTGGTGACCGATAAAAGAACTACAATGTTGCCCCCTGCTGACTGATAAAAGAACTGCAATGTCGCCCCCTGCTGACCAATAAAAGAACTGCAAAGTCGCCCCCTGCTGACCAATAAAAGAACTGCAATGTCGCCCCCTGGTGACCGATAAAAGAACTACAATGTCGCCCCCTGCTGACTGATAAAAGAACTGCAATGTCGCCCCCTGCTGACCAATAAAAGAACAGCAAAGTCGCCCCCTGCTGACCAATAAAATAACTGCAATGTCGCCCCCTGCTGACCAATAAAAGAACTGCAAAGTCGCCCACTGCTGACCAATAAAAGAACTGCAAAGTCGCCCCCTGCTGACCAATAAAAGAACTGCAATGTCGCCCCCTGGTGACCGATAAAAGAACTACAATGTCGCCCCCTGCTGACTGATAAAAGAACTGCAATGTCGCCCCCTGCTGACCAATAAAAGAACAGCAAAGTCGCCCCCTGCTGACCAATAAAATAACTGCAATGTCGCCCCCTGCTGACCAATAAAATAACTGCAATGTCGCCCCCTGCTGACCAATAAAAGAACTGCAAAGTCGCCCCCTGCTGACCAATAAAAGAACTGCAATGTCGCCCCCTGGTGACCGATAAAAGAACTACAATGTCGCCCCCTGCTGACTGATAAAAGAACTGCAATGTCGCCCCCTGCTGACCAATAAAAGAACAGCAAAGTCGCCCCCTTCTGACCAATTAAAGAACTGCAATGTCGCCCCCTGCTGACCAATAAAAGAACAGCAAAGTCGCCCCCTTCTGACCAATTAAAGAACTGCAATGTCGCCCCCTGCTGACCAATAAAATAACTGCAATGTCGCCCCCTGCTGACCAATAAAAGAACTGCAATGTCGCCCCCTGTTGACCGATAAAAGAACTGCAATGTCGCCCCCTGCTGACCAATAAAAGAACTGCAATGTCGCCCCCTTCTGACCAATTAAAGAACTGCAATGTCGCCCCCTGGTGACCGATAAAAGAACTGCAACGTCGCCCCCTGCTGACTGATAAAAGAACTGCAATGTCGCCCCCTGCTGACTGATAAAAGAACTGCAAAGTCGCCCCCTGCTGACCAATAAAAGAACTGCAAAGTCGCCCCCTGCTGACCAATAAAATAACTGCAATGTCGCCCCCTGCTGACCAATAAAATAACTGCAATGTCGCCCCCTGCTGACCAATAAAAGAACTGCAATGTCGCCCCCTGGTGACCGATAAAAGAACTACAATGTCGCCCCCTGCTGACTGATAAAAGAACTGCAATGTCGCCCCCTGCTGACCAATAAAAGAACTGCAAAGTCGCCCCCTGCTAACCAAAAAAAGAACTGCAATGTCGCCCCCTGTTGACCAATAAAAGAACTGTAATGTCGGCCCCTGCTGACCAATAAAAGAACTGCAAAGTCGCCCCCTGCTGACCGATAAAAGAACTGCAAAGTCGCCCCCTGCTGACCAATAAAAGAACTCCAAAGTCGCCCCCTGCTGACCGATAAAAGAACTCCAAAGTCGCCCCCTGCTGACTGATAAAAGAACTGCAATGTCGCCCCCTGCTGACCAATAAAAGAACTGCAAATTCGCCCCCTGCTGACCAATAAAAGAACTGCAATGTCGCCCCTGCTGACTGATAAAAGAACTGCAATGTAGCCCCCTGCTGACCAATAAAAGAACTGCAAATTCGCCCCCTGCTGACCGATAAAAGAACTGCAAAGTCGCCCCCTGCTGACTGATAAAAGAACTGCAATGTCGCCCCCTGCTGACCAATAAAAGAACTGCAAAGTCGCCCCCTGCTGACCAATAAAATAACTGCAATGTCGCCCCCTGTTGACCAATAAAAGAACTGCAATGTCGCCCCCTGTTGACCGATAAAAGAACTGCAAAGTCGCCCCCTGCTGACCAATAAAAGAACTGCAATGTCGCCCCCTGCTGACCAATAAAATAACTGCAATGTCGCCCCCTGTTGACCAATAAAAGAACTGCAAAGTCGCCCCCTGCTGACCAATAAAAGAACTGCAAAGTCACCCCCTGCTGACCGATAAAAAAACTGCAATGTCGCCCCCTGCTGACCAATAAAAGAACTGCAAAGTCGCCCCCTGCTGACCAATAAAATAACTGCAATGTCGCCCCCTGTTGACCAATAAAAGAACTGCAATGTCGCCCCCTGTTGACCGATAAAAGAACTGCAAAGTCGCCCCCTGCTGACCAATAAAAGAACTGCAAAGTCGCCCCCTGCTGACTGATAAAAGAACTGCAATGTCGCCCCCTGCTGACCAATAAAAGAACTGCAAAGTCGCCCCCTGCTGACCAATAAAATAACTGCAATGTCGCCCCCTGTT
Organism: Nerophis ophidion; assembly: GCF_033978795.1. Classification (NCBI taxonomy): domain Eukaryota; kingdom Metazoa; phylum Chordata; class Actinopteri; order Syngnathiformes; family Syngnathidae; genus Nerophis; species Nerophis ophidion. Next base: position 61,556,273 of record NC_084623.1, on the reverse strand, counting down.
GACCAATAAAAGAACTGCAATGTCGCCCCCTGTTGACCGATAAAAGAACTGCAAAGTCGCCCCCTGCTGACCAATAAAAGAACTGCAATGTCACCCCCTGCTGACCGATAAAAAAACTGCAAAGTCGCCCCCTGCTGACCAATAAAAGAACTGCAAAGTCGCCCCCTGCTGACCAATAAAAGAACTGCAATGTCGCCCCCTGCTGACCGATAAAAGAACTGCAAAGTCGCCCACTGCTGACCAATAAAAGAACTGCAAAGTCGCCCCCTGCTGACCAATAAAAGAACTGCAATGTCGCCCCCTGGTGACCGATAAAAGAACTACAATGTCGCCCCCTGCTGACTGATAAAAGAACTGCAATGTCGCCCCCTGCTGACCAATAAAAGAACAGCAAAGTCGCCCCCTGCTGACCAATAAAATAACTGCAATGTCGCCCCCTGCTGACCAATAAAATAACTGCAATGTCGCCCCCTGCTGACCAATAAAAGAACTGCAATGTCGCCCCCTGGTGACCGATAAAAGAACTACAATGTTGCCCCCTGCTGACTGATAAAAGAACTGCAATGTCGCCCCCTGCTGACCAATAAAAGAACTGCAATGTCGCCCCCTGCTGACCAATAAAATAACTGCAATGTCGCCCCCTGCTGACCAATAAAAGAACAGCAAAGTCGCCCCCTGCTGACCAATAAAATAACTGCAATGTCGCCCCCTGCTGACCAATAAAATAACTGCAATGTCGCCCCCTGCTGACCAATAAAAGAACTGCAAAGTCGCCCCCTGCTGACCAATAAAAGAACTGCAATGTCGCCCCCTGGTGACCGATAAAAGAACTACAATGTCGCCCCCTGCTGACTGATAAAAGAACTGCAATGTCGCCCCCTGCTGACCAATAAAAGAACTGCAAAGTCGCCCCCTGCTGACCAATAAAAGAACTGCAATGTCGCCCCCTGGTGACCGATAAAAGAACTACAATGTCGCCCCCTGCTGACTGATAAAAGAACTGCAATGTCGCCCCCTGGTGACCGATAAAAGAACTGCAATGTCGCCCCCTGGTGACCGATAAAAGAACTACAATGTCGCCCCCTGCTGACCGATAAAAGAACTGCAATGTCGCCCCCTGCTGACCAATAAAAGAACTGCAAAGTCGCCCCCTGGTGACCAATAAAAGAACTGCAAAGTCGCCCCCTGCTGACTGATAAAAGAACTGCTACTGTAGATGTTCTAAACATGTTCCATGTCATACTGTAGATGTTCTAAACATGTTCCATGTCATACTGTAGATGTTCTAAACATGTTCCATGTCATACTGTAGATGTTCTTAACATGTTCCATGTCATACTGTAGATGTTCTTAACATGTTCCATGTCATACTGTAGATGTTCTAAACATGTTCCATGTCATACTGTAGATGTTCTAAACATGTTCCATGTCATACTGTAGATGTTCTAAACATGTTCCATGTCATACTGTAGATGTTCTTAACATGTTCCATGTCATACTGTAGATGTTCTTAACATGTTCCATGTCATACTGTAGATGTTCTAAACATGTTCCATGTCATACTGTAGATGTTCTAAACATGTTCCATGTCATACTGTAGATGTTCTAAACATGTTCCATGTCTTACTGTAGATGTTCTAAACATGTTCCATGTCATACTGTAGATGTTCTAAACATGTTCCATGTCATACTGTAGATGTTCTTAACATGTTCCATGTCATACTGTAGATGTTCTTAACATGTTCCATGTCATACTGTAGATGTTCTAAACATGTTCCATGTCATACTGTAGATGTTCTAAACATGTTCCATGTCATACTGTAGATGTTCTAAACATGTTCCATGTCATACTGTAGATGTTCTAAACATGTTCCATGTCATACTGTAGATGTTCTAAACATGTTCCATGTCATACTGTAGATGTTCTTAACATGTTCCATGTCATACTGTAGATGTTCTTAACATGTTCCATGTCATACTGTAGATGTTCTAAACATGTTCCATGTCATACTGTAGATGTTCTTAACATGTTCCATGTCATACTGTAGATGTTCTAAACATGTTCCATGTCATACTGTAGATGTTCTAAACATGTTCCATGTCATACTGTAGATGTTCTTAACATGTTCCATGTCATACTGTAGATGTTCTTAACATGTTCCATGTCATACTGTAGATGTTCTAAACATGTTCCATGTCATACTGTAGATGTTCTAAACATGTTCCATGTCATACTGTAGATGTTCTAAACATGTTCCATGTCATACTGTAGATGTTCTAAACATGTTCCATGTCGTACTGTAGATGTTCTAAACATGTTCCATGTCATACTGTAGATGTTCTTAACATGTTCCATGTCATACTGTAGATGTTCTTAACATGTTCCATGTCATACTGTAGATGTTCTAAACATGTTCCATGTCATACTGTAGATGTTCTAAACATGTTCCATGTCATACTGTAGATGTTCTAAACATGTTCCATGTCATACTGTAGATGTTCTAAACATGTTCCATGTCATACTGTAGATGTTCTTAACATGTTCCATGTCATACTGTAGATGTTCTTAACATGTTCCATGTCATACTGTAGATGTTCTTAACATGTTCCATGTCATACTGTAGATGTTCTAAACATGTTCCATGTCATACTGTAGATGTTCTAAACATGTTCCATGTCATACTGTAGATGTTCTAAACATGTTCCATGTCATACTGTAGATGTTCTAAACATGCTCCATGTTTCCCAAACCAATAAATCCTTTTCAGAACATCAATCACACCTGCTAAACATTCTCATTGACCATCTTTACTCTTTGCTGCTTAGGACACACACACATCACAAATATGCATTTCAATGATATTCTACCAGCACTACATCACTAGTCACTACCATCACTAGTCACTACCATCACTAGTCACTACCATCACTACCATCACTAGTCACTACCATCACTAGTCACTACCATCACTAGTCACTACCATCACTAGTCACTACCATCACTACCATCACTAGTCACTACCATCACTAGTCACTACCATCACTAGTCACTACCATCACTACCATCACTAGTCACTACCATCACTAGTCACTACCATCACTAGTCACTACCATCACTACCATCACTAGTCACTACATCACTAGTCACTACCATCACACATATCTTCTTATCACTAGTCACTACATCACTAGTCACTACCATCACACATATCTTCTTATCGCTAGTCACTACCATCACTAGTCACTACCATCACACATATCTTCTTATCACTAGTCACTACATCACTAGTCACTACCATCACACATATTTTCTTATCACTAGTCACTACATCACTAGTCACTACCATCACACATATCTTCTTATCACTAGTCACTACATCACTAGTCACTACCATCACACATATCTTCTTATCACTAGTCACTACATCAATAGTCACTACCATCACACATATCTTCTTATCACTAGTCACTACATCACTAGTCACTACCATCACACATATCTTCTTATCACTAGTCACTACATCCCTAGTCACTACCATCACACACATCTTCTTATCACTAGTCACTACCATCACACACATCTTCTTATCACTAGTCACTACCATCACTAGTCACTACCATCATACATATCTTCTTATCACTAGTCACTACATCACTACCATCACACACATCTTCTTATCACTAGTCACTACCATCACTACCATCACTAGTCACTACCATCATACATATCTTCTTATCACTAGTCACTACCATCACTACATCACTAGTCACTACCATCATACATATCTTCTTATCACTAGTCACTACATCACTAGTCACTACCATCACACATATCTTCTTATCACTAGTCACTACATCACTAGTCACTACCATCATACATATCTTCTTATCACTAGTCACTACCATCACTACATCACTAGTCACTACCATCATACATATCTTCTTATCACTAGTCACTACATCACTAGTCACTACCATCACACATATCTTCTTATCACTAGTCACTACATCACTAGTCACTACCATCATACATATCTTCTTATCACTAGTCACTACATCACTAGTCACTTTTTTATCTTTAATGATGATGATGATGATGATTTGTGGGCCAGCAGAGAGGGTAGCTGGGCCTGACGTCACACTGACTTGGACGTCACACTGACTTGGACGTCACACTGACTTGAACGTCACACTGACTTGGACGTCACACTGACTTGGACGTCACACTGACTTGGACGTCACACTGACTTGGACGTCACACTGACTTGGACGTCACACTGACTTGAACGTCACACTGACTTGGACGTCACACTGACTTGGACGTCACACTGACTTGAACGTCACACTGACTTGGACGTCACACTGACCTGGACGTCACACTGACTTGAACGTCACACTGACTTGAACGTCACACTGACTTGGACGTCACACTGACTTGGACGTCACACTGACTTGAACGTCACACTGACTTGGACGTCACACTGACTTGGACGTCACACTGACTTGAACGTCACACTGACTTGAACGTCACACTGACTTGGACGTCACACTGACTTGGACGTCACACTGACTTGAACGTCACACTGACTTGGACGTCACACTGACTTGGACGTCACACTGACTTGAACGTCACACTGACTTGGACGTCACACTGACCTGGACGTCACACTGACTTGGACGTCACACTGACTTGAACGTCACACTGACTTGGACGTCACACTGACTTGGACGTCACACTGACTTGGACGTCACACTGACTTGAACGTCACACTGACTTGGACGTCACACTGACTTGGACGTCACACTGACTTGGACGTCACACTGACTTGGACGTCACACTGACCTGGACGTCACACTGACCTGGACGTCACACTGACTTGAACGTCATACTGACTTGAACGTCACACTGACTTGGACGTCACACTGACTTGGACGTCACACTGACTTGGACGTCACACTGACTTGGACGTCACACTGACTTGACGTCACACTGACTTGGACGTCACACTGACTTGGACGTCACACTGACTTGGACGTCACACTGACTTGACGTCACACTGACTTGGACGTCACACTGACTTGGACGTCACACTGACTTGACGTCACACTGACTTGGACGTCACACTGACTTGGACGTCACACTGACTTGGACGTCACACTGACTTGGACGTCACACTGACTTGAACGTCACACTGACTGGACGTCACACTGACTTGGACGTCACACTGACTTGGACGTCACACTGACTTGGACGTCACACTGACTTGACGTCACACTGACTTGGACGTCACACTGACTTGGACGTCACACTGACTTGGACGTCACACTGACTTGGACGTCACACTGACTTGAACGTCACACTGACTTGGACGTCACACTGACTTGGACGTCACACTGACTTGAACGTCACACTGACTTGGACGTCACACTGACTTGGACGTCACACTGACTTGGACGTCACACTGACTTGACGTCACACTGACTTGGACGTCACACTGACTTGGACGTCACACTGACTTGAACGTCACACTGACTTGGACGTCACACTGACTTGGACGTCACACTGACTTGGACGTCACACTGACTTGACGTCACACTGACTTGGACGTCACACTGACTTGGACGTCACACTGACTTGACGTCACACTGACTTGGACGTCACACTGACTTGGACGTCACACTGACTTGGACGTCACACTGACTTGGACGTCACACTGACCTGGACGTCACACTGACTTGGACGTCACACTGACTTGAACGTCACACTGACTTGGACGTCACACTGACTTGGACGTCACACTGACTTGACGTCACACTGACTTGGACGTCACACTGACTTGGACGTCACACTGACTTGGACGTCACACTGACTTGGACGTCACACTGACTTGGACGTCACACTGACTTGGACGTCACACTGACTTGACGTCACACTGACTTGGACGTCACACTGACTTGGACGTCACACTGACTTGGACGTCACACTGACTTGGACGTCACACTGACTTGGACGTCACACTGACTTGGACGTCACACTGACTTGGACGTCACACTGACTTGACGTCACACTGACTTGGACGTCACACTGACTTGGACGTCACACTGACTTGGACGTCACACTGACTTGGACGTCACACTGACTTGGACGTCACACTGACTTGGACGTCACACTGACTTGGACGTCACACTGACCTGGACGTCACACTGACTTGGACGTCACACTGACTTGAACGTCACACTGACTTGGACGTCACACTGACTTGGACGTCACACTGACTTGGACGTCACACTGACTTGGACGTCACACTGACTTGGACGTCACACTGACTTGGACGTCACACTGACTTGGACGTCACACTGACTTGGACGTCACACTGACTTGGACGTCACACTGACTTGGACGTCACACTGACTTGGACGTCACACTGACTTGGACGTCACACTGACTTGGACGTCACACTGACTTGGACGTCACACTGACTTGGACGTCACACTGACTTGGACGTCACACTGACTTGGACGTCACACTGACTTGGACGTCACACTGACTTGGACGTCACACTGACTTGGACGTCACACTGACTTGGACGTCACACTGACTTGGACGTCACACTGACTTGGACGTCACACTGACTTGGACGTCACACTGACTTGGACGTCACACTGACTTGGACGTCACACTGACTTGGACGTCACACTGACTTGAACGTCACACTGACTTGGACGTCACACTGACTTGGACGTCACACTGACTTGGACGTCACACTGACTTGGACGTCACACTGACTTGGACGTCACACTGACTTGGACGTCACACTGACTTGGACGTCACACTGACTTGAACGTCACACTGACTTGACGTCACACTGACTTGGACGTCACACTGACTTGGACGTCACACTGACTTGGACGTCACACTGACTTGGACGTCACACTGACTTGGACGTCACACTGACTTGACGTCACACTGACTTGGACGTCACACTGACTTGGACGTCACACTGACTTGGACGTCACACTGACTTGGACGTCACACTGACTTGGACGTCACACTGACTGGACGTCACACTGACTTGACGTCACACTGACTTGGACGTCACACTGACTTGGACGTCACACTGACTTGACGTCACACTGACTTGGACGTCACACTGACTTGGACGTCACACTGACTTGGACGTCACACTGACTTGGACGTCACACTGACTTGGACGTCACACTGACTTGGACGTCACACTGACTTGGACGTCACACTGACTTGGACGTCACACTGACTTGGACGTCACACTGACTTGGACGTCACACTGACTTGGACGTCACACTGACTTGGACGTCACACTGACTTGGACGTCACACTGACTTGGACGTCACACTGACTTGACGTCACACTGACTTGGACGTCACACTGACTTGGACGTCACACTGACTGGACGTCACACTGACTTGGACGTCACACTGACTTGGACGTCACACTGACTTGGACGTCACACTGACTTGGACGTCACACTGACTTGACGTCACACTGACCTGGACGTCACACTGACTTGGACGTCACACTGACTTGGACGTCACACTGACCTGGACGTCACACTGACTTGGACGTCACACTGACTTGGACGTCACACTGACTTGGACGTCACACTGACTTGGACGTCACACTGACTTGGACGTCACACTGACTTGGACGTCACACTGACTTGGACGTCACACTGACTTGGACGTCACACTGACTTGGACGTCACACTGACTTGGACGTCACACTGACTTGGACGTCACACTGACTTGGACGTCACACTGACTTGGACGTCACACTGACTTGGACGTCACACTGACTTGGACGTCACACTGACTTGGACGTCACACTGACTTGGACGTCACACTGACTTGGACGTCACACTGACTTGGACGTCACACTGACTTGGACGTCACACTGACTTGGACGTCACACTGACTTGAACGTCACACTGACTTGGACGTCACACTGACTTGGACGTCACACTGACTGGACGTCACACTGACTTGGACGTCACACTGACTTGGACGTCACACTGACTTGGACGTCACACTGACTTGGACGTCACACTGACTTGGACGTCACACTGACTTGACGTCACACTGACTTGGACGTCACACTGACTTGGACGTCACACTGACTTGGACGTCACACTGACTTGGACGTCACACTGACTTGGACGTCACACTGACTTGGACGTCACACTGACTTGGACGTCACACTGACTTGGACGTCACACTGACTTGACGTCACACTGACTTGGACGTCACACTGACTTGGACGTCACACTGACTTGGACGTCACACTGACTTGGACGTCACACTGACTTGACGTCACACTGACTTGGACGTCACACTGACTTGGACGTCACACTGACTTGGACGTCACACTGACTTGGACGTCACACTGACTTGGACGTCACACTGACTTGACGTCACACTGACTTGGACGTCACACTGACTTGGACGTCACACTGACTTGGACGTCACACTGACTTGGACGTCACACTGACTTGGACGTCACACTGACTTGGACGTCACACTGACTTGACGTCACACTGACTTGGACGTCACACTGACTTGGACGTCACACTGACTTGGACGTCACACTGACTTGGACGTCACACTGACTTGGACGTCACACTGACTTGGACGTCACACTGACTTGACGTCACACTGACTTGGACGTCACACTGACTTGGACGTCACACTGACTTG
>NC_084623.1:61541125-61547523 GCF_033978795.1 Nerophis ophidion | reverse complement strand
ATCTAATAAGTGTGACACTACTGTCATCTAATAAGTGTGACACTACTGTCATCTAATAAGTGTGACACTACTGTCATCTAATAAGTGTGACACTACTGCTATCTAATAAGTGTGACACTACTGTCATCTAATAAGTGTGACACTACTGTCATCTAATAAGTGTGACACTACTGTCATCTAATAAGTGTGACACTACTGTCATCTAATAAGTGTGACACTACTGTCATCTAATAAGTGTGACACTACTGTCATCTAATAAGTGTGACACTACTGTCATCTAATAAGTGTGACACTACTGTCATCTAATAAGTGTGACACTACTGTCATCTAATAAGTGTGACACTACTGTCATCTAATAAGTGTGACACTACTGTCATCTAATAAGTGTGACACTACTGTCATCTAATAAGTGTGACACTACTGTCATCTAATAAGTGTGACACTACTGTCATCTAATAAGTGTGACACTACTGTCATCTAATAAGTGTGACACTACTGTCATCTAATAAGTGTGACACTACTGTCATCTAATAAGTGTGACACTACTGTCATCTAATAAGTGTGACACTACTGTCATCTAATAAGTGTGACACTACTGTCATCTAATAAGTGTGACACTACTGTCATCTAATAAGTGTGACACTACTGTCATCTAATAAGTGTGACACTACTGTCATCTAATAAGTGTGACACTACTGTCATCTAATAAGTGTGACACTACTGTCATCTAATAAGTGTGACACTACTGTCATCTAATAAGTGTGACACTACTGTCATCTAATAAGTGTGACACTACTGTCATCTAATAAGTGTGACACTACTGTCATCTAATAAGTGTGACACTACTGTCATCTAATAAGTGTGACACTACTGTCATCTAATAAGTGTGACACTACTGTCATCTAATAAGTGTGACACTACTGTCATCTAATAAGTGTGACACTACTGTCATCTAATAAGTGTGACACTACTGTCATCTAATAAGTGTGACACTACTGTCATCTAATAAGTGTGACACTACTGTCATCTAATAAGTGTGACACTACTGTCATCTAATAAGTGTGACACTACTGTCATCTAATAAGTGTGACACTACTGCTATCTAATAAGTGTGACACTACTGTCATCTAATAAGTGTGACACTACTGTCATCTAATAAGTGTGACACTACTGTCATCTAATAAGTGTGACACTACTGTCATCTAATAAGTGTGACACTACTGTCATCTAATAAGTGTGACACTACTGTCATCTAATAAGTGTGACACTACTGTCATCTAATAAGTGTGACACTACTGTCATCTAATAAGTGTGACACTACTGTCATCTAATAAGTGTGACACTACTGTCATCTAATAAGTGTGACACTACTGTCATCTAATAAGTGTGACACTACTGTCATCTAATAAGTGTGACACTACTGTCATCTAATAAGTGTGACACTACTGTCATCTAATAAGTGTGACACTACTGTCATCTAATAAGTGTGACACTACTGTCATCTAATAAGTGTGACACTACTGTCATCTAATAAGTGTGACACTACTGTCATCTAATAAGTGTGACACTACTGTCATCTAATAAGTGTGACACTACTGTCATCTAATAAGTGTGACACTACTGTCATCTAATAAGTGTGACACTACTGTCATCTAATAAGTGTGACACTACTGTCATCTAATAAGTGTGACACTACTGTCATCTAATAAGTGTGACACTACTGTCATCTAATAAGTGTGACACTACTGTCATCTAATAAGTGTGACACTACTGTCATCTAATAAGTGTGACACTACTGTCATCTAATAAGTGTGACACTACTGTCATCTAATAAGTGTGACACTACTGTCATCTAATAAGTGTGACACTACTGTCATCTAATAAGTGTGACACTACTGTCATCTAATAAGTGTGACACTACTGTCATCTAATAAGTGTGACACTACTGTCATCTAATAAGTGTGACACTACTGTCATCTAATAAGTGTGACACTACTGTCATCTAATAAGTGTGACACTACTGTCATCTAATAAGTGTGACACTACTGTCATCTAATAAGTGTGACACTACTGTCATCTAATAAGTGTGACACTACTGTCATCTAATAAGTGTGACACTACTGTCATCTAATAAGTGTGACACTACTGTCATCTAATAAGTGTGACACTACTGTCATCTAATAAGTGTGACACTACTGTCATCTAATAAGTGTGACACTACTGTCATCTAATAAGTGTGACACTACTGTCATCTAATAAGTGTGACACTACTGTCATCTAATAAGTATGACACTACTGTCATCTAATAAGTGTGACACTACTGTCATCTAATAAGTGTGACACTACTGTCATCTAATAAGTGTGACACTACTGTCATCTAATAAGTGTGACACTACTGTCATCTAATAAGTGTGACACTACTGTCATCTAATAAGTGTGACACTACTGTCATCTAATAAGTGTGACACTACTGTCATCTAATAAGTGTGACACTACTGTCATCTAATAAGTGTGACACTACTGCTATCTAATAAGTGTGACACTACTGTCATCTAATAAGTGTGACACTACTGTCATCTAATAAGTGTGACACTACTGTCATCTAATAAGTGTGACACTACTGTCATCTAATAAGTGTGACACTACTGTCATCTAATAAGTGTGACACTACTGTCATCTAATAAGTGTGACACTACTGTCATCTAATAAGTGTGACACTACTGTCATCTAATAAGTGTGACACTACTGTCATCTAATAAGTGTGACACTACTGTCATCTAATAAGTGTGACACTACTGTCATCTAATAAGTGTGACACTACTGTCATCTAATAAGTGTGACACTACTGTCATCTAATAAGTGTGACACTACTGTCATCTAATAAGTGTGACACTACTGTCATCTAATAAGTGTGACACTACTGCTATCTAATAAGTGTGACACTACTGTCATCTAATAAGTGTGACACTACTGTCATCTAATAAGTGTGACACTACTGTCATCTAATAAGTGTGACACTACTGTCATCTAATAAATGTGACACTACTGTCATCTAATAAGTGTGACACTACTGTCATCTAATAAGTGTGACACTACTGTCATCTAATAAGTATGACACTACTGTCATCTAATAAGTGTGACACTACTGTCATCTAATAAGTGTGACACTACTGTCATCTAATAAGTGTGACACTACTGTCATCTAATAAGTGTGACACTACTGTCATCTAATAAGTGTGACACTACTGTCATCTAATAAGTGTGACACTACTGTCATCTAATAAGTGTGACACTACTGTCATCTAATAAGTGTGACACTACTGTCATCTAATAAGTGTGACACTACTGTCATCTAATAAGTGTGACACTACTGTCATCTAATAAGTGTGACACTACTGTCATCTAATAAGTGTGACACTACTGTCATCTAATAAGTGTTACACTACTGTCATCTAATAAGTGTGACACTACTGTCCATCTAATAAGTGTGACACTACTGTCATCTAATAAGTGTGACACTACTGTCATCTAATAAGTGTTACACTACTGTCATCTAATAAGTATGACACTACTGCCATCTAATAAGTGTGACACTACTGTCATCTAATAAGTGTGACACTACTGTCATCTAATAAGTGTGACACTACTGCCATCTAATAAGTGTGACACTACTGTCATCTAATAAGTGTGACACTACTGTCATCTAATAAGTGTGACACTACTGTCATCTAATAAGTGTGACACTACTGTCATCTAATAAGTGTGACACTACTGTCATCTAATAAGTGTGACACTACTGTCATCTAATAAGTGTGACACTACTGCCATCTAATAAGTGTGACACTACTGTCATCTAATAAGTGTGACACTACTGTCATCTAATAAGTGTGACACTACTGTCATCTAATAAGTGTGACACTACTGTCATCTAATAAGTGTGACACTACTGTCATCTAATAAGTGTTACACTACTGTCATCTAATAAGTATGACACTACTGCCATCTAATAAGTGTGACACTACTGTCATCTAATAAGTGTGACACTACTGTCATCTAATAAGTGTGACACTACTGCCATCTAATAAGTGTGACACTACTGTCATCTAATAAGTGTGACACTACTGTCATCTAATAAGTGTGACACTACTGTCATCTAATAAGTGTGACACTACTGTCATCTAATAAGTGTGACACTACTGTCATCTAATAAGTGTGACACTACTGTCATCTAATAAGTGTGACACTACTGTCATCTAATAAGTGTGACACTACTGTCATCTAATAAGTGTGACACTACTGTCATCTAATAAGTGTGACACTACTGTCATCTAATAAGTGTGACACTACTGTCATCTAATAAGTGTGACACTACTGTCATCTAATAAGTGTGACACTACTGTCATCTAATAAGTGTGACACTACTGTCATCTAATAAGTGTGACACTACTGTCATCTAATAAGTGTGACACTACTGTCATCTAATAAGTGTGACACTACTGTCATCTAATAAGTGTGACACTACTGTCATCTAATAAGTGTGACACTACTGTCATCTAATAAGTGTGACACTACTGTCATCTAATAAGTGTGACACTACTGTCATCTAATAAGTGTGACACTACTGTCATCTAATAAGTGTGACACTACTGTCATCTAACAAGTGTGACACTACTGTCATCTAATAAGTGTGACACTACTGTCATCTAATAAGTGTGACACTACTGTCATCTAATAAGTGTGACACTACTGTCATCTAATAAGTGTGACACTACTGTCATCTAATAAGTGTGACACTACTGTCATCTAATAAGTGTGACACTACTGTCATCTAATAAGTGTGACACTACTGTCATCTAATAAGTGTGACACTACTGTCATCTAATAAGTGTGACACTACTGTCATCTAATAAGTGTGACACTACTGTCATCTAATAAGTGTGACACTACTGTCATCTAATAAGTGTGACACTACTGCTATCTAATAAGTGTGACACTACTGTCATCTAATAAGTGTGACACTACTGTCATCTAATAAGTGTGACACTACTGTCATCTAATAAGTGTGACACTACTGTCATCTAATAAGTGTGACACTACTGTCATCTAATAAGTGTGACACTACTGTCATCTAACAAGTGTGACACTACTGTCATCTAATAAGTGTGACACTACTGTCATCTAATAAGTGTGACACTACTGTCATCTAATAAGTGTGACACTACTGCCATCTAATAAGTGTGACACTACTGTCATCTAATAAGTGTGACACTACTGTCATCTAATAAGTATGACACTACTGCCATCTAATAAGTGTGACACTACTGCCATCTAATAAGTGTGACACTACTGTCATCTAATAAGTGTGACACTACTGTCATCTAATAAGTATGAACCTACTGCCATCTAATAAGTGTGACACTACTGTCATCTAATAAGTGTGACACTACTGTCATCTAATAAGTGTGACACTACTGTCATCTAATAAGTGTGACACTACTGTCATCTAATAAGTGTGCCACTACTGTCATCTAATAAGTGTGACACTACTGTCATCTAATAAGTATGACACTACTGCCATCTAATAAGTATGACACTACTGTCATCTAATAAGTGTGACACTACTGTCATCTAATAAGTGTGACACTACTGTCATCTAATAAGTGTGACACTACTGTCATCTAATAAGTATGACACTACTGCCATCTAATAAGTATGACACTACTGTCATCTAATAAGTGTGACACTACTGTCATCTAATAAGTGTGACACTACTGTCATCGAATAAGTGTGACACTACTGTCATCTAATAAGTGTGACACTACTGTCATCTAATAAGTGTGACACTACTGTCATCTAATAAGTGTGACACTACTGTCATCTAACAAGTGTGACACTACTGTCATCTAATAAGTGTGACACTACTGTCATCTAATAAGTGTGACACTACTGTCATCTAATAAGTGTGACACTACTGTCATCTAATAAGTGTGACACTACTGTCATCTAATAAGTGTGACACTACTGTCATCTAATAAGTGTGACACTACTGTCATCTAACAAGTGTGACACTACTGTCATCTAATAAGTGTGACACTACTGTCATCTAATAAGTGTGACACTACTGTCATCTAATAAGTGTGACACTACTGTCATCTAATAAGTGTGACACTACTGTCATCTAATAAGTGTGACACTACTGTCATCTAACAAGTGTGACACTACTGTCATCTAATAAGTGTGACACTACTGTCATCTAATAAGTGTGACACTACTGTCATCTAATAAGTGTGACACTACTGTCATCTAATAAGTGTGACACTACTGTCATCTAATAAGTGTGACACTACTGTCATCTAATAAGTGTGACACTACTGTCATCTAATAAGTGTGACACTACT